>NC_056509.1:35901081-35917057 GCF_014905685.2 Nematolebias whitei
TGTGTCATACAACAAGTGACACGTACCTCACGTGTATCACTACAACTGGTGGCCCGTAAACGTGTTCATGAATGACTGTTAATACGTGTAAGATTGATTATTTAAATGTTGGCATGTTGAAATAGTAACGGTTAAACAGCTGTGCTGAAACCGTGCGTCTTTACGCAGCGCAAATTGGAGCTGCGCGCTTGGAGCTCGGCTCTACAACTTTACGCTGTGTTACGCTGGCAATGTTTTAAGAGCTGAAATTGTGTCATAAGTCTTGTGTAAGCTGAAATTGTACGTCTGTTACGTGTAACTAAAGGCTGATGAGCTGTGGAATACGTTATTCTGTTTAAGGTACGAGGTTCTGCTAAGACCCGGCTGTGGTTCGGTTCTGCTCAGTTGGAACGAGTATTTTGAATAGATGGATAAACGTTTTAAAAGCTGAGTGCCATCTCAGAACACAGTTAGAAGTTGTTTCGTAAGAATATTCAGACAGCCCCCAACGCACACACACACGCACAAATCATAATATGGCAGAAAAGGTTCTTATAAAGGCCAAACTAAAGGGATAAATTACACCATGAGCTAATTGGAGTTAAATTTACCTATTTGTTCTTTTTAATCCCAAAACTAATGAGGAAATTTCAGACTAATTACAAAATAAGGAAGTAATATTCATCTTCTATGTGCAGCAACATGCACTAAAAAAATAAATCGAGAACTTAATGAGCTAATTACATATGAGTGTCTGGGTCATAATTGATTGAGAACAGAGGAGTTGGAGGGTTGTGTGTGCTCTTGTGTTTCCCCTCTGGTACACTTCACTCTGTAGATCCCAGAAGATCGACGGAATGAAAGGAAGGAGCGAGAAATAAAGAGACAACTGAAGGGTTTGAATTAGGGATGAACGATATGGGATTTTTAGCCGATATCCGATATGCCAATACTGATATCTTTTTACCTAGACCTACTTACAGAGACTACGTAGCTTTCTCTGCTGTGGAATTAAAATACTACATTATTTTACATGGTCTTTGTCAATTTGACCTGCTACCAAATGCAGATGCCAAAAAGGGGCTGAAAATGATGCAACACTTCAACTTGAATTATGTTTAATGTCAAATTTATTCATTTCACATTTACTCTCTAACACAATGACAACACTCGAACAGTGGAAAATTGTAAAGTTTCACAAATCTGAACTCAACCTGTTCACAAACAAGAAGTGAAAAGTGCATAAGTAGTAGTGCATTAATAGATATACTTGACAGTTTCTTAAAAATTAACTTAAAACTGAAGTCTTTTATATTGGCAAGTTATTTTGGTGGAATGGCCAATGTCCGATATTTAACTTTATCGCTAATATCAGCCGATACGGATACCATGCCGATAATATTGTGCATCCCTAGTTTGAATGGCGTTAAATGTGGTTAGAAGTAATCCTGGATGTTTAATTTCAAAATGTACTGAGGCTTTGGTTGTCTTGAGAAGGCTTCTTCTACATGTAAAAATATGAACAATGTAAATTTTGTAATCTTTTGACAATTTTCCTTTAGGGTCCACCATCTCCTTCAGATGATGAGTCACTGCCACTTGTGGCTGTGCTCACCCTTTGTGGCTTTGACTTCCATGTTCTGGTCTTGTGTCTAGTTTTACTACAGTTTACATGGGGGGGGGCAAACTTCTAATGGGAAATCACTCTTTTTTTTAATATTTCTCCTGGTTATCAGATGTGTGAAACCGTGTTCACCAGAGTGAAACGTTTTTGTGGAGCTGACTTCAACAGGAAAAGTATGAATCTGCAAACATTTAAACAGCTTCACCCATGCAAGACAGAATCCTATAGAAATATCAAACTATGTTTTTTTTTTCATTTGCAGTTGATTGAAAAGAAAACAGAATGATACGTAAAAATGCAAATAGATTAAATGTGATTTGTCTTCATTTTATTTGACTACATCCACACGCTTTTTAAAAAAAGTGGTCTCAGAGCAGTCAACAGACCCTGGTAGCTCCTCTCACTGTAATCTCTAAGAACACTTGGTTCACTGATGATTGAACTAAAGCTAGTTTCCAGGAAAATGCCTGAGCGACGATGAAGCCTCGGACCACTCCATAATTAAGCTTTAACCTACTCAGAAAGGATTTGTCAAATGGAAACTCGGGGTGTGCTCACTGAACCCCCAATCTTCACTGCAGACTTGTGCAACTTAATACACCTGAAAACTAAAAACGTGCGTCTCTCTGCAACACACCTGCGGCCTATACACAACATATCTATCTAAATGAAAACCCAGCTGCTCTCTTACAGTTTATATCTTTTTTGAGCTAATCTGTTGAACTACTTAAATGATACCCATTAATCTCCGGTATAAATTAGCAGCTCCAATATGTCTCCGCTTGCAGAAAAAGCTTTGGTGGAGCTCATAAGACTTCTTTTGTTATACCTGTGGAGTGGGAAAGTACGGGGGAGGGGAGTGTCAGCGGAAAGAAGCCCTTGCGATATGTCTCAACTCACCTACCGATTAATCACACACCTTTAGGCGCTGAATTAAAGACCTGTGATAACTGGAGTGGCCAATCATCCGCATAGCTGGGAGGAAGATCTGTTCCCTCTGAGAGCAAAACTAAACCAACTGTTAAAGCTTCTCTGTGTCCTTCTGTCTTTTCCATTTTATATTTTTGGGGTTAATGTGCCTTTTGGCTCTTTAAGATTAATCAAAAGCACTGGGTTTACCTTCATGCATGAATGAAAGCTCTTAAAAAACAATTTAACTCTTCTAATTGACACACTATAGCTTGAACAATGGAGGAATGCGCCTCTTAATTTTTAGCACAGGCTTTAAAAGTAAACTTTTGTCCTTCAATCATCCCAAAGTGCCAGTAGGATAAAAAAAAAAAAGACTTTTGAAGACACAACCAAGCCAATTAGAGTCACCATGGCAACATCAGGCATCAGGTGAAAGGGTGAGCAGTTCCATGATGGGCAAAGAGGGAAGCAGAACTAAGTAATTTGATCAAATAGGTGGAGAGAGCGCACAGAGATCAAATATGGTTTTGTCTTCCAACAGAAGCGCAACGGTCCGAATTTGGTAATCAGAGTCAATTATATTTGAACCAATTAAAAATTTTTGTTTGTGGTGAGGCCACCTTTTAAATGCACTTCAGGTTTTAATTCAAAAATATGCTTCAGGAAGTAATTGCTTTCACATTAAGAGCAAGATAAGAAGATTAAAATCCCTTTCACATCTAAATATTTAGTTGGAATCAGCTGCCTTTCGGCTTGTCTTAATATAAAAGCTCGAAACAGAGAGCTATAATGGCATCTGGCACCTCTAAATATCTTTAATTAACATTTTATATCTGAACGCTTTATTATTCCATTTCTGAATAAATGATTAGTTGGGACTGAGCCAAGCTAGCTTGTTTTGTTGCTAATCTTTTTTTTTTTTTTTGAACAATTTTATTTACAAAAGCAAAGGTGAGGACAATGGTTTTACTCTGCAAGGAAATGAAAGGTGTATTTTAAAAATGTTTTGGCATTCCTGCAAAAACATGACCATATCCCTAATCGAAGTTTTCCATGCTGCAACAGAAAAGCTACAGCTAGCTGCTGCTACCATTTGTTTGAGCTAAAAAATCACCATAAAATGTTAGGTAAGTGATGGTTTGGTGCTAAATCGACAGAAATATTAAGGTTTGATACATTGCAGTGGCATGGACTGATATGAATTATTTGCAAATGGAGTTGTTAAAATGCATCTTTTGGCACTTTTTGTGCAGTTTGTGCAGAAATTGAAGTGTAGGCATTATTTTTTTTTAGATGTAGGCACTAAATTTTCTAGTTACAATAACTATTATTATCAGCATAAATATTATCACCAGTGGGTCGAGGTTGTGTCTTGGGAAAAACAATCCTATTTAATAAATCAGAGCAATGGACACCTCCCACCTCCACGTCCACCCCCACCTGAATTGGGGATAATTTGACCGTGTCAATGCATGACTAAATTAATTAGCACAACGCGTGACTGTCTGACACACGAGAGAGAAAGAGAACAGATTACCAAATGCTCAGAATTGCTTTGATCTGTAAAATTTTTATCATTTTTATAAAAAAATATATATATATACACAAAAGTGAAAAAAAAATTAGAATATCACTTTTTCTTCTTCTTCTTGTTTTGGCTGCTCCCTTCCTCAGGGGTTGCCACAGCCAACTAACTCACAAGAAGACTTGGCAATTGTTTTTAGCCTTCCAATCACAGGCCCACCTTCTCTAACCTCTGCACCACCACTATCATCACTGATTCAAATAAGTGTTCCAACCAGGGATCAAACCCACAGCCTTCTAACCACAAAACCAATGAACCACTGGCCTATCACACTCACCACAAAACTGGTTAAATAAGAGCCTATTGGGGAAAATGTCCCACTTTTTGTCAGTCCTCCGCAGTTTTCTGTTCTGGTCCTCTCTTTCTGCTCCAAACGAATTTAAACAGAACATCTCCACAACGCAGAAGGTTCTACTGCAGCTATCCCTGCGTTTGAGCTCACGTCAGGTCAAGTGTGAATGGTTGTTTCAATGCTCTAAAACCAGCTGAATGTGTTCACAGGGCAGAAAATCTGATGCCCCAAATGAACATTTATTGGAGTTGGCTGTTCGGATCACTGGACATGTTCTGATCCGGTGGATAAACACAGGTCGCTGAACGGTAGCGCCCCATAACAGTAAATAAGTTTTAAAAAAAACCTGATAATGAATCCCTAAAAATTATTTTAAATTCCACTTAAAATTGTCAAAAAAGTTGAAAAATACACAGAACAAAACAACACACAGCAAGCTCAGTAAATAAGTTATTTACATGATTTATTAGGAGAAATTACTTTGTGGGGCAAATTAATTTTTTAATATGGGGCTCTTCTTCACCTGCCCCTGTGAACCCGCCAATGATAATAACTGCCATTGTTTTGTGTTAAGCACTATTTTTTACTGTTACCATCAGTAATACTGGTTTTATTATTTTCATTTTACATCTGTCATTCCATATTTTACAGAGACGTGCTGTGTCACTGAACACCACAGATTACACAGGAAAACTGTCTTAAATAAAATAACAGACATATCGGTACTTAAACATTGTGTAAACATTTTTTTATATAATTTTGAGCAATATACTGTTTTCTCCCATTTCCTTCTTCTCCCCATTCTTTGGTTTTGGTTATTGTGAGTGTTTGTACTCACTGCACTGCATATGGAAGCGAATGTGTCTCAATTTTCAAATTAAAATAATAGAAATGCTTTTCATTTTCAAAATGAAGCTGCATGTTTTGACTCATAAATAAAATTAAAAATAAATAATGCAAATTGCATTTTCATTTTCTTCTCCAAGACTACTCAATTTGTAAACGAATTAAAATGATAAATAAAATAACGTTTAACATTTAATTTTCAAAGTATGACCCTGTAAAAAGTGACAAAAATTCATTTTGAAATGTCAAATTTGAACATTAAAATAAATTAGCAGAAGAAAAACATTTATATTAATCCATTTTAGTTTGAAAATTGAGACACATTCGCTTCCATACACTGTAAGGATTGTCACTCTGTGCAATAAAAAAGACAACAGCAATGCACTTTGGTCTTAGCCATGCTTGGACTAGACATTATCTTTTCAATCTGGTCAGAATTAAACTCTATTTCTCTAAACTGAGGATGTTCAGAAAGATATTTACAAAAGAAAAAGTAACATTTGTTGTTAAACTTTCCACAGAACTCCACTTCAGCTGATCTGAACTTTAGGGTTAGCACGGCTATTCAACTAAATCGCTCACGGAGCCACAGTTACTGAAAGCCAACAGCTCAGTGGTTGGACATCCAGCAATTACGTATATTTAACAATTTAGAATCTTGTTTTACTTTAATTGAACTTGTTAGCTGGTGAGCTGAGTAAAAAAAAAAAAAAAAAAGTCCTGAAAAAAGGATCACCTGTCTGACAGAAATTTTACAGTAGTCCCTCGTTTATCGCGGGGGATCTGTACCCTGAAGACCCACGATAAATGAAAAACCACGAGGAATAGTAGTACAAGTAGTAGTTTTTTTTTTAAATATGTATATATACATCCATATATATATATATATATATATATATATGCATTTTAAACCCTTCCCAAAACTATTGCAATGTTCTAAACAATTTTTCTAAACTCTAAACGCTCTAAAAGAGCACAGAATGCCATGATTTCAGCTCCTTGCCTCCTCTGCTCTTGGCCACCTGCAAGTGCTCTTGGCCACTCCCACTTCTCCACTCTGCACGCAGATCAGCTGATCAGCTGCAGCAGGAAGTTTATCCTGCAGTAAAGGCTGCACAGAGGCACAGGTGGAAGCTTTTTTTCTGCAGCTCTGTGTTGAACAAAGGTGCAGCAGGTGCTAAATAATTTAAAATAATTTATTTTAAATAAAAATTCCATGCCGATCGTGCGGCACATCCATCAATCAGCCAGTTGTGTGTCATGTCCAATCTTATGTTGAAAAACCGCGATAGAGCGAGTCCGCGATAAATGAACCGCAAAGTAGCAAGGGACTACTGTATATCTTTTCAAATTTTCAAATCAGTCTCTCATTTCTAATTTATTTTTTGATTCAACATCTAGTTTTATTTTAAATTACATTATCGGTGGACTGTACTGTGCTCACCTGTGGGTTGGATGTGGCCCCTAACCCACCTGTTGAATAACTCTGCAACCTCCATCACAATTCTTGAATTCCTTAAACCAATTGCACCACCATGCAAACCCTAAAACAGCTTGCTTAAGAGAATCAGCTCCCATTTAAACCAAGTCCTAAATGTAAATAATATTAAAACTCTTTGGCATCTAAATATTGTGCTGCTTGTAATTTTCTGCATGCGCCGTCCTGAAAGCTGATGTTTATGTCAGAGAGCCTTTCAAATAAATTTTCTGCTCCACATCACTGCTGTCTGAGGCTTCCACTGCTGTCACATTCAAATAGAAAACCCGGAAAGGAGCATCGCTGATGGAAATAGCACTTAATTGTGTTGCACTGTGCCATATTTACCTTTACCGTCCCTTTGCAGACGTAACATTTAAGCAACAGTGAGTGGAACTGAGTAACACCATGCAGCATGATACAATATTATATGCATATAAAGATCACCCAGTGTGCAGATGCATTAAGCCTGATTATTTAAAGTAACTTCTGAAGCAGCTTAAAGAGACAAATGAAGGGCAGACAAAGTAAAAGCTCTAAATTGGTCCTCTAAGATATAAATGACTGATGGTAGCTTGCAGGACAAGAACGCCACATGCTGCGAGTTCAATGTAAAAGTGATAATTAGACAGCAAATCGTTGCTACCAGCTATGTGAAATAATGAAGGCATGCGAGCAGGAATGCGGTCTAATCTGGAAAAGTCAGTCATATGACCAGCTCCACTTTTTAGATGCAGACACAACAGACGGAGTAAAGTCACTCAGAGTGGAAAAGAATGTGAAGTTTTGCAAATGTATAAACAAAAGCAGAGCTTTTAAAAAAAAAAAAAGTAAATGGACAAAGAGAATCAGCCTTCTTACCTTTGCCAAGTGGGAATTGATCCATTTCGTGAAAGTCCTTTTCTGCACCGCCTCCTGCTCATCTGTAAATCAGAGCCCAGAGCATCGCTTTGAGTCCCCGTGTGATAATAAACAAAAAAAGGGATTAAAATGCAATCTTCTAATTGTCTATCGGTGTGAGAGCTGATTAGGATTTCCCCCTTTTTTTTTTTATTTCAGAGCAGGACGGTGTCTCTAATTAACTTTGATTTATCGCTTCATGTCTGACGTGTCGAAGCCCAGTCACACCAAGTTTTACCTTTCACTAACGTGCTCAGAGATGTCATTTGACATTTACTGATGACATTTTCACAACCTTATTGTGGACCAAAAAAAAAAGAAAGAAAGAAAGATCTGATCTTAAAAATGCCCTTTAGATGATAAAAGGGCAGCCCATGAAACCAACCTTCCTCCACATGCACTGACTCCCCTATCCACAAGGTTGCCTGTGATAAAGGCCATTTAGCAAAGGAACAATCAATACGCCATAGATGTTTGTTAAAGATGTCCCCTAAAAAGCCACTTAACTCCAATGAGGACGTAACAATAAATCAAGCTGTTCGCATGTGTTCAGTCACGCTTGTTTACAACATATACGAATACTTTCAAAGCTCATCTCAGGATATTTCTGTCCCATCTGGGCCAAAGAGCAATATCCTTGAGATAAGCACATTATCAGAAAGAGGGGGACATCTGTAGTGCTTTACCTTAATGAAATATGCTGACAAATTGATTAAACTCAAGTTGTGTCGATGGGCACTGTAGGCAGAAAAGGAAGGGGAGTGATGGTCGGAGATTTTGTGCAGGGGCGGGGGGGGGGGGGTCCTGTTCATACATAATGCAGATACATTCAAGCATAGTCATACGTGCCACTGAGCCGATCCCTGTTCTATGAATTAATCTTTTGATTGGGTCCTGGAATAATCAAATATTGATGGGTTAAGATATTGGATGAGGATGAGGAAAGATCCGTGAGCGGGAAACCTGCGTGGCGGAGAACACGCGTGAACGTGCCAGAACCTCAGTCTCAGGGACGAGGTGACTTTGACTTTATCACACACACACACTCAAGTTCTCATTAACCCAAAGAGAAAATGGCATCTCCTGCAATCGAGCGTCCCAAAACAGCTTCTGCATCGTTGGTCTCATGCACACACGCTCACGCCTCCCACAGACCCTCCTGCAGTGAGGATGACCTGAGCAAAACAGCTTCCAAACCCGGTTATCTTAAAACTGTGACGGAGAGGGAAGGAGGCATAAACTCACTGCAAACGTAAATAGCTTCCTCTAACAGAGACAGGTGCTCCGACAGGGCACTGAATGTATGCCATCTAAATACAGACAGCCGCAGAACCAAAGAGAGACGAGGAATCAAACATTTTGACTGCCAGACCCCTGCAGTGTGACACATGCAGGGAGGTGCTACTTGTCAGCTGGGTTTGCTTGTTTCACTCGCTGCAGGCGTTGACATCAGCAGCCTCCAAACTCAAACGCAAGCACGTTCAATGTGCCAAGGTGGAAACTTCAAATGAGCAACCATTTCACTTTACACAGAAAAATAACAAGCTACCCTGCAGGAAACCTGCACTGCAAAGTGCACATACACACAGTCACGTACAGGATCCATACTGCAGTCCCACACATGCAGCGCACACACACAAACACGGTGAACTTCTTTTTCTCTGATTATCTGTTTCAGTAGGGCACACACTCACACGCTGCCCTACTTACCCCGGAGGTAGTGGTACAACCCTGCCACCAGGTTGAGGGATGTGCTCTTTTTTGGGGAGGCTTCGCCCCCAACTCGGCGTGCCATCTTGTAGCCTGGACTTCCCGTGGATTTCCTCCTGTTTTCACAAGGAGATCAGGAGGATGTCCATGACAACGTCCTCCTGGAGGAGGCAATGCACGCCCTTGCTCCTGCCCTTGCTCCTCTCCCCTCCCACTTGTTTTGGGGAGGCGTCTTTAAAGAGTTCCCTGAAGCGCTGGATCTCCTGAGATGACAGCAGTGGAACTGTTGCTCTGAGGCGAGGCAGGGAAAACTGGAATTGGACTCTTGGGTCTCCCTTTGCGTCCTCTGTCCTGTCCTGCAGTGACGGGCTGCAGACTCAATCAGACTCAGTGTTTTTCCTGCCTGTTAAGCAGCTTGAGAGTGTGATGCCAGAGTATGTGTGATACTCAGAGTGTGTGTGTGTGTGAGTGCTGTGCAGTGCCGGCTTGCCTCAGCATCAATCTTCCTTGCTCAGTACACCCCTCCTTCTCCCCCCCCACCCCTCCCGTACACCCTCTACGTGGGTCCTCCCACATTTTCACCCTCTGTTTTTTCGTTGTAGGCTGCAGTAAGACTCCACTTCCCTCCATCGGCTGGCCAATCAGAATGCGCGGGAAGGAGTGATGTCACAGCAGCCCCATCGTAGAAAGGGAGGACTGGGTAGTAGTGGGT
The DNA here is from genome assembly GCF_014905685.2 of Nematolebias whitei. NCBI lineage: Eukaryota > Metazoa > Chordata > Actinopteri > Cyprinodontiformes > Rivulidae > Nematolebias > Nematolebias whitei. The sequence goes on from NC_056509.1 coordinate 35,911,119, forward strand.
GGGTTGAAGGAGGCTGTTAGCAGGTTATTAGGGAGAGCTTTACTCCGACACATGCTCTCACGCAGCAATGCTGCAACAGACGTGCAGGAATTCCCCCCGTGTGCATCTGGCACTCGTATCTGTCCTCTCTCTCATCCACACAGATGCAGTGCTCTGAATCATGCAGCTTTTTATACTATCGTGCCTGCAAGGGAGCAGACGATCCCTGAAAATCATTCTGTTCGACTGTACTCTCTTCAAAAAAGGATCTGCATTCATCTAAAGCACAGTCACAAACTGTAAATGTGCATTTCTGTGTTAAAAAGGCTGAAGAAAAGTAGAAGAAAACATCTGAGTTAATGTTTAGATAACTTACGGGATGTGTACAAAGCAACAAAATCACAGCCTGAAGTCGAGAGAAACGAGTATTTTATGGTGCATTGCTACAAGCTGATGCATTGATTTCTCAACTCCAGTTTCAGTTAAACCTTTTTGGTTATTTCGCGTTAATATTGATTAGACCCATAAAGAAAGTATGCTGTATAGAGTTAGCTGTCCTTTTTTAAACAATCTGTCCATTAAGACTTTATGTAGATTGTAACATGTTTAATTAGATACAACCTCATCTACATTTCTGCTCTTACATTTTACAAAACTTGTAAAATAACACAACTAATTGACTTAATGCAAGGGAGTCATTGATGGGATTTAATTGTGAATTATGTTAATAGATTTTTTTTTTTTTTTACTCAGGATGTGTAAGATTTTTTAATTTATTAACATCACAAGCTATTTTATCAAATCCTCTTACACTCCTCTTTAAAACAAAAATTTCACATAAGAAGCACTTAAATTCACTAAAGTGTTTATATTTTTAATGTTTTTGTACAGAAGAGTTTGTGTATGAATCACAGCCTGACTTTTAGAAAAGCTTTTGTCTAAAAATAAATTTAAAATGTCTAAAATTCCCCGCAAAAGATACGCTGTAAATTTACACACTATCAGAATTCAAAAGATGATGTCTCTTTTGCATCTATAAAACCAATCTGTCAACTTATAACATAAAAAGTGTTTAGAAGTAATAAATAGGGGACATTTTATGTTGACCACTGTTCTCACTTTAATCTTTATTATCTCCACTGATTCTGTTTTACCCTTGTGATCAAACTGCCATTACTTGAAAAACTTTAACATATGATGTTTTAAAACCTATATATAGTTTTTTGCAATAAGGGTGCCATTCCAAATGTGTAAGCTGCCAATGGCAGTGGCATTAATGCACCCCCATATCAACAGAGAGGTGAACTTTTTGACCTGTGTGCTGAAAACAGGCTGGATGGTCCCTCCTCTTTAGTATGGAGGATGTTGCATTGGTGGTTTACAAAAGGAATTGTGAATATCAGTTTCATCTGACCACAGAACAATGTTTCACTTCACTTCAGCCCATTTTAAATGAACTTTGGCCCAGAGAAAACAGCAGCATTTCTGAATGGTGTTCATATATGGCTTCTTCTTTGCACAATGGAGCTTCAGCTTGCATTTGTGTGTTGACTGGAGAACTGTGTTTGCAAAAACAAAGTGATCCATGCAGTGATGTCCAAAACAGAACCAGAGTGGCCCCTGAGGGCCTGATGATCACAGGTATCCATTATTAACTTTCAGCTTTGTCCTTTTAGTGTGGAAATTTCTCCAGATTCTTGAAATCTTCTGATTATAGTATGAACTGTATATGATGGGTTATTCAAAGTCTTTCAAATTTTCTGTTGAGGATCATTATTCTGAAATTATTATTCTAGTGTGGTGGACAGCTTTGTGGAGTGGTGTGAACAGAGACATCTGCAACTCACCATTGGAAAAACTAAACAGCTGCAGGTGGACTACAGGAAGAAGATTACCCCCCTCCCCCCACACAACTCTATCAACATCAAGGGTACTAAAGTGGGCATTGTGGACTGCTACAAGGACCTGGGGGTCCACTTGGACAATAAACTGGACTGGACAGCTAACACCATATTCAACCTTTATTCATACAGGTTAATCTCGTTGAGCCTCAGGGACTCAATTAAAAGAGCTACTTGAATATCAACCCAAGAACAAAAGCAAAAGACCTGGTGAAGATGCTGGCTTAAGCAGGTAAGAGTGTGTCATTATCCACAGTGAAACAAATACTGTATTGGCATGGGCTAAAAGGCCACTCTGCCAGGAAGAAGCCAATACTTCAAAAGAAACATAAAAAAAAAGCCAGATTAATATCTGCAAATGCACACAGGGACAAATACCTTAATTTTTGGAGACATGTCCTGTGGTCTGAAACTAAAATTGAACTGTGTGGCCATTTACCACTCAGTGGTTTCCAGCGTCTTCTTCTAAGCTGTGGTGTGTTGGGGCAGCAGGGTGAAGAAAGCTGATGCCAACAGACTCAATAAACTCATCAAGAGAGCTGGCTCAGTTCTAAGAGTGGAACTGCAGTCTCTGACAGAGGTGTCTGAGCAGAGGATGCTGAGGAAACTGCTCCAGATCCTGAACAACACGTCACACCCCCTGCATGGCACGCTGGACTCGAGACCACCAAGGTGCTCCACAGAACGCCACAGGAAGTCTTCCTCCATGTGGCTATCAAACTTTTCAACTCCTCTCCCTTTCTACACATAGGGCAATAAAATTATAATAAACAGTTTGTTTCTGTCTGCACCTGACCTGTTTTAGAACTTAATTGTTGGTATTTTTATATTCTCTGTTATTTTTTTATAATCTCTGTTATTTTTTATATAATCTGTTATTTTTATATCTTGTGTGATTCCTTGTGTATGTTCCTTTGTATTGAAACTCTGGCACAACAATTTCCTGCAGGATCAATAAAGTTCTATCTTATCTTATCTCATCTTATCTTACTATTATTAGATGCAGCTTTTCACAGACTAGTAAACCTCTGCCCATCTTTATTTCTGAGACATTCAGCCTCTTTAAAATGCTCTTTTTATACATAGTCTTCTTACTGGCCTGTAACCTAATGTGTTCCATTCTGTTTCTATGTCGATTTTACACAACATTCCAACTTTTTCAGAATTGGTGTACCTACATTCTCTTACTCAGCTTGCTGTTTTTTTTACCCCATGACAAGCACAGACACAAGAATACACAAATAGACACTAACATGAGGCCATGATGAGCCCTGGAAATATTAAAAGCACAGCACTCCTCTTTGAAGTCAAATTCAGAGACTTTCCTGGAAAGCAATATTCACGCTGAAGAGCCTGGTCGGTGCTATATCAGCCATAAAGATGAAAGGACCATTCATCATTTGTGTGATTTTTCCTTTTTGTTCTTTGGCTTCTTCCCGTAAGGGATTTTAATTATGAAAGTCATCAATAACCAACGGCAGCTGTCGTCCGCTATCTGTCTGCTGATAATCACACTGCTGACACTCCACCCGCCAACAGCCCTGAAACTGGCCGTCACAATGACTCCACGGGCTCATCTCACAGACTCTGGAACCAACAGAGGTGTTTTGACATTTCTGTAAAGTGTGATTACCATTTATGTGCTGGACAGCGTGTGCATGTTTGTGCAGCTGAAACAGAAAGCTCAGAGAAATATTTATGCAGCTTCATCTTTGTATTTACATTTACACTGCCTTGACTTTTCTACTTTCAGAGGTAAATCCATATTTTGATGCCAGTGGAAAGCAAAAGTCAGTGGAGCCGTGCTCAATAACTCTACTGCAAGAAAATCTTTGGCTTATTCTGATAGCAGATAAAAATCTATAGTTGTGTGAACGCTTATGAAGCATTTGCATTGTGATCTATTTTTCTGCTGTACATTTTTCAGTGCCTATCTAGTCCTACAGTTTTCAAGCTATTTCAACAAATCATACATATCAAAAAGTTCAGCTCTTTCAGGATAATCCTGATATGACTTTTGGTATTGGTGCAACTTTAGCTTTTTGAAATATTTTGTCTTTTCTGCCATTTTTTTCCTCATAGAAAATAAATTGAGCTCATCTTACAACCTTCAGATCTTTAGATCTGCTTACAGCCTTCTACGACTCCTTTCACATCTTATTCTGGTTCAGCTTCTTTCAGCTTCCTTGTGCAAATTTAAACTTTTTTCAGCTAATTTCAGCAGGGTTTTTTTCAGCTGTTTTGGTGTTATTTTCAGATTATTTCTGCTAACAACAATATTTTTGTGCTTCTTCTAACTTATTTCTGCTCATTTCAGCTTGTTATGCTCCTTTCAGCTGATTTCTGCAAATTTTAGCTTTTTCTGCTATTTTGGCTACTATTTAGCTGCTTTATGCTAATTTTAGCTTATTTGGCAAATTCCACATTTTTTGAGTGCAAAAAATGTGGAATTTTTCATTTCAACATTTTTCAGACTAATTCAGCAAATATGTGCTGTATCCACTTCCTTCTAATAATTTAAGCTTCTTTCTGCTTTTTTAGCTAATTTTCATATAGTTATTTTGGGGAATTTCGGGGTGAAGGTGTCGGATGAAAGTGTATCCACCATCCTGTTCTCATTTTTGCTTATTTCAGCCTAATTAACTTCTTTCAGCTAATTTCAATTTGTTATGCTCCTTTCAGCTTATTTATGCTAGTTTCAGCTTTTTCTACCAGTTCTGCTACTATTTAGCTGTTTTGTGCTAAATTTAGCTTCTTCAGCTAATTCCACAATTTTGGAGCTTATTTCAGCTCCTTCTACTTCCTTCTGGTAATTTAAGCTTCTTACTGTTATTTCAGCTTTTCAGCTATTTTTTGCTCATTTCAGCTTTTTTGAGCTAATTTCCTAATTTTTGTGCTCGTTTCTGCTTATTTAAACCTAATTCAGCAAATATGCGTTCTTTCTGCTTGTTTCTACTAATTTAGGCTTGTTCTTCCATTTCAGCATCTTTTTAGCTGTTTTTCCAGCAAGTTATTAAGCAATAAGCATTCAAACTGCATTTTTGCAGGAAATGCAATTTTAGGTCAAATGCAAGTTTTCTTTTAATACTGTTTTTTTTTGGTGGAAAACAACTCACAGATTAGCAATTAGATAAATTAATTACAATAATTATTGTGTATTTCCTGACACAAAATGTGTCAGGAAATAATATGTGTTAAAAATTAATAATTTCTGAGGAGCTCCTTCAGTTCTGACGTGTTAAGAAACTATCTGAGGTGCTGAATCAGCCAATCTTGATTTAATATGGCTCAATAAAAATAACACAGCCAGAAAACTGATGTGAACTTCACTGTTCTACCTGCTACCAAAGGCAGAAGGGTGATCATGTTTTCCCCCCGTGTTGGTGTGTGTACATTTGTCTGCTGGCAAAATATCTCACGAACTAATGGATGCATTTTAAAGAATCTCTCAGATTGTTATAATTTCATGTGCATGTACAACTGCTTATATTTGGAGTTCAACATGGCCGCCACAGCTAATTGACCTTAGCCATCATAAAAATGTATTTAACTTGGTCAAGTTTACAGCTGTTGAGCTAAAACTTGGTGTGGTATGAGCTGGGAGTCATCCTCAAGATACACTTCAAGCTCTAACAAATCTTGTAATATTCACGCACATCATTCACAAGGTTTGAACAAAACAACAACTCCCGTCTCATCATGAGATGATTTAGTTTAACACTGCGGCATAAAAAGGAAGTGGGTGATATCTAATCCTTAGAGGAATGATAGGCCTCGAATTAGCCCAGCAATCCTGTTTTAGTTGAGATTTGAAATAAAATAACACAAAACAAAGATGTTTTCATTTTGGTAGCTTTATGGTAAAAAAAAATGGAAGCAGAACTTCTCAAGTGAGTTAAACTGTTTAAAAATAACCCCAGGACAAAAAACAAGCTGGTGGGACTTATTAGACTTCACCACGGGAGTTGAGAGAAACACGAGGTGAGCAGGTGCATACACCACACACACAAACACACACACACACACACACACACACACACACACACACACACACACACA
>NC_056509.1:35917067-36048239 GCF_014905685.2 Nematolebias whitei
ACACACACACACACACACACACACACACACACACACACACACACACATAGAGGGAATAAAAACTAGCTGGATGCAGTCTTTCCCATTCTACTGTCTGTGTAAAAATACACCAACAGACTCCTTTAGGCTGCAGATCTCAGGAGTGTTTCCGGCTCCCGAAGAAAAGAAGAAAAAAAAAAAAACAACAGGCTGAGGGTTAAAACAGACTGAACCTCAGCTGGTCTGGATCCCTACAGGAGCCTCTGGCAGCCCAACACAAACAGCCGATCCCTGAGTGAGGCTGTGGAGGTTTGGATGTGAGTCAGCGCCCCTCTCAAACTCAGGTATGTCTGCAGGGTGTGACGCTTCTCCAGGAGAGGAGGAACAAAGTCTTTTCAAGCATTAAAGGAAAAAACAACTGTCTCCTGGAGGGTGGAGTAACACTGCTCTTACTTTAATCTACTCACCCTGAGGATATTTAGGTTTGCTCTCTAAACCAAGACTCCTTAATTCTCCATAAATGATGTGGACAGACATACAACGCCACCTAGTGGATATATGAAGCTTTAATTGTGCCTCATTCTTAACGACTGCACAGTCAAATAAGAACATGCATCAATACACTGTCATGTATTCATTTAGTAATACATTAATACGGCTATAAAATATTCATATGAATCAAGCTGCAACTGGAAGTGTTGGAGCTGCTGAAGCCTTCAACACGTTTCTGTTGCAGTAATGTGTCTTCATCTGCAGCATGAGCATTAATGGAGCAGCTATCATGCTCTAAAAGTGTGGCTTTGTTGTGCTCAACAGAGGCACCCTGTAATTGCTTCACTTTCAGGCACATGTCACAGATTTTATTTTTTTTTTTCAAGCACGCACACTTGTGGAGGAGATTTCACACGTTACGGAGGCTTTTCAGCCTCTTTTCTCCGCTACAAGCTTATTTATCCACTTCCTGATTCCAGCTATTTCACCCCAACAATTCCTAATTTAAAAAGAAAAAAACAGGCTCTCAGCACTTCCTCTGAAGCGCTTCAGCTCTCAGTAACACCCTCCAGAACCTCCACTCAGCCCTCACATGTCCATTCAGCCTCTCCATTTGTGATCCCACTTCATTTGCAGCACGTTTCTCCCAGTCCTGATGTAAAGTGCCGAGACGGAAGTCCAAATGTCGGCGCATTAGCATAGCTAATTACATTTGGGTAATAATGACACCACATTAAAAGGGAGCAAGAAGAAGAGAACAAGTCAAAGTGATTATCAAAACCACCTCTTTCCTCTCTCAAGCACCATCACACCCTTTTCAGGAGCAGATGTGCAGAAGAGGCACTTTGTTGCTGATAAAAATGGCCAGAAATCCCAGTGTTCATTAAATTCAGGCCACCGATACAGTTATTTAAGCAATTTCAACACCTGCAGCACACAAATGCGCCAATTACCACGCAAAGTCGCACAGAAAATTGAAGCCAATGACCATAAAAATAAAAATATATATATGTAAATGAAAACATTTGAAATGGAATACAGAAAATCCGACTTCTCTTTTTTCAGAAAACATCAAGTAAAATTAACCATGCAGCGGTTTAGGTGAAAACGACAGTCCTCTCAGTTATTAATGTGATTTCAAACGCTCTGCAGAAGCTCAACCTGTACCAAATTAACGTCACACTGTGAGCTGGAAGCGTCGCTCGTCCTTTTATAATCAGGGGAAATGCATTTAGCTGAACAAAACACAATTTTAACTACACAGACACACAAACAGACTGTATATGTGGCTAATAAAAAAAACACCTATTCTACTGGAGGCACCGGGGGTCACATCAAAACACACCACTCAGAGGTACTAAGAGCATTACAAAGACTCAATTTGGCTTTGAAAAATATATTCAGCTGGGTGTTTCTCTGCTGCGCTCCGTGTGTGTGTGTGTTAGTGTCGGTGTGTGTGTGTGGGATGCTTCATGTGAGTGCAGCAGTGGGTCAGACACTCTAAGCTCTTTATCCAGGTTCAGTGGCCTGCCACACATTACAGGGACAAAATAAGTGAAAGGACTGGCGTCAGCACACTACTTGAATCACAGCAGCCCGAGCAGTAAATTCACTTAAAAGTCCCGACTTTGCAGTGAAATCACAATATTTTATGGAACGGAGCCAGAATCATTGAAAAAAATCTTGTTTCTCACAACCACCTGAGTCTATTTATGCTTAACCAGCAAAAGTGTGCTTCGTTTTATTTCAAAATAAAAACTGTCGTATTTAGTGCAGATCTTTTATCATCATTTATTTCTGTCATACTTCAAACTTCTCATTTATATTTATATATATTTATATATATATATATATATATATATATATATATATATAGCTATAGCTATCAGGTCGACAAGATTTATTTGTCTGGTCGAAGGTTGTGTTTTGTGTCTGCAGCCAGGCAGAGAAAAGGGAAACATGTCAATCATCAGTATAACATGTTATTAATCCAGTTTTTATTTATATATTGCTCATATTGGAAGGAAATGAAAAGTGATGGGAGATGTTTTGCAACTGGTTGCACAGGGCAGAAAACTTATGTAGCAGTAGCATCTATCTATCCATCCACTGTCTTTACAGTACGACATTTTGAAATTGACCTCATGCAATCTGATAGCATATATACACATATATTAGGGATGCACTATGTTAACGGCATAGTATCAGTATTGGGCAGATATTAGCGATAAAATTAAATATCGGACATCTGCATTCCATCAAAATAACTCACCGATATACAGTAAACGGTACAAATTTGCACTGTTCGAGTGTTGTCATTGGGTTAGAGAGTAAATGTCATGAATAAATTTGACATTAGACATAATCAAAGTTGAAGTGTTACATCATTTTCTGCCTCCTTTTTGACATCTGCATTTGGTAGCAGGTCAATTTGACAAATACCACGCAGAATAATGTAGTATTTTAATTCCACAGCAGAGAAAGCTATGTAGTCTCTGTAAGTAGGTCTAAGGGAAAAAATATCGGTATTAGTATCGGTTATCAGCCAAATAAGTTTTAACATATTGGCATATCAGATATCAGCCAAAAAGCCAATATCTTGCATCTCTAATATTTATAAAACAAGCATCTTGTTCAATCTGCTCAAAATATGCGTTGGGGATGAGTTTTAGCTACTATCACACCAAAATTTGGCTCAATATCTGTAAAACTGGTTGAGTTATAGTCATTTTGGGGCTTTTTTAAAAAGTCAGTTGGCTGTGGTGGCCATCTTAATTTGAGCTGACTCCAAAAGAGTTGTAGAGGTTCTTCCAATGATTATGTTCAATAGAATTAATTCTGTTGTTTGTGAAACATTTTGGTAACACACACATACACACACATACACAAGGGCAAAGACATAATTGACAGCTTTTATTGCAATGATTGAGTAGCACGAGTCAGACTAATTAAAGAGCTTTATTTTGCATAAATGTGTACAAGAAGCACTAAAACAACTGATGAAAATTGAAAAAAATATATTAAATATCAGCATCATGTTTCTGCAATGAATGTTTGAGCATTGAAAAATAACCAGAGGTGTAAAAAAAACCTGACATTTATAATCATCAGCTGATCAGTTGACCTCTCTGAAGCCACGGCGATCTGCTAATTTACAGCTGGAGGCAAACTTACCCACCACCCCACTGTGACAGGTGCAAAAAAAAAAGGGAACCAAGGTGTCTGTGGATGAAAGATAAGACAGCACAAAGTATCGAAGACCGAAGCTGAACGTGTCTTGGGGTCAAAAGCTCGGGTGTCAGGATTTTATCTGCATGGACATTGTTTGGGGCGTCAGTCAAAGCTATCAGATGGCCTCGTCTGACCGACAGCATTAGATGCGTTAGAGAAATGCTGAAAATACAGTCAAACAGACCAAACAGTTGCTGCTTCGCACTGAAAAAAGCCAATCTGCTCCACCCAGGACTTTGTTCTGCTTGATTCAATAACTGTTTAAATGCTGATTCAGCATTCACACTATTGTTTTCCTGTTTATAGCTTCAGAAAATGTTTTGTACTCAATCTATTTCTGCATACCTTGTAGTATTTTAACCTTTCTTATATTAAAAAAAAAATGGGTTAATCAGGAATAGTGTGCTATAGTTGTTAATACTTGTAACATATGTATATTTATTATTTTTACTTTATTTATTTATTTTTATTTGTAACAGCCATGCTAGCTTTCTTCACACCTATTGTTTTTGTTCTGCAGATAGAAGCTGGGGAAGATAGCAGATAGAAGATTGGGGAAAGCACAGGCCAGACAAGGAAATTACCATATTTACTAGGAAAACTGAAACATTATCTGTCATAAATGCTAAAATAAAATAAAAAACACTGCATTGTATCTTTGTTGATTTAGAAAAAGCATATGACAGTGTCCCAAGGGAGGAGGTGTGGTATTGCATGAGGAAACCTGGAGTGTATGTTAGACTGCTACAGGACATGTATGAAGACAGCAGGACGGTGGTGAGATGTATTGTAGGAGTGAAAGATAGCTTCAAGGTGGAGATGGGAGTGCATCAAGGATCGGCTCTAAGCCCCTTCTTGTTTGCTCTGGTGATGGACCGACTCTGGCAGGAATCCCTATGATGTTGGATATTGGATCACTTTGATGACTATGATGTTTGCAGATGACACTGTGATCTGTGGTGAGAACAGGGAGCAGGTGGAAGAGAACTTAGAGAGGTGGAGGTATGCACTTGAAAGAAGAGGAATGAAAGTCAGCTGTAGTAAGACAGAATGCATGTGTGTGAATGAGAGGGAAGCCGGTGGAACAGTGAAGCTACAACGAGCAGAGGTCACAAAGGTGCAGGACTTCAAGTATTTGGGGGCCACTGTCCAGGAAAATGGAGAGTGTGGTAAAGAGGTGAAAAAGAGAGTCCAGGCAGGATGGAGAAAAGTTTCAGGAGTGATTCGTGACAAAAGAGAGGCAGCAAAGGTCAAAAGAAAAGTTTACAAGACAGTGGTGAGACCAGTTATATTGTATGGCTATAACTTAAATGTGTGGTCAAATTAGATCATTTCAGACACAGATGGACAGAAATAAAATGTTATATTTTTGGACACTGAAACTTGCTAAATGCAAAGACAATTTAAGAAAGTATTAACATCAACTTCCTCTCCCCATTGTATGTGTTGGACCTTTGGTGATCAGTCAAACTTTCACTGACTGTCAAGTTTAAAGAGATTATAATCTGACCCACAGTAGACGTTGTCACTGGGGAATTGCAAGCCTTAATCACAAACACCAACTAGGACATAGTTGCATATAAATATACTTTGTGTATTATTGTACTTACTGCTAAGTGAGGACAAAGTAAAAGGGTCTGAGTTGGTCTAACAGTACACAGAAAATATGCTTGTGTTGGTCGTTATGTGCCTGTTGCTATGGCACAGATTTTATAAATACAATCTGGAAAGATGATGAGAAAACGTGGCCGAACAAATACAAGTAATTCCACTGTAGGACTGTCCCACCCCGCCACTTTGACAACCCTAAAGACTCACCCTGGGTCTGTTTAACCACTCAGCCAAACTGTTTACTCCCAGTGGTGTGATGGGGAAGAGGAGGGGGGAAAAGATGCATAGCTGCTATTTTTACCACTCGGTGGTGCTTTCTGTGTAATTCTGGGCACAAGAGCATGTGTGAGCCGCCGTCGATGAATGTTGGTGTCACAGCTAAACAGGAGGCTGGCATGGCTCAAGGTGACCGTCTGCTTGAGCCTTCCTTGCTGTGGCCAAATCATAATGTCGCCCCTGGCAACAGGATGTTGCCCTGGTCTTGTGCCAACCTGCTGCTCTGTGCCAGACCCAGAACAATCAGAAGACCCGGTGTGAGGGACATGTCTCTCCTCCTGTTTGTTCAGTCTTATTTTCAGGCTTTCTTCCTGCTGTCGCTCTCATTCCCGTTTAATCCGTCAATTCTCTCATCATGGGAGTTTCTCTAAGTCCTCCAGATGTGCTGAATTATGTTATCTCCTCCCCTGTCGTCCTACTCAGCGTTTAGCAAAATATCATCGAGTTGCTTATCGAAAGTTTGTTTCTTTGTGTTGTTGAAGCAAAAGAGGATTTCATTAAGCCTGTGTAGGGAAAACCTCTGAACAAATTAAAATTTAGGCAAACTTGTCTGCTTTATAGGCCAGCTGACAGTAAAACCTGGAGGGCATACGCCTCCGCCACCCACGACACAAACAGGTAGAAACCTGAAACAGCAAAAAACAACACATCGCTTTTCTCATTAGCAAAAGGAGAAATACACAAATTCCACAGCATATGGAGGAGTTCAGGCTGGGAGGTGTTCAAAGCGGCCTGACTGTTTTACGCCATATGGTGTCACTAATTGCTGTTCTTTCACAGCAACGGAGAGGTGCGTCAGAAGAGACGGACAAAGGGAGGTAAACACAGCCTCCAAAACTGGGGCAAAAAAAAAAGTTTGGATGGTTCTGATGCAGCAGCGAGCGGCTTCTGCCGACTTACAGACTGAGCCTGAAGGCAGAAATTCATCAGAACTGTTGGAGATTTATGGAAAGAAACTAATTTGAGAGAAGTTCATTATCTAGAAAGATAAGAAATTTGTTATTCAAGTGTAGTCATGAATTAGGTATCTACATTAGATTAAAAAAACAAACAATTACAAGCAGGATTTTGCAAAAAACATTTAAAGGAACAATCACCGAACAAAGATCGCACTAAAGAGGCATGACTAAAGGAAGCAAAACCCATCTCTGCTAATTCTGTTTAAACTGCTTTTGGTACTTCTGTTAATCTTGTCATGCAGAAACTAACAAATATTCTCATCTACACCTAATTTTAGCTTGAAATCTAGAAAACTGACTGAATTATCATCATTTTTAGGAAATGCTAAGGTCAAATAACGGTGGTGGCCATCTTAAAGTGAGTTGACTTCAAGAGTTAATCAGTTGTAGATGTACATCAATTTATTACTTTTTGATCCTTTTATTAAAATGCATTCGTTGTTTCATTAGCTATTTTGCTAACAGATACACACACAAATACACACAGGCAAAAACATTATTATCTACTTTTTGCCTTTCAGTAGCAAGCAGTAAAAAAATGCATTTCTCTTTGTTTTATATAAAACATCCAACATCAGCTCACATTTAGCAGGACAAACAACACAAGCTGATCAGATAAATAATCCCATCCATCCATCAATCAATCATTTTTTACTCGCTTTTTCCTTTTCGAGTTACAGAGGTCACTGGTGCCCATGTCCAGCAATCACTGTGCAAGAGGCAGTGGACACCCTGGACAGGTCTCCAGTCCATCACAGAGACAAACGAGACAAACAACCATTCACTCGCTCACTCACACCTAGAGACAATTTAGAGTTACCAGTCAGACTAGCATGCATGTTTTTGGTCTGTGGGAGGAAACTGAAGTACCTGGAGAAAACCCACGCATGCACGGAGAGAGCATTCAAATTCCACCCAGAAAGGCCCCCAGCTGGGATTTGATCCAGCAACCTTTTTGCTGAGAGGTAACAGCTCTACCAGCTGAGCCACCGCGTCACCCGATAAAAGATCCCATCACAATAAAACCTACAAAATGATAGCCAAACATTTAAAAAAAGGAAATGGATAGCTAAAAGCAAAAAAAGCAAGCCAACAGTAGCCAAAGACAAGCTAAAATAATCAACTACCAAAATAGGGAGACAAGTATTTCTGTTTGTAAAAATCTTTGATGCTACAACTTAAATTAAACAACAAATTTCTCCATCTTTAAAGAGCAACATGTTTTGAATTTTGCACACCTCTGCATTTTCTGTGCAATCTGCTTTTAAAACGGGCGTGACTTCTAAAATTAGATCAGCCGAACGGGACTCGTAGTGTGCGTCCACACCTGCACACAGTGATGCAGAGGAGCCACGTGGCTGCTGATGCTGCGGCTCTCAGCTCTCACAGAAAGTGCCACCTCACAAGCCACACAGGGAGCAGCCATACTGGATCTCTGCTCTGCTGTCACCTGACTTTCCCGCTAAATCGCAGGCGTCATCAATCTGATGCTGACAAAAGGGAAACATGAGATCCAAACACACAGAGGGGCATTGTTGCCTGAAATGTTTGTGTGCAAGTCATGTGCTGTGAATAAAGAAAACGGGATTTTTGGTAAATATGCAAAAGAAGCTACATTACTTTAAATAAACTCAAATGTCAAATGAACTGCGAGTGGTTTTATTAAAAGTCCTGCCGTCAAGTTAGGTAAAAAGAAACATACTTCATCCTGTCAGCTTCTGCAGGGATTAACAGTCTGCTTTATCCTCATACAGAACTTATACTGTCACACATAATATAGCTTAAACTGATGTTTATTTTTACTGTTTAAGTGCATCTAAACAGTAAAAACTACTCATTCTGTCAGCAGGATTTCTGATTTGACTGCTTACAGCAACATAAGCACTAACAGCTGCATTCATCTCCATCATTATTCAAAAAAAATAAAAATTTCAGCAGTGCGACTCAAATTAAAGCACAATATTAGTTCAAACATAACTTACTGTGACCCAAACGCTTCAGTCTGTTTGCAAACTGCAGCTTATGACATTGCAAATGCCTTGTCCATGCCATATCAAGTAATGTTTTCAATTCAATTCAATTCAAAAATACTTTATTAATCCCAGAGGGAAATTAAATAAATAAACAGGAAATTAAATTTAACCATGCAAACTTAATTTCCTGAATTACAGTGAAAACATGTTTCCTCAATGTAATTCAGTTCAGTTCAGTTTATCCATACAGCACAAAGTCACAGTAAAGGTCAACTCTGGGCACTATAAAAAAGAAAAAAAAAATCCAAATCATACATTAAATTCTGTTTGAATTAGACTCCATTAGAGATTCAGCTATCCTGAGTGATAACATGTGAAAATCTCTATTGCTTTACACAATCTGTGCAAAGTGAAGCACTAGGTCACCTTTAAAAATGCTGCAAACCAAGTTGTGTCAGTGTGAGTAAGCACTTTACCTTGCAGCCTCTGCACCACGTTGGCGATGTCTCTGTAGTGCCTGGGTGATGCCATGCTGCTGCCTTGAGGTCACCAAAGTCACGTCCCGGCTCCTGCGTTTGTGTGTGTGTGTGCATGTGTGTGTGTCCACCTCTGCAGGACTCTCATGCTCTGACTGAGCAGCAGGTTGTGTTGCAGTAGTTTGCCGTCTTCACACTGACTGCAGGATTATATCCCAAGTACTTCATGCCCAGGTTACAGGGATCGTGCCTGTTACAGTAGAAGGCTGCAGTCCTCACACTCACCAACGCTCCTCCCCTGGTACTGATGATGTAAGAGCGTACTGTATGTGCAGGCGGGCATGTGTGTGTACTTCACATCTTAAAGCTGCCACCTCCCCTCCCTTGCCTGAGTGTTATCCTGCAGAGATTAGTTTCTGGTCTGGAAGTGCTGCCATCTGCTGTCCAACTGTAGGATTGTTCCTCAAACAGACCTCAGATCTTGAAGGACGTCTTGCCTGCAGAAAAACACACAATACAGGACAATAGAAAACAAGTTACTGCAGAGAATGTCTAACATGTTAGCTGAAAGATGAAGGTGGATGTGTGCGTTTGTGTGCGTGTCTTTTACTAAAATATTTTATGAACCACAGGGCAAATTTTAATGAAACATACAGAAATTATTACTAGACAAGATAAGAAAAACAAGATAATCACCACATCCAATGAACTTTACAATAAAAAATTTTTATTTATTCTGACAATTTTACCAATATTGTGCTAAATTTTGGTGTGGTAATAGCTGAGAGGCGTTCACAACACATACTTCAAGGGTTCTTCTTATTGCACAAGATCTTTGCTTAAAGCACATGTTTCAAACTCAAGGCCCGAGGGCCAAATATGGCCCTTGTTAACATTTCATCTGGTCCCCAAGATGATATTTTAGAAGTAAAATTATTGTATTGCTTCTCATTTTACTTAAAAACTGAGCTTACATTATTTAGTGCAGACTTCTCATTGCAGCCAAATTTGAAACAATGAAAAGTTAGTTACAATTATTTTCGTAATTTGTAAAATTTTATGTGGAAACAGTGAGCGAGAATGTCAAGTGAGAACAATGAAACTTGCTGAGGAACCTGCAATCAAGAAAAGATGTTGTGTGTCTGACTGGAAGAAATGCATTGGCTGAAATCGACCCTTGGTTTGAAATAGGATTTTAATTTTGGCTCCATTTTCTAACTGAGTTTGACACCCCTAGCTTAAAGCATTAACTTTATTTTTTAAATTTGATGAAAACAAGTAAAGGCAATGGGCATTCTATCCAGAAACGCTGGACATAAAATTAATTTCTTATAGTTTGTGTGCTGGTTTTATTCCTGTCCACAGAGACACGTGGCGACTATGAGACACACAAAGACAAGAGACCAACAACCATCACTCACACCTAGTGACAATTTTAGAGTTACCAATTAGTCTAACATGGCTAGGTTCATTTCTTTCAGGTTAAAGGAGAATTACTGCACTTCGCAAATCACATAATTTACAGCACATTATACAGTTTCTTTAACATAGCAGACCTCTCGTATAAAGAAGTGCAAGAGCAAAAGCGTGCAACTAGATTGAAGCTAATCAAAGACAACAATAAAAACATAAAACACCCATCTCTGCCTATAATCGCCCCTCAGAAATCCAAACTCTAGACTGCTCTGCTGCACGCCAGATCAATGCCACTCTTTGAAATGCAGGCAGGTGTGATGAACCGCTCGGCTCCGAGCACTTATCACAACGTGTAATCCCATTAGACAGGACCTTTCATCGTCCTCTCCGGAGACTTCTTGGGAAGAGCTGGAAGAGCAGCCACGACGCTCTGACCAGCAACGCCTTTCAGTAAAGACAACAAAACCAGGACCGTAAATTCTTCAGGTGTAACGAACGACTGGCAGCAGGTGAATGAGAATTTGAAGGAACAGCCCTGATAAGAGTGTTGTTGGGTCCCGATTATTTTTTCCAACAAAACCAACCACATAAACTCAATATAAGCATTGTTGTATGCTGTCATGTAAAAATGAAAATAAACAAGCCCCAAAACAAGTAAATAAGTAAACATCCATCAGATTTAGAGTTGTCCAATCGCAGCTACCACAGCAAAAATCTCAGACGTGGATTTATCTTTCCTACAGAGTGGCTTACAGCTACACATGTCAGAACCTACTGTTTGAAATGCAAGTGCACTGAAATGTTGCAGAATAGGCTGAGCCCTCTGCAGCAGCAGCAGCAGACTGCTGATTCCTACATTTTTACACAGCTCAGCTTGGGGTGACCTCTAAAATTCAGCGTCCCTGAGGACCAAACAGATCCAGCGAGAGTGGAGCACACAATGCTGCAGCAGAGAGGAGCCGACACAAAGCTTATGGGTCAATAGGAAATCTTCTGCCGGTGGCAAAAAATAAATAAATAAATAAACTACCCTTTAAAAATCCCTTTACTTATCTAATCGTTGCACAGGCAGAGAGCTCGGACCAGAACCACTGGAGTGGTAATCTCGTCAATTCTTAGTCAGCACTTTTCTAAAACCTCATTAGAAAGTTTGTTGTCACGCTGAATTGTCAAATGAACAAAAAGGAAACAGAGATAATGCTGCAAATCTATTTTATGTGGGAGCCGAGGGAGACAGGGGCAAAAATGTTACCATTTTTTTACTTTTTTTTATATTTATAATAAAAAAAAATATATCAAAACACAACCCCAAACCCAAAACTAGACATGGTTTAAAATGTAAATAAAAAATATGCAACATTTTCAAATCTCATAAACTCATATTTTAATTACCATGGAACAAAGTAAACATCAGGGATGCACAATATTGGATTTTTGGCTGATACACGACATGCCAATATGTTAAACTTATTTGGCTGATAACCGATACCAATACCGATATTTCCCCCCCCCCCCTAGACTTACTTACAGAGACTGCATAGCTTTTTCTGCTGTGGAATAAAAATACCACATTATTCTGCATGGTCTTTGTCAATTTGGCCTGCTACCAAATGCAGATGCCAAAAAGGGGCTGAAAATGAAGTAACACTTCAACTTGGATTATGTTTATTGTCAAATTTGTTCATGACATTTACTCTTTCTAACACAATGACAACACTCAGTCATAAAAAAACAGCACTTTTCACATATATATATATATACACACACACACACAGCACCTTTTATATCAGTGAGTTATTTTGGTGGAATGGCTGATGTCCAATATTTAACTTTATGGTTAATATCAGCCGATACCAATACCATGCCGATAATATCGTGCATCCCTAGTAAACATGTTAAATGTTGAAGCTCAAAGATTTTTTTATTTTTTTATTTTTTAAATAAGGTATATTTAAAATTTAAGGCAGCAACACATCTGAAAGAAAGTGGGACAGGGTTGTGTTTCCCACTGTG
Source organism: Nematolebias whitei (assembly GCF_014905685.2). Lineage (NCBI taxonomy): Eukaryota > Metazoa > Chordata > Actinopteri > Cyprinodontiformes > Rivulidae > Nematolebias > Nematolebias whitei. The sequence goes on from NC_056509.1 coordinate 35,929,494, forward strand.
AATTTTCTCTTCTTTTAACAACAATCTGTAAACATCTGAGGTGGAAGTGACTGACTCATTCTTGTCTGATTCTAGTGATTCACCAGTGCTGCATTGGGATTTCTTTTGTTCAATGAGAACTTAAGTTGTTCTAACACTTTAAATACATTTATGAACTGATGATACCTTCAAAGATGTGTAAGCTGCCTGTGCCATAGGCACTAATGTAGCCCTATACCATCAGTGAGACGAGTTTTTGAACTGTGTGCGGATAACTCGTTTATCACAGGGTTTAGGGGACCGCGCCCCCCATGATAAGTGAAAAACCGTGAAGTAGGAATACAGCAGCCCAAATTCAAGTTTCACTCCCAATCTCCCTCCTTCTGTGTAAATAAACAATTTAAATTTAAATACTGTAATATTTTAAATAAACAATCCATGCAGCATGGATTGTTTATTTAAAATATACATTATTTAAATTTAAATTGTAGAGAAGAGAAGTGCAGCAGGACATCAATGAGCTTCGAGAAGCCCCTTCAGCCGGAGGAGAAATGTGGAGAGCAAAAAGAGAAAGAGAGCAGAGGGAGCTTCTCCCTACACCTGTGGGCTGCACACAGGGACTAAATCATTTAAAATAATTTGTTTAAAATAAACAATCCATGCTGCTCATGTGGCTCATCCATCCATCAGCCAACTGTGTGCCATGTCTAATATCACTTTGAAAAACTGCCAAAGAGCGAGTCCGCGAAAGTCGAGCCGCGAAATAGCAAGGGACTACTGTACAGAGAATGCCCTGTCTGTGGTTTCCAAAAATAATTTCAATTCCTCTCACCACAGAGCAGTTTTCCACTTTGCCTCAGGCCATTTTAAATGAGCTTTAGCTCAGAGAAGGCAGTGGCATTTGTAGATGGTATTCTCACTTCTTTGTATGATAGAGCTTTAACCAGCATTTAACCAGCAAACTGTGTTTCCAGACAGCAATTTGTGGAAGTGCTCCTGGTCCAGTGCAGTGATGTCAACAACAGAACCAGACCTGTTTTTAACGCAGTGGTTCCTCAGGGCCTGAAGATCACAGGAATCCAGTATTGACTTTCAGTCTTTGAGCTCAAATATTTCAACAGATTCTTGAAATCATTTTATTATAATATGAACTGTAGATGATGTGATATTCAAAGTATTCCCAGTTTTCTGTTGAGGAATGTTGTTCTGAAATTGTTTCTACATTTTTAGATGCAGTTTGTTGCTGGCTGGTGAACCTCTGACCATCTTTACCCCTGAAAGCTTCGCCCTCTCTTAAATGCTCTTTTTAAACCCGGACTTCTTGTTACCAATTTACCAAATTATCTGCCAAATGTGTCTCCAGCTGTTTCGAATTTGTACCCACACTTTTAAAGCCCTTTGTTGCCTCTGTTTAAGCTTTTGCGAAGCATTGCATCATCAAATTCAAAATTACCATGGACTTTCCTAAAAATGGTCCAATCAATAGTTTCAACATTTTATGTTTACTGTGTCCTTTTTAATTTTTTTTTGAGAATTGCAAGTCATTAACGTCCCAACTTTTTTTTAGTTAGTCGTATACAATAACTTAGAAAACTTTATAACCAATTAAACAGTTTGTTTACATTGATGAAAATGTGACAAAAAAACTAAACCTGAAGATAAACGATTCAGAGCAGTAAGTCATTTTGCACTTTCTAAAGAAATTATTACATTTTACTAAATCACTTTTTTTTTTAAAGCAACTGGTTTGCAACTATTTTGTATTTATTTTTGCAAACATATAAGTGTATTTAACTTGAGAATTAAGAATAAAAATGTTAACTTTCTGAGATATTCTGCGATAAAGAGAAAGCAGGTGCTAAAGTGGAGCTTGCTCTGGCCTGTGTGGCTCAGGGGGGAATCTTTTAAGCAGCCTTTATGACATTAAATGTACAAACAGCAATTAATCATATTAAATAAGGCACTGTAGCTAAAAAAAAAAAAAGCATAATAAAGTAATTAGTAACACTTGCAGCGACCTTAATATGTCATATCAGCTGCTGTTAAACGGCCTGTTGTAACGGGGTTGAGGTTGAATACAGTACAACTGATAAAACATGCTGCTGCTGTTAATTGGTTTTATAATTAACAAATCAGTTTGGGTTTGATCTTTGGCTTAGTATTTCATTTTTAAATTTACTTTGTTTATTGTGATTCAGCAGTCATATTCTTGATTTTATCATCGCCTCAGCCATCAGATGCCCTTGGTTTTCTTCAACTCTTCACTCGTCACCTGTTTCCATTTACACGTCACTCTCGCAGTACAAATACTTTTTATGTTTGTGTATCTTGCATGTGTTTGTCTGTTTACTGTGTTTTGGTCAAGATCAGATGTTTTAAAGTTAAGTCTTGTAAACAAACAACAAACAAAATTCCCTGTTGTAGTGTTGAACAACGTGAGCTTGAAATAATAAAGTGCAATTCTGATCAACTGGGACATGTTGGACAGACATCCAAGTAGGGATGCACGATATTATCGTCATGGTATCAGTATCGGACGATATTAGCGATAAAGTTAAATATCGGACATTGGCCATTCCATCAAAATAACTCACCAATATGAAAGGCGCTGTTTTCTTATATATATATTACATATTTATATAATATTACATCATTTTCAGCCTCCTTTTTGGTATCTGCAATTGGTAGCAGGCCAAACTGACATAGACCATGCAGAATAACGCATTTTAATTCCACAGCAGATAAAGCTATGTAGTCTCTGTAAGTAGGTCTAGGGAAAAAAATATCGGTGTTGTATCGGTTATCGGCCAAATAAATTTTAACATATCGGCATATTGGATATCGGCCAAAAATCCAATATCGTGCATCCCTACATTCAAGCAAGACCAATACCAAAGTTGGGTTGTTGCTATCTTAAAACAGCTTAAGTGTGAACAATAAAATCATTTTGCTTAGTTTTGAATTTTCTCGTTACACAATTATTCCAGCAGAAATTACATTTTCGCTACAGGCTAACTGCCCCGGGCTGCAATGGATGTGCTATAAACTAGCTTTTGCTATAATGTGCTTGCAAATAACTATATAATTCAATGTAAATAATTGTGTAAAACGACAATTTATGGGCTCACAAAATAGTCATTGCATGAACCGCTATCTATTTTAAAGGTTGCAATTATTTTAAGAAGGCAGCAGCAACTATTCACTCGGGTCTTGGTCCCACGTAGGTTAGAGGTTAGTTTGTTAAAATGCTTGTTTATGACCAAAGATACTCAATGAATAGCCACGAAGACTGGACAAATAAACAAATAAATAATATCCACAATATTTTTCTAAGCATTAATGTGCCATAGCATTTAAAACTGGAAAGCACAATTTGTGACCGGATGCCATGTGTTTACCTCTGAGCCAAAAATGACTGAAAACAGGTCAAACATTGAACTTATTTGTTCACCTACTCAGACTGAAGCCAGATATGTAAATAAATCAGTGGTTTCCACGTGGTTTGCAGCTGATTCAGCTTTGTTTACACCGAGTGTGGACCCACATTTTAGAATATAGGCTTCAACATCTGGGGAAACTATTAACTTTAAAATCATTTACCTCTTTCAAATTGTTTTGATATACTTTACAATATCAGTAAATGCATTTTTAAGTAGCTGTGTCCATTTTAGAACAAAGGTTTCTTTAAACCAGAAATCAATTTTTGTTTCATTTCTGAATTTGATTTTCAAAGAACTAAAATTGGAGTTACAGAGCTGTGTTGTTTGTAACATAATTCAATGTCACAAATTCAGATAATTGCTGGTCTGCACAACCACGCAGCTGCTAATTGATTTAATTGTCGAGTAATGGCTGATTTGTGTTCATTCAAGTCGTTTCAGCAGACTTTTCTCACACCAAGGCTTACCTCTGTGTTGATCAGTCGTGTTTAAATCGCCTCATCATCACACACGGTGGAAAGAAAACTTGTTGGAAACTTTAAATATGACTGGATTTTTACTCAACGAGACCAAAACAACCTGAGCGCCACAAAACCTCGAGCTGTGATATGTGGCGCCCCCTTCAGGACAAAAAAGAGAACAACCTCAAAAAGATGTTTTTATTTTTTCAAACCCTGATTAATATATTTTTAATTTAGTAAATTTAAGTTGCTCTTATAACTCCCCCAGCATAAAAAATACACATTAGTGTCATTTTCACAAGCATGGATTTTAATATTTTTACATCTCCGTCTTCTATCGTTTATGTGTGGACGGGACGAGGAGGCAGCAGGTCGATGAGATGAACCCAGATATTCCTCTGCTCAGCAGCACTTTCTATCACTGGGTCTCCCCTGGGGTCTCTTCCTTGTGGGACGTGCCACACTTTCATAGGAAAGTGTCCAGGAAGCATCCTAATCCGATGTAAGCGACTCCTTTCGATGCAGAGGAGCAGCAGCTCTATAGCCTCGCCCCGGATGACGGAGCTCCTCGCCCTGTCTCTACGGCTGAGCCCAGCCACCCTACGAAGGAAGCTCAATCTGACTGCTTGTATCTGTGATCTAATGCTTTCAGTCAACCTCATGATAATAGGTGAGGGTTAGAATGTTGACAGACCAGTAAATCGAGAGGTTTGCCTTTCAATTCAAATCTTCTTTCACCATGACCGACCGATGCAACACTCTCATTACTGAGCATGAGGCCCTAATCCATTGATCTATCTCCTGCTCCATCCTTCCATTACTCCTGAACAAGATGCCAAGATACTTTATACTCCCAGACCCGGAGGAGGCATTTTTAATATCATATTTTAAAAAAAAATGTTGGATGTTAAACTAACCCTCGGGGAATGTCGTGGACGAGGCCAACCATTGAGTAAGAGTTGAATCAAACATCTGACTCCCCCCAAACTGCAGTCAGGATTACTTATTTGTTTGCTTTTAAACAGTCAGATCTCTCTTGTAAATGAGTCCCCGAGGCTCAATGGGATTAACCTGTCTAAATAAAGGTTGAATTAATAATTATGTAGAACTGTTTTAGTTGCAGATTTAGGACAATACCTTTTTATAATTTTCTGTAGGAGGTGGAGATGCAGCGAAACTCTGTGGATCTGTACTACTAGGGCTTAGTGTATTTTTAATTAATGTTTTTCTTAGTTCTTATCTTAGATCTTATTGCCGTTTTTCTTTTACATTTTATACTTTTTTTTATTGGGACCCTGTACACAGTTTCATTCCACCTCATGTACCACATGTGATGCGAATGATAAGAACCTTGAATTTGCTGAATTGGGTTTTCTGTTTTCATCTTATACTTTTTTAATTTAATAAATATGTTCTGTGGAACGCAGAAAAGTATGCATCACATGAGAAGTCACACAGTTATTACAGACTATATAACTCCATCTTTTGGAAAAAGAAGGAATAAAATAAACCTTTTTTAAAATAACCCCCCCCCCCCCCCCCTCCATATTGACCAGGGTTTGTATATTTATACACAAAACTGCTCAAAGCATTAATTTATTCAAGAATAATATATTGTTGTTCTTAACTTTGTATTAAACTTAAATTTAACATAACTTTATTTGATTTTTTTTTTAATGAGCCCACGTTTTTCAAACACCTGACAACGATTAACACAATCACACACTGTTAGCAAAATACCCCAAACTTTTTGTAAATTTAAATAATTTCTGTATAAATTACACTCATTTAAAAACTGTATTTTGTACTAAATAAATAAATAAATAATCTTGGAGTGTAAGCAATCGTAAAAACTGTAATTCAAGAGCGATGTTGATGAAAGTATTATTATTCATTAGGACAATATAGATTGAAAAAATAGTCTAATATAAAGAAAACGTACCATCCTTTGATTAGCTGCAGCAATATATAATGGCTACGTCTTTTAAGGATCCATTAAGTACTTAGTTTTAGAACAATGTGAAGCTATCAGCCTAATAAAACACAACCAGTTCTACATTTTTACACAATTATTGTTCAACTTGATGTCAAGGTGAAGATTTGACTGTACAGAAAGTGGTTAATTTGACAGCTCTCATCCTTTCATCTACTTTGTATACACTGATGGTTTAGATTTACTAGTCTGGATTAAAACAATGCATATTTTCCTCATTGTAGTGACTTTCAAAAACTCATAAAGGCAAACGTCCAATCCAGGCCTCGCTGCTCCGGCAGCCACACACGGAAAAACTGAGCTTAACAACAAAAATGCTGAAATTTAGGAAACAGTCAGGTCCCATTCTTATAGGCTGGTTAAAAATATGCAAGAGTAAGCTCATATTTGCACCGTACCACTAAGTAAAGCAAAGCCAATACCTCCATCAAGTAGGATTTTAAGTAAGCTCCTGCAGACTGAAGTAAAACAATATGAGACTAACCTTTACATGATTTACCTAAAAGTATTGACTCTCATGCTGTCGTGTTAACTTTTATAGCATTTGTTGGCCTTAAGGAAATGATGAAAAAGGAAGGGATTGCAGAAACACCCTGCCTCTCCACCTCCAGGATCTCTGTCCCGCTCAGATAAGCCACTCCTGTTACTAATTTCTAGCAGAAAGGCAGGAAACGTGACAGTATAGTTTTCCGCTCTCATAAACAAGATGACTGCCAGGGTTTGCCGTCAGTCTCTGCACGCCTCTGGGTCCAGTCCCATGTACAGACAGAGAAAGTGAGCGAAGGAGAAGAGAGTGAGGGAAGTAAGGAAACAGGAAAGAGACGAGGCTGAAAGACAGGAAAACTCATCAGAAGAGAGGAAAGAGAACTCGCAGAGGGGGGGGGGAAGGAGAGACTTTAAAAAGAAAAGCTTAAAACAGAGTATTAAACACTTTTTTTGTCATGGCTGAGAACAACACAAATGTCTTTCTGGACATTCTGCAGTCCTTCGATGCTGGTGAGTTTCCAACTTTCCATCCTCTTCTGTTTGATGTGGTCACTTCGCTTGGTGCTGCTTTGTCTCAGGAATTTCGAGCTTTAATCCCTCCTGAAACTGATGCCTGGCTGCTTTTGAGCAATAATTGATAAAAATCAATAAATTAGACTATACAAAAGAAATCTTTATCATAATATGACAAGTTTACACCAGTGGAACTTTGCATTATTTTCGCTCCAGTTTGTCTAAAAGTCACATTTATACAATATTTTACTGGTGTCTGCTTTTCCCTTTTCTAAATTTGGTGGTAAAATAAAGACTTTTGGCCAAGTCCTTTAAACACTTAGTGGTTTGAAAGGAAACTGCTTTGTTGTTTCTGGGAAAAGTCTGAACTGATTTATCTTATCTGCAGCTTTCTCTCTTTTTTTCTACAGAAGAAGAAGTGAATAAACCTACTCACTAAAACTAGTGAACAGTTAAAACTGCAAAGGGCTAAGTGTAAGACAGATTTAGAAAAATTCTAGCTAAAAAAATATTAGTTAAAAGCGAAATGCAATTTTTTTTCCCCTAAAAGATTAAAGTAACAATAGTAAAAAGCTAAAAGGTTCAAGGTTCTTTATTGTCATTTGCATCACATGTGGTACACAAGAAGGAATGAAATTGTGTACTCAAGGTCCTAGTTACACCCAAAAAATAGCAAAAATATTAAGTATAAAAGAAACAGAAATGATTTAAGATATACACCAAGTTATACGCTAAATGAATGCTAAACAATACACTAAAGATCTAAGATAAACACTAATAATGTAAAATAATATGGTGTATTAAGCAGCAGCCTGAACATGAGTCTGTAATGAGTAGATGGGTGTGAATACAGCAGCATAAAGGCAAGAGATCAGCAGCATGGATAATCAGCAGCGCAGATAAGTGACATATCATCAATTAAAGTGGCATTACAGTGATTTTTCTCTTTTTTTTTCTTCTTACAGTGATTTTCTGGTTATGGATTTATGAGTCTAACAGCTTCCGGGTAGAAGCTGTTCCTAGAAGCTGTTTGTAAAAGTAGCAAAAGGTTATATAATTGCTAATGTAGTAAAATACTAGCCAAAAGCTAAAAGTAGAAAATAATGGGGGGCGGGGCAAAGCATTATTCAACTAGAACAACGCTTTTGAAGAAATTGTAAATAAAGTTAAATGTTTTTAAAAGTGTAAAAGTTACAAAAACAAAAAGTCATAGCAACTATTTTATATAACAAGGTTAATGTTTTAATACATAAATTACTAGAATACCATAACCTATGCATAAGTAGTTTTCTGTATTTGCACAATTGGAAGAAGATGTTTATGTATAACAAATGAATGTATATATTTGCATCAATATGTAAATGAAGCCATCGGTGACTTCTTTGGCCTCACCATTAAAGGGGGAAAGAAGAACTAAGAGTGTTTGATGTTTTTATTGTATAGTTGAAGCACAAAGCATAAAATCTCACTTTTTATTTCACAGTTCCTTTAATTATAGCTTTCTGTGTCTCCATTGCTGTGGGTCTGCTCCTGGGGGCCATGGTTTACGTGATCCTGACATGGATGTCTCGACACAGAGCAGGCTCTGCCAGCATCACCCGGCGCCCGCCCCGCACCTCGCACACTTCCTCCCGCAATCGTCCTGGGTTCAATCACAGCAGCAGCTACGATCGCAGGAGCAACAACAGTTTGTTGAGCGCAGCTTTCAGCTTCCACCGCCAGAACTCGTCCCCGGATCACCTTGATGCTGTGGGGCATAAATCCAGCTTCAGGGCCTCCACCTTCCACCCCCTCATCCAGTGCAGCCAGATCGCAAGGGAGGCAGAGCAGGGGAGCCAGACCACGCTGCCTCGTACACCAACTCTGACCATGTCAGCTGGATCAGCTCAAAGTGCTGCCCAGTCACCTGCCACCTCACCAAGACCTGAGTCGTTTTGGGGGAACAACAACCTGAGGGGGTTCAGTGTGACGCAGACCCCACCTCCGGCCTACGAAAGCATCATTAGGGCTTATCAGGAAACGACCACCTGACAGGAGTGTCACATGAATGAGCTCTGACCTAAAAATAGGATGACTATTCTGATTTACAACAATAGAGGGTCAATTCAAAAAACGTTCAATACAAAAACAACTGGACTTTGTAAAGTCCAGTTGTTTTTGTATTTAATGTTTTTTTAATTTATCATGTCCTGGATGACTGAGAATCTTCACCAGCACAAGAGGATCAATGATCCAGTTATCTGATCAACACGTTCACAAGATGAAAAAACATATTTAACTTGTTTTTCTTTCATTATAGCATTCCTTTGACACATGTGAAACTGTCTGGTTACTATGTGAACAGATTTTATCGTTTTGTAATTGTTTAGACTGGACTGACAAAAATATGTAAATGTGTCCTTCAGTTTTATGCAACAACGCACAAAAAATGTTTTATGTGTGGAGTCAAAAAAGGGAGATGTGTGTTAATTTGCAAAACTATGCTGAAGACATGGTTAAACTGATAATGTTAATGTATGTTTGAATTGGGAGACGTGTTATTTACTGAGTCACCTTGTGGAAAATTCTAATAAATATGTTCGTATGAAGAATAACTGCGAGAGGATACTATAAAGGGAACGTGTGATGTAAACAGATTTATGCAGTTTATTATGCTTTTGATGGACTTAACTTAATGCAATGCAATCACAAATCAGATGTTTTACTGAATAGATATGGAGAGCATACGAATGTATAAATAAAGTGGTGCATTTCTTTTAACAAAGACAGCAGGTGTTATGACAAAATACGTATCGTTGCTGGAGGTTGAACTAGTTTTGTTGTAGAGTTTAATTGGAAATGAAGTGGTCTGACAAAAAAGGGTGAACAGTGTCTTTGTCCTAACTTTTTGATTCTTGTAGAAATGTTACATGCTTATTCTATTAAAACAGGTCTTTTTTTTTTACATCATTCTTCTATTTATTTATTTTTTCAGTTTATATGCGTCCTTTTACGATAGTGTGCTGCTGTCATTGTCGTCTACTGTTGCCATCATTCTTTGTTAAAAATAGGTCTCTCTTGTAAATGAGTCCTCGAAGCTCAATGAAACTAACCTGTATAAATAAAGGTTGAATGACTGAATTTAATATATTCACAATATGATAAAAAACCTGTTCATCCATCCATGCATGAATGGATGAACTCCAATCCCCTATGGTCAAGATGTCTTAAATGATGCATAATAAAAAGAACGAAAATGCAACGTAAACAATAGAAAAACTTCCAGTTTAAACATAAAAAAGTTGCATAATTGTATTGGCATTTTATAGCTATTATTTAATATTTGTATATTTAATATTATTTTATGGGTTACTGACAGTACTGTGTTACTTTGGTTTTAAAATCAGTTATTGCAGATTGCTTTACTGTTTGGTGCATTTGTTTTTGAAAAGATAGCACAACATTGTAAAAATATCAATGTAGTTCTTATATATTTTTTAAAGATTGTTTGTATATTTTATAAATGAATCCAAAGTTAATGTCCAGTAAAAAAGAAGAAGAAAGTATCCTAATATTTAAAAGGACTTTCTTGTAAATGAGTCCTCGAGGCTCAATGGGATTTACCTGTTTAAATAAAAGTTGAGAGAGAAAACGCTGCGGCTGCAGTTGATGACGTATTATTTACGAGACGAAGTTGTGTTTACGAACCTTAGCTGCTGCAAGAAGACATCGCAGATTTATGAACGCTGGCTTTTAATTAAAAGGTAATTGTGTAATTTCGTTATTAAAGTTGGCTCCCAAACCTCTGCACATGTTAACTTTGTATGTCAGCTCCTGTTTTACCGTAAATGCGAGCCACAAAAAGTACAATTAATCTTAATTTCACTTCCTCCTGTTTTCAAATATTACTGCGTCGCTTTTGTGTTATTTGCCTTCCTATAACAGAGGCTGTGTTGCGTAAGTGTAAGATTAAAAAGATAAAAGTAAGTAAACTGACATTTAGTTTCTTAGTCGTCAATTTTCTATTTCGAATTAGCAAAGTTAGCTAAGGTTAGCTAGGACAGATGAATGAGTACTGTAGAAAACGACTATCAACAGCTGTGTTGCTGTGTGGCTTGTTTGTTAAGAGATTTGTGGTTTAAGTGATCAAACATTCATGACTTCGTGTTTTTGAATCCTAGCTCACAACGTTTTTTGTTTGTTTCTGGGTGGTCTAATAACAAACTCAGAAAAGAGGTGGAGGATGTCTGTTACAGCTTTACGTTTGATCCACTGTCGAAGGTTGAGCTCAGCTGGGCCTCCTGCTGTGAACAAAGTGCTCCAATGGAAAGCTTTAAGTAAGTTATTACACCTTTTGTTGGCCTGCCTCTGTCAGCAGTCTTGATCAAATAAAAAATAGGACACCGACTCGAAGATCAAAACTTTAAGGAGATCCATTTACAATATTTAAACCTTTACCGTACTAAAAGCAATGCGTTTCTCTGTGAACTGAGGAGAACGGTGTTGTGGTTTGGATGCTGAATGTTGCTTCTTTAAATGTTCTTTTGGGATTTTAATAACACTTAGTGTAGATCTTTGAGCATAGCGGTGATTTCTTTCAAAATCAAACCATTTAAAAGATCCTAGGGCCATTAACTGCAAAAAAAAGGTTGTTTTTCCATCCATCCATTCATTATCTTTTACCCACTTCTTCCATTTTGGGTCACGGGGGTCACTGGTGCCCATGTCCGGCAATCGTGCGAGGGGCGGGGTACACCCTGGACAGGTCGCAAGTCCATCACAGGGTTGTTTTTCAACGCAGGCAAAAAAAGAAGTCCTACGTCCAAACCGAGATTATCATCTTTGATGGTTGTTTTAATTCTTTTCATCAAGCAAAAAGTATTTCAAATATGAAAAAGATAAAGTGGCTCCTACAAATGGTGCATTCAAAGATGTGCAAGTTAAATGCACCACGTCCACTACTGCACCTGCATCCAATTAAAGAGGTTTGTTAATCTGTGTGCTGACTCAGCTGTAATCTTGGTTCCAAATACCAAACTTGTGATTTTCCTACCTGGCAGAGCCATCAGCTAAAAAATAATATTTTTTTGGCTAATGGAAATTTGCTTTGATCATGATTAAGAATTAGTTACTTCATCTATTTTTTTAACGTCCTATTTGAGAGATCGCTAAGGCATAATTAGGAAATTTTGCTCTGACGAAAGCTGCCTGATTTTCTGGAAAGTACAAAAAAGACTGATATTCTATCCACTACAAAAAAGATAGTCTGAGCATTCATCAAAGAACATTTGCTGACAATTTCATAAAAATCTGTAAAAGATTATGCCAGTTTTCATAATGGATGACACTTTTCATTGAACAATGAGGCCAGAATTTAGAATATTAAAACATTGCAACTTTTCTATTTTTAACCCAAATACATGATCTTGGTATCGTTTGGAAGTGTTTTTTTAAGCACTTTTCAGTTGAACTTCTTTGTTTTAAATTTGACCTTTCTTGAAAAGTTTAACACGACAGCATTAATTATTCTAGATTTTGAAAACGTTGCAGCAAGGGTCAAAGGAAAGTTTTACAAGACCGGAGTGAGACCAGCTGCATTGTATGGTCTGGAGACGACCGCAATGACAAAAAGACAGGAGAAAGAACTGGAAGGGGCAGACATGAAGATGTTCAGGTTCTCCTTTAGGACTGACAAGGATGGATAAGATTAAGAATGAGATCATCAGAGGTACAGCACAGGTTGAACAACTGGGAGATAAAGTTAGAGAGGCCAGACTGAGATGGTTTGGACATGTCCAGAGGAGGGACAGTGGGTATATTGGTAGAAGGATGTTCGAAATGCAGCTGCCAGGAAAAAGACAGAGGAAGTCCAAATAGGAGATTTATGGATGCAGTTAGAGAGGACATGGAGGTAGTTGAAATGAGGACAGAGGATGCAGAGGACAGCGTGAGATGGAGGAGGATGACTCGCTGTGGCGACCCCTGAAGAGGAAACAGCTGAAAGCAGAAGGTGCAGTCAAAAGGGACAAACCTTTGACCTGAGCACAGTAACCACCTGTACTTTTTTGGAAGATGCCAAATTTTAGAAATTACAGTAAAATACCAAGAATAGCTTTATGAACAACACAACTGAACTGTTTTATTCTAAGCAGACTGTCCATAACCTTTAGTTCTGCTCATCCTAAACAGACTCATTCAGAAAAGTGGTGAAGTTTTAAATATGGTTTGTTAAAATGCTTTTTGCATTGTATAATTTAAATCTGCATTTGTGGATGTAACGACAAACACTGCTCACTGACAACCTTACAGTGATGTGTAGAGAATCATGTTTTAATGCAGTGCTGGCTGAACTGAAGATAACCAATTATTAGGCATTACTGACTTCTTTATTTAAACATATTTAGATTTACACGTATTGTCAGAATCATGCTGTTTATTTTAGGTTATAAATCAAAAAGCATTTATTTTTCATTATGATGAGAATCATTGTTACATCCTTATACAGTATTTTAGTGCAATGAGCTTCTCTTTTGAAATATTTTTTGTTTGTTTAAGCTGTTTTTATATTCAGTTTAGTTTCTCAATTGTTGTAAGTTAATCATTTGTGAGATATTCCCATTAGGTGTTGTTTTAAAACACAATGAATGTCTGTACTAACATTTGAAATGCTCCACTAACTTTGATTTTCTTTCTCGTGAATTTAGGGAAAGTAGCTAAAGTAACTGGCGCAGTTGTCTTTGGGTAAGTTTTAATATTTAAAAGGCAAATTTTAACACTTCTCAATAACCAGATATAATTCCTGCCATTAATGTTACAATAAAGAATTGCTGTGCTACAATTTATGTATTTACCTCTTTGTAGGGGTTGTCTTTTTATTACTTATGAAATGGTTGCCTTGGATAAGGCTGTGACCGTCGACACAAGTGCAGTCCAGCAGGAGAAATATAAATCTTTCGTTTATCTCAGGGCCACGCCCTCTGCTGAAAATGAAAACTTTGCTTCAGGTAAATCTAACAGTAAGAATGCGTCTCGATTTATTTAAAATGTTTTTTAAAAAAGAACATTTTTAGCTAATTCAATCCACTTGGAGGATATTTGGCAAATATACTCTATATTAATGTATTTCTTATATGTGTACAAAGTCCTACAGTTTTTTTTCCACGTCCAGCTGGTTCGTGGCTTTTGTCTTATTTTTTTGTTGTGTGTTTCCTTCCTCTCCCTACTGTCTTTCCTGTCTGAATCTTTGGGTCACTCTGTTCCATGATCTCCCTTCCACAAATCAAAGCTAACATGTTTTAAGGGAACTGTCACGACAGACTTGTGCTTTAAAGTTTACTCACAATATTTACCTGAATATCATTCCAGTTTTGTAAAAGTTGGTAGCTGTTGCTTCAACTCTGCTTGTGCTGCAGGCCTCACGCACAAAACGAGAAGGGAGCTTCATAAAGCGGCGAGGCGGTTGGTGGAACTATCCTCGAGGCTTTTCCTGCAATCCCTAGATGGTAAGACATTTTTAAGATGCCCTAATAGACTTGCAGATGCTGCACAATTTAACACTGATTGCAGGGTATTGTATAAAGCATGTATAATTTCATGTTGGTTAAAGGAAGCTTAAAAACACATTTTTCAGAAAACCTCTACAATCCAACTTTGTGGTGTGTACATGAGGAACAGGGAAAGGAAACACCTGCCGTACACGTAGACATCCTGTTTTAGATCCTCACATAGTTTCTGCTTTATTGTTCATAACACCCTGTCTCTTAGTTTGTTTTTGCATTGAACACTTATGGCTTTAATTAATTTCCACACATTCTTCTGTGTAACACCTTATACTCAAACTTAGTCTAGTAAAATGTAACTTTTGATCCTTTAGCTGCAAAACTTGCTTCCACAAGGTGTTTGTAAAAAACTAAAGTAGATCATGATAGTTATTAGATTTAGTTTGAATTTAAGATTATTTGTGGAGACTGTTCTGTAGTTCTAAAGTCAATCTGCTATTTTATTCTAAATGTAACGTTTTTTTTTTTTTTGTTTTTTAAGAGCACTTCAGTCGTGTTGATGCAAACCCGCATGAAGTTGCATTATGGGTACTGCTGAAGAGGACCCAATCAGCTGATCGTGACACAAGGCTGCAGGCTGTAAAGGAGCTTGCAGACAATCACCACTGGCATGGTAGAAGTCCACGATCTGTACTCTTTTCAAATTGCTTTACACAAACTAAACTTGTATTAGATTACAGCTTTTATGAATAATCCAGACTACCAGTACCAGACAGCAGCGCAGGTTATCGACCAGCGGACAGCAATAGGCCTGGCCCGAACTCCTCAGGTGGATCTGCGATTCTTCCGACCCCCGCCTACACTGCCGGACATGGAAGATGTATGTTTTAAGAAACAGTACCCCCTGTAAGATACCTGACGTCTGAGTCTTTACCTCACACAGGTATTGCATAGAAGAGGGAAACAATGTTTTTTGTTGTTTTAGGGTTTGTCTGCAGAGGATGGACTACGGCAGCTGCTTGGCTCTCTTCCTTTGTCTGAGGTGGACAAATGTGTTCAGTACTTCACCTCACTGGCGCTCAGGGAGAGCACGCAGTCCATGGCTGCACAAAGGGTAACAATGACAGAGATATGCACACATGTAATTATGGATCACAGGACAGTAAGACACAAACGGTTACCTAAAAGTTAGACAATTCTAGTCCAGTTAATAAAACGTGCCCTCACTGATGTTGCAGGGTGGACTGTGGTGTTTTGGTGGCAATGGGCTGCCTTATGCCCAGAGCCTGACCTCTGTTCCCTCAGAGAAAGTGGAGTCCTTCTGTCTGCAGGCTCTGGTGCAGCACTCAAAGGTAACGATGCATATGAACATAATTTAGTCTGGATATACCAATTTCCTTTTTTTTTAAAACAAATTATTTTGATTGTTGCACATGTTTTTCTTAGTTCATATCTTAGATCTTATTACCGTTTTTCTTATATTTTATTGTTGGATGTAACTGGGACTCTGTGTACATAATTTCGCTCCACCACATGTTTCACATGTGGTGTGAATGACAACAAAGAATCTCTGAATCTGACATTGTGTTTTCCAAATCTGCACATTTCGAATTTTAGCAAAAATTAATTTAAAATCAGAGGATCTGTTTGATTTTGTGGCTTTTTATGGCTGTAGGGATTTTATTTTGTTTTTATTCCCATGCAATTTTAGCTCTCGATTATCTCATGACTGAACTATTTTAATTAGTCGGAATGACTCAAAATGTGGTTTATTTGTAGTTTACCAGAAACACTTCTAAATACTTTGCAGGTACAGAGCCACTGTGACCACATAGTTGCAAATGGAGGTCTGCAGCTCCTTCAGAGGCTTTACCAGCTCAGAAGGGAGTCCCTGAAGATTCAGAGAAACATTGTTTGTATTATAGGAAACCTGGCTCTAGATGAACGGATCCACCAGGCCATAGTCCAATCTGGTAAGTGTGTGCGTGCATGGTGCAGTTTAGTTTTAATTACAGATTATCACATTTCCTGATTATGATTTAGAAAATTCCTGCTTGATTATATTTTTTGTTAGTTTTTGATGTCATTTGTCTTAAGTGAAAACTAAGCAGCACATTATATTTGGTCCAAACATTTTTCTTTCACCTTCAGGCTGGCTGCCTGTCCTGGCTGCGATGATGCAATCTCCTCACGTCATGCAGGCGTCTCATGCCGCTCGAGCTCTGGCCAACCTGGACAGAGAAACCGTGAAGGAGAAATACCAAGATGGCGTCTACATCCTCCACCCACAAACACGTAGCAAGTAGGACAACAGTTACTGTTTTAAAGATTTATTTTACATAAACAAACTTTTCCAACACTTACTTTTGACAATGTGTTTGTTTGCAGTCAGCCAATCAAAGCAGACGTGCTGTTTATCCATGGGATTTTAGGAGCAGCTTTTAAGACATGGAGGCAGAAGGACCGCAATACGGTAGAAAAATCGAAAGATGCTGAAAGCAACGATGACTACACCGAGTGCTGGCCAAAGGTGAGAAATGCTCCTAGTTCTTCTAAATGAAAAGTAAACATTATCTCAATATTCTTTTGTTTGTTCTTGTTTATTGGCAGTCATGGTTGGCAGCTGATTGTCCTAATCTGCGAGTTCTGTCAGTGGAGTATGACAGTCATCTTAGTGACTGGATGGCCAAGTGTCCTGCTGAGAATCAAAGGTGAACACTTAAGTTTCTTCACTTATCCACTTGTGAGTTAGTTTAGATTAAAGTTACATAAATTTTCTTTGCTAATTGAAAAAAACATTTAGTCCAGGGGTATTTTTAATTAGGCCTGCCGCGATAAACAATAAAGCAGTGAATTGCACGATAAATGAAAATTATCAACCTCATTTTCTTTTATCGGCTTTATCGTTTCTTCTCTCTTTGCTAAAAGCAGTTAGTAGCTGAGAAGCTAAGCTACAAGCTAAGCTAACTGGCCGACCTCGGGGGGGGACTCCGTCTTGCCGAAGCGCCAAAATTCACAGTTGAAATCCGTGCCTTTGTGTAAAAAGTTGTTTTTCGCTGCAAAAAGAAGCTGAGAACTTGTTTACTGATTTTTTTTTTTTTTTACTAAAAGTTTTGTGTGAAAAATGCTATGTTAAAGAGCTCAAGCCACACAGAGCGTCCGCCATTTTGAGAAATGAAGAGACAGCCCATGTCATGTCAAGGGGCCTCCCTCCCATTTTTCTTAAAGAGACACGCTGCTCGCTCGCTCACTATCCATCCTTTGGTTCAGTTTTATACTGCCATCCGGTGGTCAAAAAGAGGTACTACACGCAAAATAAATTAACCAACATTTCTTCTTAAATTTGACAATAATTACTAATTATTGTCAAATTTCAAACAAAATTATTGTTTATTGCAATAATTTCTGAGACAATTAATCGCCCAGCAAAAATGGTTATTGTGACAGGTCTATTTTTAATACTTTAAGTGCAAATAAAATGGCCTAACATTCTTTGGAGGAACACATAACATCTGCCACCATTCATGCCAAAGTTTGACTAAGATCATCCAGAAGTTAATAAGGTATTCTGCTAACAGATACTGAAAGTAGCTTGTATAGTTAATGGCACAGTTTTAAAGAAAGATCTTGCCAGTCTGTTGGAGCTCAGAGTTTTGTATGCGTTGGGAATACCTCTCAGATATGAACACACCATATTTAACTCTATATCTGCAGAACTAACTTAGTTAAAGCATTTTATGTTTGATAAGTTCACTTAGCTGTGGCAGCCATCTTTAACGAGGTTGACTCCAAAAGGTGGATGTACAGATGTAGATCCACTGGGTACAATCTGAGAGTTTCATTAAACTCTTTCCAGTGGTTCATGAGATATTTTGTAAATCATGCAGATAAATGAACACACGGACATACAAAAACATTAACGTTTCTTAGCTTCCGTGGTAAATTATGATTACATTTATTACTGGTCCATCTGCTAGGTTTATTATTAGCAATTCGGTTCAATTAAACTGAAGATTATTTGTTTCTTCAGGAAGTCGTTGGCTTACAGAAGTCGAGAGCTGCTCAATAAGTTAAAGCTGGCAGGAGTTGGAGAAAGGCCCGTTGTTTGGGTAGCTCACAGTATGGGAGGTATTCTGTCAACAAAATCTCTTGAGTGCACTTTAAGAACAATTTATTATATTTCACACTTGTGCACTAAGATTGTGTGGTATCTTCTGTTTGATTCTTCTGTCAGGATTGCTTGTGAAGAAGATGCTGCAGGACGCAGCTGACGACCCAGACATGCAGGAGTTGTTAAAGAACACTAAAGGAATAATGTTCTATAGTGTTCCTCATCATGGTACCTTGATGGCAGAGTACTCTGTTAATGTCAGATATCTCCTCTTTCCCTCTATAGAAGTCAAAGAGCTCTGCAAAGGTGAGTGTTGTTTTGCTCTGAGGTTTAAAACTTAGAATTTTTAAATTGACATCTCTCTCTGTTTAAAGACTCACCAGCTCTACATGACTTGAATGAGAGCTTCCTGAACATTGCCAAAGAAAATGAAATCAAAGTTTTGAGCTTCACAGAGACCAGGCCTACAAATATTGGACACATGATCAAGATTTACGTGGTACCAACACAGTCAGCAGGTAAGTAACACTATCATACGGGAAATGAGGCATTCCTGTTTTTGAGCTTCACATTAGCTCAAATAAGCCCTGTAGTTTCTTAACTTTTGCATCATCTCATGTTTTGTTTTAGACCCTGGCATTGGAGAACTTATTCATGTAGATGTTGATCACCTCAACATTTGCAAACCAGAGAAGAAGGACTCGTTTCTCTACAGGCGCAGCCTCCAGTTCATCCAGGAAGCACTCCAAAGCTACATCAGCCAATGACAGAAACTTATGAACACAAAATCCAGCGCTATCACCTGCTGTATGCTTGAAATCTGAGGAACACTGACAACCTTCCACTGACAAAACCCCAAGCTCTATCTTCCACAGTTTAACAATGAGTGATCATAATACAGACTGAATTTTTTCCTGTGATTAAGAAACATGCATCCTGTTTGTTTGTCTCCCTTATGAGTCAGATAACTTACAGATTGGTTGCATTCTTACAAGACACATTTCCAATTGAGCTCAGTTTTAACTTTGCATTTCAGACATTGTAATCTTGCACAAAATGAATATAAATTTACTTAAAGATGTACTCGCGTTTTTTTCCCAAAGGTCCTCTTCTGTAGTTTGGATCAGAGTACACAGTGGGTTAAAATGTTATTTTTATATTATGAATTTTACTCAAATGTCTCTGTTTTGTGCCAAATGAATTTTTTCCACACCTTACACTGGATGGCCCTGAATTAATATAATTAGGTTACTGTATTTATTATTCAGAACTGAAAAATAAAGATTGATTGCAGTACATGCCTGATACTAGCAATGCTGATTGTTGTCAATGAATTTAATAAATAAGTTGAACAGTTTCTTTGGCTTGTATATGCCGTTTTATCTGGTAGTTTTTCAAATTATTGTATATACAGAGCAGTGATGTGCATTTATGCAAATGAGAAAATAAAAAAATTTGTAATACAAGTATTTTAACATATAGTGTGCATATATTTCTGAATACAGTATATAATTTATAGCCATAATTAATATCGACTTATCAAATTATAATAGTGACGTATGTATGGGAACATTTTTGGTATAATTCATCGGTTTGTAACAGAATATAAAAGTAAATATTTATAAACTATAAAGCTTAATGGATTAAAAATGTAACAAAAAAAGGCTACATTTGCTTTCCTGTTCGCGCTGCATGGAAGAAACATTGTCCCTTGTTGCACACCGTAGATTATCAATGCGACAACAGTTAGCATAAGAAGCTGCTTTCCCTGTTAGCATATGTCTGGCTTTCCCTGTCGGATCTGATTAAACTGAAGTAGTTTTTTGCCGTAGTTAGCGTTCAGTTAAACATTTTCAGGTAAGATGGTACCGGTTTTATACTTTAAGTATATGAAAGTGGTTTTGTCATTCTACACTGTTATATTGAGCTAACATAAAAGGCTAACCAGGAAGGATCATTAGAACCAATGAACTAATATTTTCTTACAGTTTATCTTAAAAGACAAAGCGTCGTTGCATTACTGAAATTTGATACTGTACGTTATGAAAATGACGCATTTGATTTCCTGTTTTTCTTCAGTTAATGAGAAGCGATTTACCTCAGCTGGTGAACAACACTACCTGTCAACATGGTGAACGTGCACAAAGGTGTACTTGTTGAATGGTAAGTAAGCTTCGAAATAAGGTGTTTCCATTGATAAACTACCATCACTGGAGTGCTTGTTTCATTTTTTTAAAGTCTTTCTGTATTTCCCTACTCTGCTCCTTGGACCAGTGATCCTGCCATGAAGCAGTTCCTCCTCCACCTTGATGAAACCATGGCTCTGGGAAAGAAGTTCATCATTAAGGACCTTGACGACACACACATTTTCATCCTGGCGGAGGTGGTTCAGACTCTGCAGGAGAGAGTTGGAGAGTTAATGGACCAAAATTCATTCCCCATCACACAAAAATAACTTCAACTTTTTCTAAGAACTTACTCTTTTTGGACTGCTTAGAAACCTTAGGAATTAAAGACATGCTTTACTACCGATACTTGGTATTTTATGTCTTTTATTTTAAAATTCTTATTACTTACGAGTACTAAAAGTTTATCTTTGCCACAATATTGATTCATCCATCCATTGTATTCACTAGCTGTACTATCCAGGGTTGCGGGGTAGCTATGTAGAGGTAAATTAGTCAAACAAAAAAAAATTCACATAAAATCGTACAAGATTTGAATGCGTACAAGGTTGGTGACAAACTGGGACATCCGAGTCTTACAAAGTAACTTAAGTCACATGCACGGGCAGGCAAGTGTGAATTGTGTACATAAAAAAAAAACATTTTTATGCATTTGTGAATTGCTGTTATACAATTGAATGTTGTATACATTTGTGAATACTTCTGAGACTAATTTATCTCCATGGAGCTGGAGTCTATGGCCAACCATCCACATTTTCATTCACACTATCAATATATTTGCTTCTAAAATTCAGTAACATGGTTAGAATTTGTAGCAACTTACTGTAATATTAGTGTACTGACTTACAGTTACTAATGTTCATGCATAAAATTGGGGATTGCACTCCCAGATAGTTGCATATATTGTACACCTGTTTTTTTAATTTACTGTCATATATAACAGTAATATGTTTGTATATATACAAACATATTTGTAAATTAGTTTTATTGGTATTTTACTTTGAGCACAATGTGCAATGTTGCCAGGTGTCTGAATGACTGCAGAACACAGCTGAAACAGATTTAGATACAATGTTAAGACTTTCAACAAACCGGAAGTAGAGATGAAACTATGTAGACCACAATGCATTGTAAAATAGTGAATTTGAGCATGCGCGTTACTCATAACACATGTACATGCATAGACAT
The DNA here is from genome assembly GCF_014905685.2 of Nematolebias whitei. Taxonomy (NCBI): domain Eukaryota; kingdom Metazoa; phylum Chordata; class Actinopteri; order Cyprinodontiformes; family Rivulidae; genus Nematolebias; species Nematolebias whitei. The sequence goes on from NC_056509.1 coordinate 35,951,329, forward strand.
GTCTGTACGTGCATGTGTTCCCTTGCGTGAATCTACAGTACTGTACCGTATGCAGGTATTTGTTTACACATATGTACTCTGTTTCCCTCTAGTGTTTACTTTTTAAATTGCACAATAACTGACTAAGGCGCTTGGTTTGCATTACATTTAAATTCATTCGCGGGGGAAAAACCTTATAAAATATATTAGAACCATAACGGGGTGCACTCATTTTTTTTAAAGTTATGTCATCAACAGTAAAACCATCGATTCGTGTTTGTTGGAATGCTTCATTTCCGGTGTTCAAAATAAAATGTCTCGATTATTAAAAAAAAAAAAAAAAAAAACTTAAATTCTGTAGTTGAAAAAGTTTCTTTGCTTTGAGTTTGAAAAGATTCCCGGATGAAAAACAAAATGTCTTATATACACCAGAAAATAAGTTACTTTATTTTTCCAATCTTAAATTCCAAAAATGAAGTAGCTGAAGGGCCACTATCAAACACTCCATGGCATGGATGAAAAATTTCCTAATTTGTTCAACTGTCTCAATCGAAAACATTTATCGGTTAATCCTCAGCATAATTAATATTTGACGACTTTGAGATATTTTTTTAAGATACTATTATTCTGAAAGATTAAAGGAAGTAACATTTAAGGCTACCGCTTTAATTGACAAGCAGCGACCATGGACGACTATCTGGCAGAAGAGGAGGTTGGTTTTGATCCTTGAAACTTGTCATTCCACGAGTGTTTTGCCCATATCAATTAAACATCAACGTGATATTTTGATGTTTTTGAAGCGTTTTAAGTTTGTAAAGGTCGTTACAGACGCCGAGTTCATCTTAGCAACTGCGTCGGCTGGCTAGCTTAAATGCACTTTATTTTTTTTCCTAGCAGACCACGTTTGTCGTCGAAGAAGTGAGCAGAATCATAAAAGATGTAAGAAAAGCATTAATTCTTGTGTGTGTGTGTTTACGTTATTTACAATTTCATGGGTTTTTGTTCGTTCTGTTAAAATTTGTTTAGCTATGAACGGTTGCTAAGGACGCCATAACGGTTGCTAGGCACCGTTTAGTCGGAGCCTTGTGTTTTGTTGGGCTTAAACAATAAACGTTGATTTAACGCGGTTTAATTCAAGTTTGTTGTATTGTTGTGTATGTGTGTAGTCAGTAGAAACAACCATAGGAGGAAATGCTTACCAACACAACAGAGTGAATCAATGGACAAACAGTGTAGTGGAGCACTGCCTCAGTCAACTCAGCAAACTGGGGAAACCCTTCAAATACATTGGTATGAGGACTGCTGACCCAGTATCAATACGAGGCATTTTCTTGTATTTATACAATAGTAACATTATTTTCCCCTCCCTTTAGTTACTTGCATCATTATGCAGAAAAATGGAGCAGGACTGCAGACAGCCAGTACATGCTTCTGGGACAACACTACTGATGGTATGCTAAGAAAACACTTAACACTTTTGGATATAGTTTTTGTGTGAGGATGAGCTAGCTTTAAAAATAACATTTTCAGTAACTTAAAAAATTGTAAAAGTAGCAAATATTGCTACTTTCTTCAACTAAAACTGACTATTTTATCCAACAGCTACCTGTGCAGTGACATGGCAGAACAAGTCCATGTACTGCATCGTCAACGTGTTTGGTTTGGCCATCTGAAAACACGACATCCAGTCTGAAATCTGTATATTTTTCTTTTTATATACAGTATAATAGTGTTACCTTGTTAAACATTTAGGTTTGATTTCAATGTTTAGTGTTAAGTGCAACTGATCGCAACAATACTATGCCATATCTACTTTGCTTTATTTACACGTCACATTACACCGCCACATGTACAGCCTTTAACTCACAGAGAAACAGCATTTCAAAAGAACGTATTTTGAACACCTTAAACATAAACTAGTCACACTTACATTTACATATTAGAATCATTTAAAATGAAAAGTAAAGACAAGGCACCATCCTGATTAAAACACTTCTGTTTACAACAAAAACACATTTGTTTTGGCTGTTTTTGTCCACAAGCTCCTGACTTGGAAAAGAAAGCAAGTAAAAGTGGCAAACTTAAAAAAGTTATTATGAAAATGATCACTTTAAATATGTTCAAAAAAAGGCAACATTTTATTTGGCCAACAATGAGTACTGTACATGCTGGGATAAGAATTTTTTAAGTACCAGAGCAGTAGTCTCATAAGCACAGAGTTCAGGAAAAAGTCAAATAAAGTCATGAAAATGTGTCCATATACATCGTCTTATAATACAATAATAAATCAATTTTTGGCAACATAAATAAAAATTGTGAAAAGTGCAAATTTACAGCTGCTTTTCAAAAATAGTAAGACCTTATATAGCCAAGGCTCTCTATACAATTAAACACTTCTGAGGATTTAATAACAAACACCTTTTACTTCCTACCGTCACTATAATGTTAGAGTTGTATCTTTCAGTGGTTTCTGATCCTCAGACTCTCAGAGAGCAGAACGGAATGATATAAAGAACAAAAGTATTAAGAGACAACATTGGCTTACCGCAAAGCATTAAAAATAACAGTGGGTCTGCGTGAACCCTCATCTCTTAGTAGCACTTTTCCTGGTCATTTTTTAATCAAGTTGGGAAGAAGTGCTGCTTACGAGAGGAAAATTGTTCACAATATCAGTAAAAACTATTTTCTGTTGATCTTGCCCTTGTTGTTGAGTGTTCACCTTAACTTTCAAAAGTACAGTACATTCAGCAGAGTTCTTTTAAAAATATATCTGTGTACACTTACAGTATCATTTTAAGTTACATGTGCACTCTCACCTTGTTTGCACACACGTTAATCTATTGCAATTCATCCATCATAGTGTTCAACTGGGAGACACAGGAAGAGCGATTTGCCGTTAAGTCTTCAGTCGCTGTCGCTCTCATCCTGATATTTGGCAGTTACTTTGTTAGCGCGTCCATTTTGTAACGGCATGTCTTCATAATCACTCCTGTAGAAACACGAGAACAGACCAGTTAGGTTTGCAAACGTTTACATGAAACGATCAACAACAACCGATGATTCAGAAAAACGACAGAATAGGACTGTTACCCATAAATGACTTCGTCATCCGAGTCGTTTAACATGGAGAAAGCTGGATTATCCTTCAGCTGAGAGTCTGACAAAGTTGGATTAACATACTCATTAGATACACACTGCAAAAAGTCTTCCAATTTACTACAAAGTAAAGCATTACCTACCATAAAGGGCATTTTTTGAGGGGGAGTACACAAACGCTAATGTGTACAAGTAGAAGTTGAGCAGACCGTAGAAGGATAAAAATTCAGCTGGTATTTTTTAATTAAGGAGGAACACGTGTTAGAAGGTTGTTGGATCAAATCCCAGCTGGGGTCCTTTCTGGGTGCAGTTTGCATGTTACCTCCAGTATACGTGGGTTTCCTCCGGGTAATCCGTCTTCCTCCCACAAACCAAATACATGCATGTTAGACTGATTTGTAACTAAATTGTCCCTAGGTGTGAGAGTGAATAGCAGTCTCATTTGTTTCTCTGTGGCCCCGAGATGGACTGGAGACCTGTCCAGGGTCTGCTGGACATGGGCACCAGTGACCCCCACGACCTGGAAAGGAAGAAGCGGGTAAAATGGCTATGTTATTTTATGGTCCAGATTATCTTAAGCTGAACTGAAAGGGACCAAAATGAAACACTGCTGAAAGGATATAGTTTTGATAATGAGTAGATAATTCAGCCACAAAATTATCTTGAAGAGCCTTGGCACCAAACCTCAGGTACAAAATGACCATGCTAGAAGAAAGAGACCGATTGGAAAAGTTTCAAATCGAAAACTTAACAAGACAACAATGGTTTTTCTTGAACGCACCTTATAATGAGGACTATGAACGTTAGTGCTGTCAAAAACTTTAGCCTGAGATCTAGTAAAGAAAGAAACCAATTAATGTTATGTTAAAAGCTGTGGTTGAAACTAATTTGGAGTACTGAGGGATGCTGGGATACCTGAGTAAGGCATGTTCTTCAGTTCAGAACAAGCTCGGACAATCAGAAATATTAGGTAGAGGATGTAGAAGATTACAACAATCAGGAAGAAGACCTTCATACCCTGAAGAAACAAAACGTTACTACACTTACATTGTTTCCTGGGATGTTCTTTAAAGAGCCACAAAAGGCGAATGTTTTACCTGAAAGTTTGCAATATCCACTTTGTGCAGGTAGGTGGGATCCTGGAGCTCATTAACCCTGAAATGTCAAACAAAGATCTTTTCTGTCTTGGTTTGAGTTACAGCTAGAATCAAATTTATAGGTAACACTTACGTTTGCCATATGCCAAGTGTGACCACTGAGAGCCACAGAAGACCTACGATAATCAGCTTGGGCAGGTAGAATGTGAGGAATTTCCTCTCGCCCTAAAGAGAAAAAATAAAGACCATAATCGACGAGTTGAAGAAAAAAGCTGAAAATATGGATCAGTGATGGATGGCGTGCTCCCACCTGAACCCTGATGCCGTGGTAGACACAGAGCCAGAAGAGCAGGAGAGCACACAAGAAGAGAGCCTGCAAAAAAGCGTCCAACGTCCCCGGAAACCAGCTGTTCACCAGGAATGACAGCGGGAAAAATGGATCTAAACAACCACAAAAATGTGTTGACAGCACTTTGATTAGAAAACCGTGTTGATGAGTTTGTCTAAAAGTAAAAAAAAAAAAAAAAAAAGGTTTGTTTTATTAACCTCATAAAGGTGTTTCACCTGAGTATTTCATCATAATCACCTAACGCTGTAAATGCTCCTCTGACAGGAACAGGTTTAGATCGAGGGGAAAAAAGATTAAACGTATAAAAATATCTAATGATCAGACATTGTCACAATTCAGAACCCACCAAAACATTTCTGGCTTTCCACTGATTTATTCACAGGCTCATTAAAGAACTAAAATTAGTATTTGTTGTCCTACCAATTCCTGGATGCGGTCTTAAAATGTATTACATTTGGTAAAAACTACCCTATGATAGCCTTATTGGGGCGGTTGTGAAGCGGTGGTAGGGCTGCAGACTTGGGATCAGAATGTCACAGGTTTGCTTCCCCACCATGCCCACATATCGTGGTGTCCTGGAGCAAGACACAAAATCCCAAACTGCTCCTTGGGTGCTTAAACAGCTGTCTGCTGCTCCACCTGGGTGTAGCTCACGTGTGATGGTCAAATGCAGAGCACATCAACGTATGGGAACATACATTAATGACAATAAACGACACATTTAAACATTGATTGGAAAATAGGAATAAATCCATGTTTGTGATTGGTTAACATGCTCAAAGAATGGAGATGACAGCAAGTATTCTGAAATCACACACATTTTTGTTACAAATAATAAAACCAGCAAAACACTGGGTGTTTAATAATAATTTGCACAGCTTTCAGAAAGTGATTAAATAAGTACCGGTAAGTAAACATTCCCCACCAACTAAAATCTCACCATTGTAGAGAAGCAGCAAGGGGAGCAGGATAGACATCCACTTCTGCTCCATGCCCCAGTCCCTCATGGAGAATTTTCTCAGTGAGTGAGCAAACAAGCACTGAATCATAAAAAATATAAATTAAATTGGTCATTCCGGGTTCTGTTTACAGTCTTTTGTTCTAAAATAATCAGACTGAATTTAGGATGCTGACATTTTTTAGAGGTTTTGGTAGTAAATGTAAAGTTCTTACCGTCACCATGAAGGTCAGCACCACAAAAACAAACCGGAACCATATTTCCACTTGGGAGAAGGTGGGATTGTAGGTTTTCCACTGAGACAAAACAAACAAACAAAAACAACAACAAAACCTAACAGGTAAAAAGGTTGTAAAATTCATGTAAACTTGAATCCAGTGACAAGAACAGTCTTTTTCCACCTACCACAAATGTGACCTTGATTCCATACGTTATGTTTTCAAGACCCTTGAAGCGGACTGTGACCCAGTACTGAGTGTAGTTCAGGTAACCCAAATGCAGCATGATAATCTCATCACATTTCTGGAAGAATAAAAAACAAATCATGTCTTGAACGCCAACATCTGCTCTGTGGAAACCATTTTAACACAGCGATCAAATTCAGCACGTTTATCTCAGCTCTAAAAATTTAATTAGCATCTTTATATTTTTTATTAACTCTTGTGTGAATTATTGTCGCCTACGCTGGCATGTTGATGGACACCTACAGCGCCACAGTGGAGTGTCCGTGATTTCTGCGGCACCGTCTTGATGTGCCTCACGTTGGCTTCCTGCATCACTCCCTTCAGCTCAACTTTGATCTCAAACGACTGCTTGAAGTCTCCCACTGATACAGACGGCAGTAATGCTTTATCAGACGTGTGAAGGCATAAACGGTAATGCTATCAGAGTGTAGGGTTAATAATAAAAATGTAAACTTTGAACAGCGATCTGTCGAGGTAAACGGCTCATTTTGTGTTCTTACTGTTGCTGTTTTCAGCCTGCATCACACAGGTGAGCCACAGCTGCTGGTTGTAGGTGGTGAGAAGAGGAGAAAGTAGATTAAAGGGTCCAGTCTGAAAACATACAGTCAAGGAACAAAACAAAAAGCATAAAAAAAAAATGCATATTTTATACACATTTTTGTACGTTTTAGTTTATATGCTACTAAATATTTCATTTTTGTGTTTGTTCAACCCTTTTCTTAGCTTTAGTTGTTGCTGCTATAGTTCTAATTACTAATTTTACAATGAATATCTAATTTTACCTCTTTTTTTCAGAACTCAACAGTAATATGTTAATTTATAGTTAATTCAGAGTTTTTGATATTCATAAGGGCATGAGATTCTTGTACCAACAAGACATTGTGTATGAAAATATTAAAAACAAGTTTATTAAACGCCAGTGTTGGCTGCACACTGTAAGACACGCATCATGTGCAGATAGGTATAAAAAAACTGTAAAAAATATTCAATAAGAACTGATGCAGTGTACGATAGCACTGACTGCACACATTTTTATACTCTTGTGCAATAAATATTTGGTATTTAAAAAAAGGTTGGAGGAAATTTTCACTAAGGGAGAAAATCTTTCCAGCAAATTGTATCTTGCAGGTAAGTCTTTCTTACATCAGGGGATTTATTTTTATTATACTGTACTAAAATTCTTAATAAATAAATGAGAAACAAGCGTATGTCATGTTATTAGTAATTATATAATATTGTGGTGTTAAACACATGACTTGCTTCATAAGTCAGTTGTCAGGCAACTTAACATGTTGCTGGAAACTACACCTGGTTTTGTTTTTAAGTCTCACCTTTACAGAAGCATTGTTTTCCACTAACTGATCACAATTGTGCTCAGCAATAATCCTTGGACCTAAAAAAAAAAAAAAAAAAAAACAGTTGGATGAATGATATTAGGTTATCTTTCTGCTACTTACTGTGAGAGTTGCGGACTTCTAAAGTCAAGTCCCCACACCCTGAAAAACACCTCTTTTGCCATTTGAATCCTCAAACCCAACTCATCCCCACTTAAGCTTTTTGTGCTCATGTGCTTGAAGACAAATTACAGCAGAAAATGTATTATTATTACTTATGGATTATAAATTACTCTCAGCTACCAATAGCATTTAACTTTTATTTATTATTAATTTGTAGTATGCATCTCTAAGTTCTGTCTACATTTAGGAGAAAAAAATGTTGCATCCAAAAATGACAGAATGAACTGACTGGTGTCAGTGGTGACCTACAACAAGCAGGTTTATGATGGATTCATTGTAGTCAGAGGCCTCAGTCTGAGTAACTAAGAACCATTGAAGGCTTTGGGTATAATCTGCTGAATAATTGTTAATACAATTTTGTTGTTACTAAATCTGCCTTTTTTTAACCATTCTCAGAATTGCAGCAGTTAACTTGTTTTTTAAGTGCCTGAAAGGGCCAGATACTCATTTTTGTTGTAGTTGCATGCACTCTGTATAAAGGAGTCATTTCCAATAGCAGTTTTTAGCAATATAGTTTCTAAAAAAAAAAACCTGCTTACACAATACCTTGTACTATCAGTGGATCATAAATGTTTTAAACCTTCGATTTATGATATTTTTCTCTACTTTAGGTTGGTGGTAATGTGCTTTGTCACTTGTCACTGCAAGCATGTTTCATTTTGGTAGAAGATAATAAAAAAGTTTTTGTCATAAAAAAGTGGGGACCCAATGTTTTGTGACAAAACAAGAAAACTGCCTGCAGTGAGCTGTAACATGGGCTCACCTCAACTCAAGCATCTGTACCAAAATGTATTATTTTATCTGAATCTGGCTGACAGTTATTGATAGATACAAAAAAAATACCAATTTATACATATAGTTGATATTATGTATGCACAAACATTTGTGAAAATAAACTCTGATCACTGATGACTGACCTGCTACTCCAATGACGACTGTGAGGCCAAAGCAGATCAGGAAGACCACAAAAACCAAGACAAAATGTCTTTTAGACAAAGTGTAGAGCCGCATGGGGGCCAGTCTGTCACGAGAAGACAGTGAATAGAATAAACACGAACACAAACTGACAAAAAGCTCTCATTTGTTGCAACAATTTGAATCGTGGTCAAAGCGGATATGTAATGTAAACACAATGCTAGCGAGATGCTAGCAGATGGAAAGAAAAAGCGGCACGGGAGCTTGAACATTTATCCGTCGTGAATTTATGCATCAAATACACATCACGGGTGTGTCCGCTGAATACAAATATTAAACTCACAGCTCCATTTCTTTCGGCTGACAGCAGTTGTAGCTAGAAAAAGTGTTAAACTTTCACCGTGAATCCACATCCGTGTAGCAACATCAGCCCACGACAACTACAGTCTGTCAACGTAACGTTCGCCACTGAGGAGGAGGAGCCAGTTATCACGTGATATTAAGGCAAGTCTTTATATCACATAATTATTAGTCCAGTTCTTGTTTCAGAACCCCCTACCGAGCCACCCACCAGAAAACCATTTAGGCACGTAGCTATTGATAAAATAATTGAAGCACAATTACTTGGATTTTGCATAAAAAAGAGAAAAAGGAAATAGGATAGACGTCTATTTTCAAACAAATCTCAAGCTTTTTGCAAAGTTTTTACTCAATAAAATACTGTTAGTCTAACGTTCATCCTGTATATTCCTACAAGTAAGAATTTAAAATTAAGAGATCTGAAATAGTATTTCTAGTGGAAAAAAATGCCAATATCCCCACAGCATTGACTATTTATAAAAAAGATAAATGAAACTGTATTTGTTTTAACCGTTTATTTTTTGCCATTCTATTGCTATACTTAGTGGAGATCCATTATTCAAAACTCTACTCAAAAATAACATTTCAAATAACCAATATGCCATCTGGCTATTTCAATCACCACTGCTCCAAGGACAAAATACACTACTTTTCTAATTCATGGGCTTTCAGCCCCAAATATTTAAAATACACAGTTTCTATGAGAAATGAAAATGATACCTAGAATCTTAGAAGATACAAGGTTCAAATATTTGTAATGTAGTAATTTTTCTAGGTATAATTTGAATTTAAACCATTTTCTGAGTTAAACTCACTTTCCACCAAGCTCATAATAAATATCCAAAGCAGACTTTTGGTTATGCCAGTCATTTCTTTAAACTACTTATAGAGGACCCAAATTACATTTGTGGGTGTTAAACGTTTTGAGGTATTCAGAATTTTTTTTACAAATATCTGAGTGTTTTTTGTTATTAATTTAGTAGCAAATATATTAATGTTCAGAAAATCGCGCAATGTTTATAGATTTTAAGAACATTTTGAAGGACTTTATGATATGATCATAGAGATACATAAAATGTTAATTATAAGTTGCATAAGTTTGAGAAGTCTTGAGGGATACCTGAGAACTGGACGCCTTTGTGAAAACGAGCTTTGTGCGCATGCGTAGCAGAACGACTCGGCACGTAAACGTCCACTTTTGATTTCTAAGCGTTTTTCTGATGTTTATAAACCCAGGAGGGCAAGTTAACGTTTAGTTTGCATTTAAAAATACGGATTAAATAAATAAATAATTAAAATTGCGACGTGACGTCCACACTTGTCTCGAGCAGAAACGATAACTGATGCGTTCAAATGTCATGATGACATTTGAACGCATCAGTTATCGTTTCTACTGATGATCAGTACCAGTTTTTTCAGTGCTTCCGCTTTTCCGCATCTCCTTAGCGTCCACATATAAAAATTAAAACGATAAGTCCACAAATCAAAAACATTTTTAGCGTTAACGCAACGACTTTGTTAGCATCGTAGGCCCGTAATGAGAGCTAGCTGCTCAGTTTCCAATCACCTACCTATAGAATCGATCATCACGGTAAGGTGTAAGGTCCTCCTTCAGCTCGTTGTAAGCCTCCTGTATTTTCCTACAAAAGTATTTTAGCTCGCTGTACAGAGGATTTTCCAAGCCGGGCGAGTAGTCATTGTCCATTATTATTAATATTATTAATAGTAATATTTCCCCCCCACCGAGCAGAGTCAGACGGCTGAAAGAAATGGCGACGAGGGAAAACCGGTGATCAGCGCCGAGGCCTTAGGGGCGTTAGGGGGCCATTAAATAAAGAAAAGTGCAACCCAAGCTGTTCTGTTTGTCTCGCTTCATAGAAAGAGGAAAAATAGGAGGGGGAGACATGCGTTAAAAATGAAAAGGGGGCGGAAATACACCGCCAACAAACGGGAGGAGGGTCACGTGATCGCCTTTCAGCACCATGGACAGGGACGAGCTGCAGCAGTGATGCTCACGAGTCATACTGAAATCAAATACAATGCCAGGTGGAGCATGTTGGAGTTTTAAGGTACTCCTTTCAAACATGAAATCCAACACAATAAATAAAAAAAAGAAGAAAAACAAAAGGTGCAGTTTGAAACGGTTTACTCCATTATTTTTCCAGAGGTGTTGATGCAGTTCTGAAATGCAGGTATGCACTCAGTGTAAACAAAGCGCTCAGCTGAACTACATGGAAGCATGACCTACATTGTAGGTAGGTAAATATGGCTGAATCAGCTTAGAAGCTCAGAGAAGACGTCCATGTGGAAAAACAAGAGAGGCTCTGCTGTTAAACTTAAAAGAAAAGAGAATGAACAAATATCGAATAAAAAATAATGATATCTGGAATCAAATAGGGCAGTGGAGCATCCAAAGGGTAGAGCTTGGCATCTAAAGACACATGGTATTTGCATTTCTTCTGGACCGGTGATTTTAACGTTTCAACCCGTCTTTTTATTTGCAGGCTCAACAAATCTGAGCGTAAATACGTACAAACGCATCTGAACTGCTGAAGTTGGTTCACAAAAGGCTCTTCCACGAACGCCACTATAGCTGACCTAATTTCAGTCACATCAGCAGTTTATGTAAGTAAACAAATGCAGTTATTCACAAAGTTAGTTTACAATTATTTAAGGACCCGTTAATCATCGATATATTGTTTTTACTTTACAAATTCTTCTTTACATTGCAATGAGTACTTTTGAAGTTCTTTCATTTAAAAACACAAACTCTCCCAACTTCGCCTTTCTTTGAATTAATTTAGATTTTCTAACAAAGAGCTCCAGAAAACCCAACACAACAGCAATATTCTGTGACTAACATTTATCAGTTTCACAACATAAAACTGATCATGGTGAAAATTGTACATTTGTAAAACAAACCATATGAGTCTTACCTGAACCCTGGCCCAAGGAGTCTATTTTGTGACCTTTTTAGGTTATTTCGATAGATTTATTCAGTTTTCTAAACGGTTTCAAAGTTGGCCTTTTCTCTAAATATTTTGAACTATCATCTTGGATACCAATAATAACCCCAGATACATAATTTAAAAGGCAAGACTTTTGTTTTTTCCTCAATGACATTTTATTAAAAAGATGAGTGACATATAGTTAAAAAATAATTTACATGGCATGCCTTGCTATCCATCCACCGTAAACATTCAGTCACCGTATCAGAGTCGTAAAATTTTTCAAGTGTGTTTTATCGTCCTTTAGATCTACACCTACAAATACAACGCACAAATCTCTTCTAGAGAAAAACTAAAACCTACAGTATCTACAACCGGTCATCATCTGTTTAAAATGAATCCTTAACAGAGTCCATGGGTCATGTTGAACATGAACCGAATGGTTTCCACAAATGAACCCATGTGAATGATGTGTGTGTGTGTGTGTATGGAGTGATGACCAAACACATATGAAGAAAACAAGTTTAACAATGACAGGATCGATGGACTGCACAGGTGAATCCAGACACACCGTTACTGGACACTTACACTCTATAAACTAGTCTACCAACTACATCAAACAGGGCAACTTACTCATTCAGGTCTTTTCAACATGTTAAACTGAAACTGCCTGTTCTCCCCACTCCCCCAAACAACCCCACATTCCCATCTTACAACTCGAGTTACTTCTTGCAAATCCACCAACACACAAAAAAAAAATGTTCAAAATTTTCACATTTACAGAATGAAAAGACACTTTTACCTCTGTTGGGAAATAATCTCATAAATAAAATGGACTGATCAGCATCTGAGATACTGAACTTAAAAAATAAAAGAATTAGTATTAAAATGTGATTTAAAAAAAGCAACATGTTTCTTCCCTATACAAAATATTGCACAACACAATGTTTGTTTTTCATGACATGCTTGTGATCTTTTTTTCAAGATTTGAAAGTTTTTTTTTTTTTTTTCCTACAACCCATTACCAACATTCATGCAGCTTGCTGAGATGGAGAAGGATCACAGAAATGAATGCATGGATCTCACCATCAGACCAAAATAGAGTTGGTTCAAATCACTTTTGTTCCCATTAATGAACTTCCACTTCCATCTAGGCTTGCTCGTTCGCACTTTAGGTTTAGAAAACTTGCAGTTTTGACACAAATCTTTGAGGTGGACCTGCCTAGCTTTGTTTAGTCTGGGTATTTCTCTTCATTATAGATGAAATTATACATTATAACGTGCCTTTTCATGTATTACTGCTCATTTTTCTTGTAAGGGATCTATAGTTTAAAACATAAACCAGCAGTTCAGGTTACAAAATCAGCTTACCAAGTAGACAAATGTCCACACCTTCATTTTTCCATGGAGGCTTACTAAACTGAGTGACAAAGGTTTCAGCTCAACAACAGTTACTTTGTGGTTCTTACTGTTGACCTCAGCAGTATTACAGCTTTACTCCACACCTGAAATTAAAACAGTGGAGGCAGGTGTAAACAGAAAACTGTGTCCAAGTCGCCTAAATATCTTTACATTTACACGACTGATTTATTTACACGACTTCTGAGAAGAGCATGAAATGGCATAGGTGAAATATACAAAAATATTTCCTGTCCCATGCTTAAATGTTTAGTGTTCTTAAAGAGCAAAGACTACCTCCAAATACATACTCACTTCACAGAAGTGACAGCAGGTGACTTTTTTCCCCACTTCATACCAGAGGTTAAATGGTTCAGCCGAGGCTGTGGCGACGTCTTTGGCACCCATTTGTCACCATATTTAGATATCCAAGTATGAGATACGTCAGCCAAAGCTATTGTGTAAACCACTCCCACTTGAAGTGCACGGCAATATTCAAATTCAGTCTCCCAATCAAAGCAGGTAAGGAAACTGATGAGAGGGTATTTTACTATTACCAATATAGGCAAAAGTTTCTATCTAAATAACAAACATGTACATATAAATTATTCCATGTAGCAGATGTTTCCTCAACCTGCAAACTTCAATAAGATCGACTGCACCTCACCTCAGCCGTATTATTTACCTTTTGTAAATTTTTACAGTGAAAAGTCTCACCTCTTAATAGTGCTCCTAAATGATGCATATATCAGCTTCAATCCCAGCCAGGGCACATTAAGATAAAAAAACAAAACAACAACAGGAATGACAGAGTAAAAACAAATAAACCCTCCTAACTTTCATTATATACCAATTTTTTTTTTTTGTCATTTAATAAAATATAAGCAAAAGCAGTCTATTAATGTGATAACTGTTTCACTAAAGTTTTATACAGCAATGGATTTCAGTGCCCAGTAGTACCTGTGCGCTCTGGGGGAAAAAAAGTAACCTTTAATCTCCAGAGTGTGGTTTTCAAGTATTACTGCTGCTTTTATTGAAAACTGCACCTCGACGTTCCCTCTCCCCTTTAATCTACAAGCATCTTCTATCTAAAGCAGCATTTATTTGCATGATTACCCAAGCTCAGTTCTTTGGCCCTACATGCTTGGAGGGTGCCACTGACTGCCAAACGGAGCAGATTTGGCGGCGTTTACAAACGCTGATAACGCCTATTGCACCATATGTAGTGGCAGCACTGTGTAGTGCAGTGAGATTGTATTTCTCTCTGTGGTTTCAATTTTCTTTTTATTAAATCTACCCCGAGAGCTTATACAGCTCAAATTGAACAATTAGGCCCCCTTTAGTGGAATTGCCTTCAAATTCCAGATAAACTCAGGGTCAGATGAGAGGGGTCAACTCATTTGAGGCGTTGAGTGACGTTTGCCAAAGCCACAGCAAAAGCCTGAACAGCAGAAAAGGGGTACTGGAAGTCCAGGATGTAGGCGTTGCCATCAATCCTGCCAAACTGCATCACCTATGAAGCAAAATTATACAAAAAGGTACTGTCAATAAAAGGCAAACGAATGACCTTCTCATTATGTGTAAAGATGATTTCTCCCAGTAACCTGATCTGAGCAGATGTCTTACCTGCCTGCCCTCCAGTTCAATTTGAAAGTTCTTGGCTGACTCTTGTGTGACGCGTCCACCAAAATCCAGCTGGTACACCTGTGTGGCTTCATTCCACAGTGGCTGCTTGTTGGCCATGACGTAAACAAACCCCTGGCTGCCCAGTCCTCGGTCTTCTTTCTCATTGGCTTTTCGACACTTGATTTCATCCAGCTCATTGGCAGCCCTCAAGTTCCTTTTATTCTTCCAACCCTTCTTACCGCTCTGACACTGATTAAGGAGCTCATCCCCACTGATAAAAAGCTCTGGTTCACTTTCTGAACTATCTTGGAACTCACTGTTGGCAGTGGCCTTGCTCAGCTTCTTGGTCTTCACTTGCTGTTCTTTTTGTCCTTTCAGCTTCTTCTTGTCTCTTCCTCCCAGCCGTGGACTAGATATAAGGGAGTTGAAATCGCCAAGAGCTCTGCCCTCCTTTTTTGTTTTGCTCCCTTCGGCTAGCTGAGACACATTAGCCTCCTCGGCCCGACCATCCACCCGCTTGCGGTTCTTCTTGGTGAACTTCTCAGACCGCTGTGGCACAGGGCTCTCAGTCAAAGAAAGCACCTCTTGGAAACTTTCCAATGCCTCCGCCACGCCCTCTTGTAAAGCACCGTGACTTTGTAGTTCTGCTGGTGGTGGTAGTGGTGGTGGCGGAGGAGGGGGAGGAGGAGGGGGTGGTGGTGGTGGTGAGAGCACATTTTTGTCTGCTGCCATGTGAGACACTTTGGGTGGTAGTGGTACTGCAGGACTGGGCATAGGAGGACAAGAATTATATGTTCCCCACGGTGTGTGAAGGGCAATGGGAGGTATGGGCAGTCCAGCACAAGCACTTCCTCCTGGGTACAAAGGTGGGAGGGGACAGCAGGCCAAGTTGGCAACATTTGCAGAATAACCTGGAGATAAGACGAGGGTTTCCTCCTGCTGTGAGAGGGGCACAGGCGCCACCACCTCCTTTGGGGAGGTGCAGGGGCGTGGAGACCCAGGGATAGCTTGCAGGTGGGCTCCATTATAGGCAGTTGCAGGTGGGTACTGAAGAGAGATCTGGTAGCCTGTAGCTGCTGCTGCAGCTTGGAATGATGCAGCACTAAGGCTGGTGGGGGACTTTGGAGAAAGGACTAAAGGCATTCTGGTTACATCCAAGTGCTGGGCAGAGCTAAGAATAAGAGGGGGTGGTTTGTGAGGTGCAGGCGGGAGATTAGAGTTCAATGAAGCTGTTCTTTCCTGAGGAACCCAAACCTCCTCTGTTGCAGCTGGGTCCCATTGATATGGGGGTGGGCGTTTAACAACAAGCCCTAATGCCTCATTTCCTCCTAATGCCAGATGCCTCAGTGACTGGTTCAGCGTTTCATCCTCAGTAAATGCTGAATTCACATAATCAGCCCTGTCTCTGTTACTTCCTCCTCCTGCTGCACTCCCAGATCCTTCAAGTGAGCTCATCAAACTATATGAGGACTGGGAGGCTAGAGGAGCTGCGCTGTTGGAGTGAACTATAACTGTGCTGTGTGGCGCTCCATTCCCCAGAGGGAAATCCTGTCTGATAATTGTTCCTCCTGCTATTCCATTGGCGCTCCCTGGTGCAGTGCCTCCAACACTGGACCCACTGCTACACTGACTGCAGGTGTATAAGGCTGTTGGCACCCTCTGCTGGAATGAGGATGTTAGTGCATTATTTTTAGCCTTGGGAGGCAGTGGTCTAGGTGGTTCCAGCATCTGGGAAACTTTGAGTGCTGCCTCTCGGCTGTTCCTCCTAAGGGTTGCATGAATCAGACCACTATCAAGCCTCTGACCAGAGTTCCTCCCAGCCGCATTATTGTGATTGGCTGGGTCAGGGTATGGAGGTGGGTCTCCACTGGGTATAGAATAACGAGGTGCAGTGAGTCTGTTAAGGGTAGCAGAGGTGTAGGGCAGCTGAATTTTCTTGTCTGCTGCAGAGGATGACGAAGTGACCCTGAGAGTGGCAGAGTTGCCAGGTCCTTGGAGAGTGTAGACATTCTGATTGCAGACAAGACGCGTTCGAGGGCGACACACTTCTTCCACATTCCCACTGCTATCAAAGGTTGTTATTCTCTCGTAACCCATTGGTGTGGGATACTGCGCTTGTTGCGAACCTGATGGATAAAGCGAGAAATCTCCCTTTTTCAGGCAAAGATCACCAGGGGGAGGAGTTCCACCTGTGGCCAGTCCTGTTGCAGATAAGGAGTTGGAAACTGCAGAGGCGGCTGACGATGAGGCAGCTGCAGATGCTGCAGCAGCAATGGCTGCAGCCACAGTCCCAGGGTAAGGAGGTGGTGGGTTCATCTTACTGAGCTCTAAAGGGGCACTGAACACAACTGTATCACTGTCAGCCAGCTGGGGAGTTGACCGAGTTGTTTTGATTTTCAGTAAGTGCTCCTGTTCACCCCCCACTGTTCTATCAACAATTAAATCAGCTGGTATGTGAGGAATTTGGATCTGCAGGGCTCCTGGCTGCAGCTGGTGCAGAGCAGCACCTGAGGTTTGGCCTGATGACACGGAGGAGACAGGGATCTGAATCTGAAGCTGCTGCTGAAGCTGCTGTTGAGAATGAAGCTGATGATGCAACTGTTGTTGCAGCTGAATTTGTTGCTGTAGTTGTTGCTGCTGTTGTTGCTGTAGTTGTTGCTGCTGCTGTTGTTGTTGTAGTTGTTGCTGCTGCTGCATTTGTATGTGCTGTTGGAGCTGCTGTTGAAGCTGCTGCTGAATGTGCTG
This sequence comes from Nematolebias whitei, assembly GCF_014905685.2. Lineage (NCBI taxonomy): Eukaryota > Metazoa > Chordata > Actinopteri > Cyprinodontiformes > Rivulidae > Nematolebias > Nematolebias whitei. The sequence goes on from NC_056509.1 coordinate 35,968,781, forward strand.
CTGCTGTTGCAAGTGTTGGTGATGGAGCATCTGCTGTTGCTGAAGCTGCTGATGGTGGTGCTGAATTTGTTGATGATGTAGCTGCTGCTGTTGACTTGGTTGTTGCTGTTGTTGCTGTGATGAATGAGATGGTGGAGGTGCAACCATTAGGCGCCCCATTTCTAGTCCCCCAAAAATGACCTGACCAGGACTGGAGTACCTGGTGGGTACAGTGTACTGGGCTGTCAACATTGTATCTTGGCTTTGGTCTGGCCCACTGGCAGATGCTCCAGCAGGGGATGCAGTGGGATTACTTAGAACATCCAGCTGAACGTTCTGATTAGCCAAGAGTGACTGGACCAAACCAATGTTTTGGGCAGGAGACATGGCCTGTGCAGGACTGTGGATAGGGGCAATGGGGATGTTTACAGTGCAAGGAGGGTTGTCATCAGCACCTCCAGCAGGACCTGTGACAGGTAGGTCATCTTCATCCTCGCTGAAAACATTAGGGCTGAAAACAGGCAGGTTGATGTAGTCCATAGAGATCTTGCGCACCTCTGGCAGGTAGATGGTCATCTGTCTAGGCTGCAGATGGAGGAGGCTTGTCTTGTAGATAACTAAGAAGAGAACAAAACAGGTTAAAAACAAAATCAAATTAAGTTATAAACAACAAATATTAGGATCGTGATAGGTTAAGGAGTTAACCGATTACCTGCTCCAAGATTGGTTGGTAAAAATGCAGCCAGCCCCACTATCTTGAACTTTGTCCCCCAAATATTGGATGTGACCTGAGCAAGATAGTTTTGCTGCAAGACAACAAAAAAAAATGCTGTCACTTAAGTGTTAAAATAAACATTTTATAAATTACAAGTAAATAAATAAAACATTTTTTGGAGAAACAATAGGTCTTTACCATATTATGCTGACCTACCTGGCCCACACAGACATCACTGCCAATTGATAGAGAGGGCTATGATCCTTGAAAGGCTTTTCTTCCCAAAATTAATCTGCAATTTACCTGATTAATGTCATCCAGAGGAAATTCTCTTCGAGACAGACTGGGTGAACCAATGGAGGGTTTCCGTATGGGTAAGCGTGGAGACCTGGAGATCTCTTGCGTAGCTCGGGACAGTTTGGGTGATTTTCTGGGGTCAATATTAATCCTGTTGGTAAAGGGACAAACTAAGTCTCTACAGAGAAAGTAGCAAATGAAAAAAAAGGTTTAAGCATGCTGTAAAACAAAACAAAACAAAACAAAAAAAACAATAATTTAAAGTTCTTAGTTAACTTCGAAAGGGTATTTAATTTCAATAGCAGGAAAGTTATAAATGAAAAATCACAGAAATTACATAACTCCATGGACATCGCTTCGTAAATTTTCTACTATCCATACAAAGAATTACTGGATTTTTATCAAAAATAAAATGTTTTTTATATTCTTGTTTTTTGTGAATACTTTTGTAGCCATCTAAAAGAAAAAGACAAATATGATTGTGCATAAATTGCTTCGTTCAGCTCTAATTAAACAAACGGATTAAAAAAAAAATTAAACAGGACAAATTTTCAACACGATTTTCTGTGATTCTCTGCAACTCCCACTTCTTTCTGCTATAGTTCGATTATTTATCACAAGTCAAAGATGTCATAATATTTAACTTTTTTCATTTTAATGAGCACATCTTGATATTTACATAATTCAGTTTTTAAACCAAACACATTTGGTTTTTTGTTATTTGGTCAAAGGGAAAAAAAGCTAGTTTTAAACGTTGTAGGAGTGGAGTTAAATTTACAGTCTAAAGGTGGCTGTCAAAGGTGTTAAAAGTTGTATAAAATTAGAATTTAAAAAATAGAATGTGGGAGACAATTCTCTTGTTCTACAAAAAAAAAAAACATCTAAAATTTACTTTTCATCCTTAATTTGCATTTTCTGAATCCACAGGATGTTTTTACGCAAACGTAACCATTGTACTGCTCGTCATAAATGCCTTGACTTCACTTCAATCATGTTTAAAGTTGCAGTGAACAGGCCATTATTTTTCATTTGACATGGATCGTTGCAGGAAAGTCAATTTAAGATGTAAAAATAAAGAAGAAGAAGTTTGGCACAGTTTTTTGCAGGTCATTTAACTAGTCAAGTTACCTTGGGAGTTTGGGAGATTTACTTCCTCTCGATATCTTTGGAGACTTCTTGCCGACCCAATCGTCACTCAGCTCAATGTCACTAGAGTCTGAGCAGTTACAGCTGTCAATCATCGCTGATATCAAACTGTTGCCATAGATCTCATCTGGGAAAAATATATACAGAAAGTCATTCAGAAGAAATTAAACTTTTTTTATTATGACAAACATCCATCCATCATCTGCTGCTTGTTCCAGATTCATGTCATGGGGCAGCAGCTTGAGCAGGGAGGCTCAGACATCGATTTCCCCAGCCACCTTTTCCAGCTCTTCCAGGATTCCATTCCAGCCAAGAGACTCTCCAGCATGTCTTGGCTCTTCCCTAGAGTCTCCTACCAGCTGGACATGTTCGGTAATCAGATGTTGACTGGTAAACAGAGATTCACCTTGCAGCCCAGCTTCCTCTTTATCGCAATGGACCAGCACATAGTACACAAAACTGCGAAAGCCGCACTGATCAGTCTGTTGATCCAACGCCCTATTCTTCCCTAACTTGTGAACAAAACCTCCCAAGATACTTAAACTCCTCCACTTGAGGCAGCACCTCACTCCCAACCAGGAAGGGGCAGTCCATCCTTTTCTGACCGAGGACCATTGTCTAAGATTTGGAGGTGCTGATGCGAATCCCAGCCCCTTCACACTTTGCTGCACACAAAATGGAGAACACAGCACGAGAATACCAGCAGGACATCTGAAAATAGTAGCGATGGAATCCTGAAGTCACAAAACCGAGCCTTGCCTCCTGATTGCACCAATAAATTCTGTCTATAAAAGTTACGAACAGAATTGGTGACAGATGACAGCACTGTCTGATTTGCACACTAAAGAGGTCCAACTTACTGCTGACAATGCAAACCAGACTTGTGCACCCTTTTATAGGAATTGAATGATCCAAAGCAATGGACCCACAATCCAATTCTCATGGAGCACCAACCACAACATATCCCTAAGAACACAGTCGACAAATGACATACATTGTATACATTTAACCAATCTCCGTGATGATCACTGCTGAAATGCTCATGTTGAATTTTGAAAGAGATCAAGCAAATATACAAATAAGAGTTGCTTCAGGAAATTAGTCTATTGGTATTCTGGCACTGCAAGAGACATTTAGAGAAGTACCATCATTTCCAGACTATAAGCAGATATTTTTTCCACATGCTTTGAACCCCGCAGCTTATACAATGCTGCGGATGATTTATAGATTTTTGTAATTTGACAGGCTAATGAGCTTCCTGCCACTAAAACATTTACCCTCATCACACCCCGGCGCTCACATAGGTGCTTAATACACATCTCTCCTGGGGGGTGGGTCCTCGTGACTCAGTGAGACTACCTGTATAAATAAAGTAAAAAAAAAAAAAATTGGACCGACGAAAAAAAAAATTGGACCGACGAAATTACCAAACAGGTCACAGTGGACCAATGAAATGAGGAGTGGTGGAGAGAACGAGGAGGGGGAACTTGTCGTGAAGGCACAACAAAGTATTCGCAGCCACTCAATATCAGTATGAATCGTGTATTAAAGTGACACTTGGAGCCAAGGTGGGAGGCTTGGATGACTGGTGGCAAGAAATTGTTTACAAAAACTGGTGACATTCAAAGAGCAACTTTTGCTCCAGTCTGCCAGTGGATCCTGACAGAGGAGCAGTTAAAAAAAAATTATCTGCAGGAGGAAGATGAAGATAGCGATCAATGACTTCCTGGTAAAATTTAATGTATGTATTTGTGTATGTTACCGGTATGTATTTAATCAAAAGTTAAAAAAATCTTTCTGTGTAAATATCTCATGTTATAGCGTGGACATCCCACGGCTTATACACAAGTATATATGTACAAAATTATTATTATTGTTTAAATTTAATGGGCGTGGCTTATATTTGGGTGCACTCAATAGTCCAGAAATTACAGCATTTTTATGCTTTCACAAAATTATGACAAAACTACAGGAAACCATGTGAACTCTTTTAGTCAACCCCCTTTTTTAAAGTGATTATAATGCTTCATTTTTTTGTTTGCCATAGACCAATGCCACTCCAGTTAGAGTCAAGTTAATTTATTATTTATTTGATGGACATCAAAGTGTGAATAGACTGGAACCATTTCATGGCTGGCTTCATTTATCACTGTTTAGGGAAGAAGTACGTAGATCTATGACAAAAAAAAAAAACTAAGGGTCATCAGAGCTCCCATTACACAGCTTTTAATTAACATGGATCCAATCTGCCTTCTGCAGCTTAAACACTCACTGTGTGCCGAGTCAGCAGAATATGGAAAACTACAGAAGGATGCCAGAAACACAGTGAGCAGCTGCACTTGGATTTTCAAGAATAGATCATTTGAAATAAACAAGTATTTTAGAAAACAAATTGTAATGAGTTTTGACTTATCAGAACATCAGATCATGATGCTTTTGTAATCATCAAACTGAAGGGTTTGCAATATCATGTATTCTTGAACTAAATTAATGACATGAAATAAACTCAGTCCTACCTGTTTTACCATCTGACTTTGGGTCCATGATGACAAACTCTGGACGCAGTTTACTTATCCTTCGGCCCTTCAGGATAGGCACCAGACCTCCTAGGTACTCCAGATACAAAGTATAGCATGGCCCTCCCACTTCAGGGTTATCCTCAGTACGCTTCATAGTGCAGTGCAGTCGCTCGTTCCCAGACGTTGGGTAGCTCACAAAATCACGCATGTTATTGGGATCTGGAATCGGGGGCTGGAAAAGTGACGTTAAAGCAAAATATAATAACATATACACCAACCATTAACACAACAGGTTTTTTTTTCAGCTCAATAAAAACTTGAAAACCAATCATCTTAAAAATTCATCACGAATATTGATCAGGTAAAATTTGACAAAGCTCTTCACAGTTTTTTTCAAGGCTTTGAGGGATTTTGTCCCCTTCAGTGCTGAGTTACCTTAATGGTGGGGATAAAAGCAGCAGTGACGTAGGAACAAAGACGAGAAGGCATGGTGAGCTTGGCAACATCCTTTTCCTCCTTTACTGCTGTGGCAACAACTTGCTGGCAGAGTAGCTGAAGCGACGCAACACGGTGCTCCACTCGCACAACGTAGAGCGCCGGGCCCGATGCCAGAAATAGACGCGAGTCCCGGTGACCCCAACAGAGCGTAGTGATGGGGCGCTGCGGTGGGAAGGAGACGATAAGTTATCACACAAGGTTGGTGTCAAGGGGCTGAATGTTAAAGTTTTTCACTTTACTGGCTAAAATTCTTTCTGAGTTTGTTTCTTTTTCAAGATGCATCACTTCTATATAATTTTGATCAGTGACAAACAAAATGTGTGAATAAATAAAAAGGTTTACGTCAAATAAAAGTTTTATGCTGGTAGTTCATTTTTAGTCCACAGTAGTCTGTCCTTGAATTTTGGAAAGTCGTAAAATTGTTGAATGTCAGAAAGTACAAACTGAAACATCTTGACCAAACGGTCATGGTTTATAATCAAATAAGTAAAAAAAAAAAAATGCATTAAATTTCTTAGAGAAGTGTCTGAAAATTTACTTTACAAAATCAATGTTTTAAATGACTCACTTTGTTCTTCCAGTGGTTATTTTTGATTAACGCATCCTTTAATAAATAATAAATACATAATATAGTATTAGATTTAGTTATAGGACATAGTTTGTTAAAGAGAAAAAAAAAATCAATCAGTCACAGATTTAAGAAGACTCTCAACTAAAACAAACTAAACTAAAAGTAAAAAAAAATTAAAAAATACATCAGGGACTTTATATTAAAGGGATCCATGATTAGTTGTCACAATAGACTTTATTTGAGAAATATTTATTTTAGATGTAAAAACAATACAGTAAAAATATTGTAGGCCATTTAGTTGTTATAAAATTGAATAAAATATTGTCACACGGACGTCGCCATGTTGTTTAAGCTGCAATGCATTCTGGGTAAATGAAGTATGCTAGGTCCTGTAGTGCTAGCTCCATCCAGCCAAAACAGCTATGAGTAATGTTACTCCTTTTCAGTTTGAACCAGAGCAGATTTCCTGTTGCAGTTAGAGCTCATCACCTGTGCAGGTGTGTCGAGAGTGTAGGTGTGTTCTCCAAGAACATTGTAGAACTTGACAATAGCATTCCTGGTGGGAAGGGGACAGGGGGTTTCAGGAGAAAGGGGGGTTCTCTCCATCCCTGCCACAGCCAGGAGATCTCCCTGAGAGCACCACAGAACTACAACATCTAAAACACAGGAGACAGAACAAATTTTAATCAGCATGAACATAATTCAGGCATTCTCTAGATCTCACAGAAGCTGTAAAGAAACCAACAAGTAATTGAGCTACATAAAACACATAAAAATACAAAGCCAGTGGAGCATTTATGTGAATAAGACATTTATGCACCTTTTAAACCAGTGTGGATGAGGGTGGGTGAGAGGTCATCATAATTGTTCATCAGGCTGATGTCTCCAGAGGTGAAGCTGACTGTTAGTAGAGGTTTCTGGCTGTGCACTAAGAGACAAAGGACAAATGTAAGTTAGACAGCAAGTGTGAGAGTTCTTATAAAAAGAATACTCAGTGATGCTTTTCATTAGTTTGTATTTTACAGAAGCTTTGAGTTTGCCTTCTGGTCAATTTCAAACTCAAAGATGTTGCACAGAATAAGAAAGAACACAATCACAGCACGTACCCAGGGCACTCACCTGTTGTTCAAAGAGCATGAACTTAATGCTATGCATAATTAAGATTGATCAAAATTAATTATACAGGCAACACTGGTCTCATTTTTTCAGTCTCAGAGGTTGATTTTTAGCACATTTATCACCTACAAGTTCTTTCACCAAGACATTAAAAAGGAGTTCATTAATATACACTGTTTTACTTAATGAAATGTATTATTTATTCTTTATAATTTAGTTTTTAGGTATTTATCAGTACATACTTAGGCTTAAATATTCAACGCTTACCACAACTATGATCTGACCTATGGTTTAGGGTAGGTATGTGGCTGAAGTGGCCTAATTACAGGACAAAATTATTATGTCCAACTACGATAGGACACTGCTTCTTTAAATTACTGTAACATGTTATGTTTTGATTGGTCAGTACTACCTAGAGAACATGACAGTCGACCAACAAGACTTCCATCCATATCTAGGATTATGAATTAAAGAAAAGCTAAAACAAAAATCTCCCTCAAAATAATTCTCCAAATTTCATTTCAGAGTTTGCACCTCTGCCAGCTACATCACCTAATATTTAGATTTATACAGAAAAATTTACCTCTGTTAATTACCATAGATAAATATGATGCAACTCTAAATAGGATGAAATAATTTTAAAAAATGAAGCATAATGCAGTAATGATGTGAACATTAGTGATAATTTTTATGGAACAATAAATTCTTATTGAATGATTTAAGTAGTTAGAGCATAATCAGTGTTCCAGCTCAAGCAATAACTTTTCAGCTTTACTACTCGGCCTGTGGTGAAAGAAAAGGAAACAAACAGCAAAGTGGTTGAAAGACAGACCCACAAAGACATAAAATGGGCAAGCGGGAGTAATTATGGTACCAATAAAACGTGCATGTTATTTGTACTGGTAAAATCAAAAAGTGAAAGCGATTGAAGAAATACATTTTTCGCTTCTGGTTGTACTTTAAAAGTTATCTTTTTCACTTCTCAAGCTTTATGAAATGAAAATACACAATGCCTGCAAGCTCAGCACTACAGATAATTTCCTATGACTAACTAAAATTGTGCAGATATTTAAATCAAAATCTTATGCTTAAGAAAATACATAAAAACCTGTAAAGTGCTGTAAAGAGAAGTCTCAGTCAAATTATTTTAACATACCTTCAGATAGAAGTACTCCAAATAAAACCCTTTCGAAGATAGATGATTTTTAATGACAATTAATATTAATAGACCGACTTTGTTGAAAGGGTGGAAGGAAAAAAAAAGCATCCTAAGCCTTATAGGTGAGACAATGAAATGTTTGCTTTGTTTCCCTTTTTACCTCTATATTTTGTTCCTGGACACAAATGAACCAGGAATTTTGAGCTTTATATGTTGTATCCTCATATGTTGTTCATTGGTGAGCTCATGGAAAGACTTAAGTTTGAAGGTGAAGAACAGATTCAAGGATGAATTTATGTTCAGACAAAACTTTAAGATACCTTTAGGTGGAGTGTAATCATCAGAGTCTGTGTCACTCTCACTGCTGTCCTCCACCAGGAAGCTGGGGTAGTTCCAGGACATGCTGACAATACCATCCGACTCATGCAGCAGTATGTGGGCCAGCATCCGCCCGTGGCAGTCCATCACTATGACCTGTCCGTCCGCAGTACCAAACAGCACCTGTGGAAGAAACGGTGCAATATTATGGTACTTGGAAAAATACGGACAATAAAAAAGAACAAGGAAATAAATAGAATAACAAAAAATGAAATGGTTTCACTCAGAAAAGAAAAAAAAACAACAACCAAAAACAGAAAATAAACAATTAAAGATTCATTAAAAATGTTGAATTAAACATAAATAAGGGCACTGAACAAAAACAGCAGCATACATGTATACACACTAAAGTATATATAAACAAAGCCTAAAAAATAGATTTGAAACAGCAAATGCTTGCTGTCATTTATAATAAGCACTTTCAGACTGTAACTCTACCATATAAAAACCAAGAATAAATACTCAAGTTAGCAAAAAAAAAAAAATCTAAAACTTTACTTTCTATTAGTAAGGATGATAAGGCATTTGAGACTAAATGGTCGATCTTTTAAAAAGTGTTTTAATTATTACCTAAACAGTATAAATCAGGGGTTCTCAAACTTTGTGTTCAGGGACCCCTTACAGGGGAGAAAAGTTTCAGGGACCTCCTCATAACCCTGATGTTTATTAAATAATTGTATTCAATTTGTCTCTTTAATGCAATGGAAATATTTGTGTAACATAAATACTTAAGACCTGTTCTTTAATAGTGTTAATACAATTTTATACGTTTAAACACAGGGTATTTTTCATTCAAGACACACTAAATTAACAACATTTTTAAGTTCTACTTCCAAAAATTACAGTGTTGAGAAAATTACCAGTATCAAAAACCACTTTAAAACCCACCTATTTCCATAATGAACATAAATGTATTGCAATTTCTTCAAGTTACCACAGAAAACTCTTTACATAAAACTGAACAGAATCAAAACAGCAGTCATACCACATAACAGGCTTCATTTGTAAACTGATCGATGCCGGAACGCATCTTTTTCTGGGGGTCCTCCCCCAGAAAAGTTTGAATAAAGTAGATGCAATTTCCTGCATTTTGGTGCATTTTAACAGGTTGTTAAACATCTACGTGCTTGTAAAAAAAAAATACAAATATTAAAAAAGTAAAAGTTTTTTTTTTCGGACCCCCAAGCACCAGCTTGTGGACCCCAGGGGGATCCAGGGACCCCAGTTTTAGAACCACTGGTATGAACAATAAAACTTTGTGTCCATCTACTGAGCCTTAAACATATGCATCCACCATAATTTCAACATTAATATTAAGTCTGATTAGATATCATCTGTGCGTGGCAAACATTGAAATCCTAACTATGCGTTTGTGGGTCTGAATGTTACCTGCTGGTCATCTGGAGTCCAGATTCCACAGGTAATCTGGCTTTCCAGGTTGATCTCAGAAGACCAGTGTCTCTGTCCGCTGACAGAGCCCACCAGGACAAACCCATCCCGATATGAGATGAGAGCCTGCGTGCCGTCATGTGACCAGGTGAAGTCACTTACCTACATGGGTGAGTAATGAGAAAATAAATCCATTTCAGAGTCCAGCTACTGATGACGTATAACAAATTAAACAGAATTTTATGCAGTGCCTTGTCCATTTTAGAGATTTTTGCAACTAAACAATTTAACAGATGTATTATTATTGTATTTTTTTACTTTTACTGAGTTACATGATTATAGTACCAAACTCAGTTTTCAAATATGAAGTTTTTTCTTTGTCAAATCAACAAACAGAAAGAAATAACAACATAACTTCAATGCTTAATTTATGAGGTAAACTAATGCAATTACCTGTGTCTGCCCATTAGCAAAAAAAGCTCATGAACCACTGGACAGATGTTATTGAAACTGAGAAATGAATCATTGGATGTATATCTGACTAAATTCTGGAGTCAATCAATTCAAGATGGCAGCCATAGCTAATCAACCATAGCAAATACAAAACTGATATAAATTCTGTCAATTTTATAGATATTACGCTAAAATTTGAAGCCGTAGCACCCGAGTCTTCCTCAACACATGTTCTGAGCACTAACTAACACTTGAGATTTTAGTTTGAACTTAAGTATGAAAGGTGGCACGTGATGCACATTCCTTCAAGGAATGCTTGTTAAGAAAGTTAGTACCATATTTAGATTATTAATAGTGAGATTCTCAGTCAAGTCAGTCCTATCCTTTGGCATCCTGTTAGTTTTGCTCTCACAAATGTTTTATTCAAGTTCACCGGCTTATTTGATTTTCAGATGTTGAAAATGATGTTGTTTAAGAGTTTTTTCCCCCTTCTTTGGCACACTGTCGGTTCAAACTAAGTACATTTGAAAAAGTTAAAAATGCATTTGAAACTGCTGACATACATCTTGATGGCATTCTGCTCTTACCTGAGCTCCACGGTCGTTGACGAGCTCCACAGACCAGCGGCCCTCATACTGAATCCAAACAAAAATCCCTCCATCTGTATCACAGGTGGCCAGTTTCTGGAAAGGTTCATTCCACCGCACCAGTACCACCTTTAGGGCGCATACAAAAATAACACAAAGAAACAACAGACAAAATATTTAGATGAATTTCTTAATAATTTGCAGACAAATATTCAAACATGCTCATTCAAGTCTTTTTTTATGCAGAAATCAACTTAGCAGAAGAGCTTGAAGATATTCCAAATTATCAACAAAGAATCCATCGACAGGCTCAGTTTGAGTCTTTCAAGAGAATAATCTGCTGAATGTCAAAAATAGAGACAGTAACATCTAAAACCTAAATTAAGAATCATGTTAGATTTAAAATTTAAAAAGAAAAAAAAAGGAAATATTGGGTTAACCTAATTCTGAGTAGTCACAAACTATCCAAAAATAATCCAGCACGTTACAAAACAATTTTATATTCAGTTCATCAGGTTCATAAGAATGAGCATTTTCTATTAACTCTTTCAAGCTATGTGATAACAACTTAAAAAAAAAGCTTGCTCCTACTGTGTTTGTTTTAAGTCAAAGTCCGTTTTTTTTTACCATTTTATGTTTAGAGCACTTCATTTGTTCACATGTACATTTTTCAATAACGGTTAAAAAGAAAGCAACAATAAAATATGCAGTGGAAAAGGAGTTAAGTAAGACGCTGAGAGCACCGACGCTTCGCTCGCAATCCCCTCAGAAAATATACAGCGCCTGTAAACGTGCAGAAAGACAGGCAGCTTATACCAGAGTTGACTCAACTATACAAGGATTTGTTTTCCCTGAGCGATAACGCAGACGGATTGTCACTGGCCTCAAGTGTAAGATGCAGATGAAGAGGGCTTTAAACACAGTGGTACAACAGAAAGTATCAAACTATTTATAACCAGTTTTGTTGACGCTGTCACCATCATTAAAGATGCCCAATATGCTTCTCTCCTCTCTGGTCTCGTGTAGCGTGACTCAGCCTATTCCCAGAGGAGTAATCCTAAGAAAAGAGCAGCTCTGCTTTCACTGACTGAAGCACGTGGGCTTTTCACGCTTAAATACACAACACAGGACAGGGTTTTAGTGAGGCTTAGGCTCTCGGAGTGCTACTTCAGTAGATCAGTGTGTGTGCTGGATGAGCCAACCAGTCTGCCCCTCGCATTTTAAAAACAAAGAACACATCTTTCCCTTATTCTTGTGCAACACATTCACTGTCTGTCTATAAAATAGGAATTAAAGGTAGTTGAACAACCTAAACGCTGCTTTTTTTCAATTAAAAAAGGTAAAGCTTGATAACTTAACAGAAGCTCATGTTCTTTAAAGATACAGAGAAGATATCAAATAATTGTTAAAAAACGCATCTCTAAAATTTCCAGATGTTATTAAACCACACAGGACTTGTAAAAGGCATAAGGTCGATATTCTAAATATTACAACATAATTCATAAGAACAATGAAAAAGGCAATCTTAGGTTTGCACATGCCATGTTTCACGTGAATTCAAATTTTACTAGTCGCAAAGAGTTGAGCCTGAACGGTGAATGTACGCTGTTGTTGTGAGACAGCCTGCAAAGGGGACAGCTGAGCACCTCAGTGACACAGCGATCAGGGAGATCAGACATCACATGGAGACAGACAAGATAAGAGCGAGACACCGCAGGACAACAAGGGACCAAAGACAGATCACAGAAAAATCGAACGAACACGTGAAAACACAAAAACACGCTTCTCTTGAACAATTTATCATAGTGAAATACAGGGACTATTGTCCACGTGTTTGTGAAACCTTGATTATAAAGTTAAGCAGCATAATCCAAATCAATCAGATACACAGAACAGAAAAAAAACTTTGGCATAATAGTTTCTGTTGGTAGAGCCAGATGGTCCAACAGAACGACTGCTCTGCAAGCAGGCTGGTCAAGTTATTGACTCCTGTGGGTGCAGTTTTAGGAAAATCTACTGACCCTTGCAGCTTCACAGAAAAGCCCAATCAAATCATGAGAGCTTGGTGTTGCACTGATGTCAGCAGGACTGAAAGGACACTGACTGTGAGATGTCACAGTGGTGTAATACTTGCTCAGAATATTTTGCAAACAGGTTGATATTTTTTAAATGAGCTACAAGAAGTATTTAAAAAATGGCTTACTATTATGAAAAAACTCAATAGCCTTAAATTATAATGATGATTAAACAATGTTGACTGAAAAACTGTAGCAGCTATGTTGGATTTTGGGACAAATTTGCCAAGAATTGTTAAAAGTTAGTTCTTACCAGTTAATGTGATGTAAATATTGAATTCCTAGAAACAAGCAAGAAGAAAATAGACCCCATTGTCTCTACAACTCTACTGCTTTGTCTGTTCTGGGTCTGACGAGATATTAAAACAACAGTCAAAGATAATCCCTTCGATCTGCTCGTACAAGAGCAAGGAAGTGTGAATGAGCAAAGCGAAATAGATGAATTTGCAAAGTGACAGTGGAGATCCTTCAGGGAAGGACAGATTTCATCTACTTTGAGCTGGGAATGCGATGTACTCTCCCCCGGCAGATCCGGTCTTCTTACTGAATGTCAAACCGAGGCAAACGTAAGCAAAGTGCCAGAGTTTAATTTCTGTCCAAGTTTTTGAGCTCGTTTAACTTCTGTCTTCTCACATTTTTTAGAACTATATGTTAGACAAGACAGAATGGTGTAAATATAGTACATTTATTTGACTAAAAAACTAACCTGCCATGTACAGGCTACAGCATTTCTGTTGGAAATTTTGAAGCGAGCAAGCAAATACGCCTAGAAGCTGAGGTGGCAGCTGAGCAATAAGGTTACGCAACACGTCTTCTCTAAGGATGGATTACCGCAGTAAAGCCATTACCATTAAGTACATTTTGTGAGACCATTGTAACGCATGAACAGGTCATGTACGATTCAAACCTCAGCAGGGCGTCTATTGTCAAGAGGTCAGGTGGAGAAAGAACAGCAGGCAGAACTCAGACATGTATACGACACGGTAGCCACCAGAGCAGAGTGTTGGACAACTGGCTTTCTTGTCTATTCAATAAAGCTGTGCAGTTCCCAGATCAGTGTTAATTCTTGCACAAGTCACCTACCAGAGATCTAGACTTATTTATTCATGTGACTTTGGAAGCAGTAAAAAGAAAGAAAGAGAGGGAGAATAAAAAAACTTGTCACACAGTTCAAGTTAAAAATAAGGAACATAGGAAAATATACTGGTAGGGGTTTATTTTAAAGCCATACGAATTGTCTAAATGTGCAATTTGTTCAACGTTCTGAATATTTATGCACAGTCTATAATATAAATTACTACTAAACACGGCTCGTTCACTACCAAACGTCTATTGTTTAATTTAGAAAAGTGAGCGAAATCATCAGTCGGGTTTCGTTTCCAACGGTGGTATGTTTACATTCAAACATTGATGAGTACAAGTCCAACAGTCTCAGTGCACAGCGGATATCGAGTCGGTAAAATAATCCCAGAATGTAAACGGTGTCCGTGGGAGAACAATGGAATCAGAGACACCAGCTCGAAAGCAATAAGGTAAAGCTCTTCTCTCTTCTTCTGAAAAGCATTGTGACTAAAAGCAGTAAGGATGAAAGTCAAGAGAAGTAGACGTTAAGAAATGGAGCATTAGGTGGAGAGCGTTGAAGCAAATGTTGGAGCCAAGCTCAGATGAAAATGAGCTGTGCAGAGATATTCTGAACATAACTGATCTCCAAATTTAGTTGTAAATAAAGGTGGGGAATATATGACATTATCCAACTAAATTCTTTGAATTACATTAACTGAACCTCAAACAATCGTTTGCTGTAGAAATTTTGTTTGAAACATAAAAGTTAAAAAAAAAAAAACAGTATTTTGACATAATATGGATTTAAATCTTTAAATTCAGTTCTCTTAATTGAATGAAATTCCCTTCTAAACCCACGTCACATAAGGATTAATTCAGTGTGGAACATTTTAGTGCTGCTACAGTATACTTCTGTTGCTGCTTAGAGCCAAAGGCATTTAGAGTAGAGCCTTCTCCACTGCAAACTACATGTAAATGAGCTGCAAAATGTAATTTATACAATACTCAATATTTTGTTCATTGTACAGTCGTGTTTAAAAATACATAAATATACCACTAGTGAACAGAGTAAGTTCTAAACTTTTAGTACTATCCGATTTGAGATTGAATCGAAAACGTTGCTCTCTCAGCAAAACGTGTATTCAACTATTTTATATATGAAAGAATTATAATTAGAAAAGAATCACATTTTTCATATTCAGTATGCAGCATCACATATATAATCACATGATAAAATGTAAAAAATGTCTGCTGCATTTATTTTTCATTTCAGTCTTGATCGACTGGAATGCCTATTACCCGGTAAAAGTTTTGATAATTACAATTACGATTAGGGCATTAAGGCACAATTTTTTTGTATTTATATACTTTTTTCCAAGCTTTTTTTTTTTTTAATAATTCACAATGTTCAGTCAGGTCATCTGGACGGTTTCTTTTTTTTTGCTGAGACGTTTTGTCCTTCATCCAAAAGGTCTTCTTCTATCTGAGGAGCCACCAGACAAACTCTGTACCCACAATCAGCACAAACATAGTGGGTCAAACAGTTTACTGGTGATAAGATGGTTTCTGGGGCCTGCCCTCTCCCCTGTCAAATCCTCTGAAGCAGCCACGCCAAAGTGGTTCAAAACACCAAAGTCCATGCTCAATAATCCAGGTAAAAATCTAACAATGTTCAGTCAGGCCATCTGGATGGTTTCTTTTTATTTGCTGAGACGTTTGTGAGGTGGCTTCTCAGATTGAAGAAGTCCTCTGGATGAAGGACGAAACGTCTCAGCAAAAAAAGAAACCAGATGACCTGACTGAACATTGTTGGATTTTTACCTGGATTATTGAGCATAAACTTTGGTCTAAAAATATTTTTCAATAGTCATAACAATTACATTTTCATTAAGGCACTCAGATTTCAGCATACTAAGACGATAAAAACAATACTTTTGTAATGCTGCATTGCAAGACTTGTTAAATTGTCAATTAAAACAAGTGCAGCGTGCTTATAATTGACCTATGTGGGCCTTGTTTGAGTAAATACTCAAGTTGACACCAGGAACACAACCATCTTGCTTGAATAAACTTTAATGCATCTATGTGGTGCTGTCACGCTCCACACAGTGGTGTAAGCTTTGCAACAGAGACAAACAGTTATGGCTCAGACATACTGCCAGTTTTAACATGTGCTTATATTTAACACCTTGTACAAAGTTGACACACGGCATCTGCAGCGTAGTTTTCAAGGCTTACCCTAAAACTGCCATTTTTCTCAGGACCTCACTATCTGGAGTCTATGTTTATGGGACATGCGAGTACATGAACTTTTTTCCCGTTATTTGCATCAGTTAGCATAGAAGCAATTTTCTACCGAGTCTAATATTTCAAGATATAAAGAACAAACTGCAACTGCCACCATACCATGATGCGGCCTTGTATTGCATTTTACAATGAAACCTGAGTAACCATGCTGCATTAAAAATATGGTGAAATAAGATAGGAAGGAGGACAAATGTTTATAAAGTTACATGACCTAAAAAGATTGTCTGGCATTTGAATAATATAACAGAAGACTGCATAATGGGTAGGACAAGACAACAAAACATGTTTGTATTCCCACCAATTTGTAGTGTCCCAACCTCTGGATGCAGATTAAACCGGAATGTAATTTAAGCTCCTATTCCAGACACTGACACAAACAACAGAAATATCTTTAACCACCTGCTCAGGTCTCAACGAACGTCAGACAGATTAGGAATCTAGAACCAAATGTCCAATAAGAACCATGCTTTCTTGAGAAAACAAATCTATAAATCACAAGGAACAATGGTTAAAGATGAGATTTATACATTTACTAAAGATCTTGGATGACTTTTTTCCCCTCCATCAAGAGGAGTTATTTTTTCCCATTTCTGTGCTCTTGCTCAAAACATGACGACATGAGCTAAATTGTGTAACGGGACACACAAAGTCAATGAAAAGTGTACAATGACAATGCTGACGCCTAAAGGACAGTTCTGTTGAGAGATGGAACTGCATTTTAAAGCTGAATTTGCAGCTTTTGAAGACAAAGAAAGGGTAAACAAACATCTTGAAGAAGCTATTTTTAAACAGTTTGCTTGAAAACTGCATTCTGTCTTTGTCACGTCAGAAACATGACGAAAAAGTGTCGCATTTTGTAAATTATGGATAAAAATGAAGAGTATAAAATCAAAATCTGAAAATGCACAAACTGTAAGGTGCATTATCAATGTGAGCTATAAAATCTATTAAAATTAAAGCAGCTCTAATCCAAAGGGAGCTATACTTGAATCAGTGCAAAAAAAATGAAGTCATATTCAATATGAAATATAAAATAAAGGGAAAACTGTTATGCAAATTTGACCTTCTCCAAACAAAATAAAACAACAACAAAAATCAGTTCTACTGAATTCATGCTTGGACTGAATTCAAGTGGGCAGAGTTAAATGACATTTTGTTGTTCTTCAGTCACTTCATGCAGGGATTCATCCACTCCCCTCAGCTGCCTTATGGAACGCTGACACAGCACGTTTCACCATCTGACCAGCAGCTACACCCACTAAAAGAGAAAACACAACCTGCGTGCAGCCCCGTTTGTGCCAGCCTTGTTACACGCTCGGCACAAAATTTGGCTCAGTCGTCACACTCAGGAGGATCTAGTCATACAATTAATTGGATCTAACAATTTGGGCTCAGTGCATTAGTGATGGGAAACTTTAAACATGTGGTATTATTAGCAGCACCTGAAACTAAAGCTCTGTAAAGTTTCCACTACAAGCAGCAGGGAGGGCTGGTGCTGGACTGTTAATTCAGTGAGAATATGCCAGTCCTGCCAAACACAACGAATAAATAAATTTGAATTACTGCATCTTGAAAAGCGGTTGAAACTTGCCTGCTTAACCGTTACTGCACAGTAAAAACAATATAACAAGTCTGCCATAAGCACATTTTTGCTTTCGATATTGTTTTCAGGAACTTCGATGCACTAAACAATTTTAATCACGACATATTTGTAAGAAAAAAAAAAAAAGAAAAACTGTACTTTTTCCAACAGTTTAAAATTTTTTTTTGCCTAAATCGACTGTAGATATGTTTTTATTTAAACCACTTACCTCACTATTGTGTCCTCTGAGGTTGAAGTTTACTCTCTGTGGGCTGGACCGGTCTCGTCTGCAGTGGCTGGATGTGAATGTGACCCCGACAACTCCACGACTGTTCCCTGTAGCGAGCCAGCCCTCCTCGTAGTACCGCTTTCTGCACACCGGTTTTTCCTTCTCGCTCTTGGGTACCCGGCCCTTCCAGGACAGGCACAGGATGTTGGAGTCGCTGCAAAGCACCGGGCCATGCTCCACAGCAGCAAACATACCTGCAGCTTTCTGCACCCCTTGATTAAATTTTAAAAAATCCAGAGGGAGGTTCTTCGCAGGGGGTTGAGAACCGTTAAGAGCACCTCTCCTCCACTGAGGTCAGCAGTTCAGTGTTGGGCATGAGACAGTTAAACTGGTGCATAGTACAACCCCTTTGCCATCAATCAAAACTCTCCCATAAGCCCCAAAAAGATCAAAACAGCAGACTTCAGCATCATAGGGTTAATGGTGTCACATAATCAAAAGGCACTCAAGACATTGTGATGATCAGTGAGTTGCCTTGATAGTGCAGTTTTAATGGCAAGGCAAAAAAGTGAAGAGAAACAGAAGTTAGAAATCCACCGTGGCAAAGTCCAAGTTCATTTGAGCAGATCCAACACCATTTCATAAACTCAAAAAAAGGTCATCACAAGTCATACCCAACGGTGCTTCCAGTTGATTTGAGTAATGTTTTTCTCCAAGTCACTGTCTCTTTGTCCTACGCATTTATTCCCAGTAGTGTACTTGCAGAGAAGGAGAAGGGACTCCTGTCATCAGCTGTCAGCCAGCAGGGGAGACGCTTCTCCGGGGAATGTCATGTCAGCCCGCCTGCCTTTTCAAGCAGCCTTTGGGGTTCCAACCAGGGCTGCGGGGTAATAAAAAAAAATGCCATCACACACAAACTAGAATTATCAGTGTGTCTGAGCATAGCAAAATGAAAATTTAAGTGGTTGTGACCACATAAATACTCACCTGCCGTCCAAAGCCATAGATTTGAATATTAATTCACCTGCCTAAAATAGTTTCTCACCTCTTGGCAGCCAGACTCTTTTTACTGCTTCGCAAATGGATGTTAAATTAGTGAATTATCTGTTTTAGAAGAACAACGAATCACGTTAGCCTTTGTTTCAGTGGGACAAGAAACTTTAAGCTCAAGCTTACTTAAATCATGAACAAGAGGTAAATAATGTAAACAAGAGCAGAAACACAAAACTAACAAAGAAAAGGGGCGCCTATTAAGACACATTAAACAAAGGATGCAAAAGAGACGCTGAATTTTGAAATGACACCCAGAGAACAATTACTGAGACGACGAATCGACTTTATTATGGTGTGGGAGAATCAGAACCAGAAATCCAGACTTGCTGTTCACAACAATGCAACAGACTGAATTAGCATACAGCGACGAGGGGGAGCCACAATAACAAAGACACAAAAGCACCGACTTTACAGACAACAGAACAATTCCTACTGAAGCTTTAGACACCATGTGAACACATCCATCACCATTTTCACCAAAAGATGCCTGCTAGCTACAGCTAGCTGTGATGATGTATCAAACTCCGAACACATCCAGAATTAATATTTTATTTTTGTTCGTTTCCAAACTAACCGTGTCTCCTTTGTGTTGAAACGTTAACCTTGCCCGGGTAAACAGTCTAGCAACGGCATGTGTCGACCGGAGCGATATGTGCTAGCAGAGCCATACCTCGAGCTCCATCATCGGACTCTCTCCGTCCAACCGCCGCTGTTCAGTAACTGTCGCTAACGGCTAATAGCACTAGCCGACGGTTTATCCTGGTTTTTATTCAACGTTAAAATTAAACAATTTGATAAGTAACAACCAGCGGGCGATATTTATGACTAGGCGTGGGAATAAAAGCCGTCTTGTCGTCAAAAAAGCCGCACCAACGGCCGGAGGACTCTTACCTCGGCGCTGTGCGTGGAGTGTTACCGCTCCCTCTCTGGCTGCCTGGAGGAGCCGCTGTACAACAGAGGCTGGGCCCGGACAGCTGTGCCACGTGACGGGCACGTGACTCAGGCCGTTGAATTATTTATATCAACAACTACAGCGGCTTAACTTTGATCTTTCACGTGAGGCTAAAAATACAAATAAGGCACGCTTTGAGTCGTTCCCTCCGCTCTCCAACCTACAGAAACCTACAAGACATTTATAATATTTATACAAAATACACACTACAGTATTTACAATAGAACAACTTTTATTTTTTAAATTGGGTAAACTTATTAAAATATACTGCTCTGTCTCTATATCAAGACTGTCCTTGCTTTATTCTATTGTTTTGTTAATAATTATCCACCTGTATAATTTAAAAACACCTAAAGTCCAATTTTTTTAACCTTTTTTTCTTCCACTCACATACATACATTCAACTGTTATTTATACAGGTTAATCCCATTGAGCTTCAGGGACTCATTTACAAGAGAGACCTGAATTTTAACAGAGTGATGACAACAGTGGATAACATATGTAAACGTTTAAAAAAAAACATACAAAAGTAAACACGTGCACACATGGCTTATAAATGAATGGACTCTTGTTTTCTTGCTTTATAAATGATTTGTGCGGTGTTTCCATTGTGATGGACTGGTGACAATACATCACTGAAGAAATACTGTTTTAGACATAGCACTTGTAGCAATTGTAGCAGGAATGTACATAAAATATAAAAAGTAAAAGCTGTTAGAGTATTGTGAATTATTGCCTTAAATAACTCAAGTTCTAGTTAAATTAATTTTCTTTTGTCTGTTCCATTTTCCACCACAAGTTATCATCCTCTGCCCTCACTCCAACGCCATATATCAACTGGCTTTTTCCTGGCAGATGCATCTCTAACATACTTCTACCAATATACCCACTGTGACATTGTCCCTCCTCTGGACATGTCCAAACCATCTCAGTCTGGCCTCTCTAACTTTATCTCCCAGTTGTTCAACTTGTGCTGTACCTCAGATGATCTCATTTCTAATCTTATCCATCCTTGTCACTTCCAAGGAGAACCTCATCATCTTCATTTCTGCCACTTCCAGTTTTCTGTCTCCAAACCACACAACTGGTCACAATAGTCTCTTGTAAACTTTTCCTTTGGCCTTTGCTGCCACCCTTTCATTGCAAATTGTTATTATTATTACTGTTTATTATAAAATAAAGGTTTATAGAGTGTAAATCAATTCATCCATCCATCCATTAACTTTACCTGTTTCTTCCTTTCAGGGAGTTGCTGGTACCCATGTCCAGCTATCAAAGTGCGAGAGGCGGGGTACACCCAGGTTGCAAGTCCATCACAGGGATTGGAAGTTGTAAAACATTTAATTATTCTCTAACAAGGTTCAGTCCAGAGGACCTGACTTAACCTTGTTAGATTTTTCTACATGTATTAATGAGCATCCATCACAAGATTTCATTATCTAAACTATATTCCACCCCTTGATATATTTAGCAAAGTTTTGTGTACAAATTAAAGTTTACATCATTCTATTGTTTTGTGACCTAAATTTATCTTATGTATGAAAAAGCATTTGTTTATAAAAAGGCCTAATTTAAAAAGGTAATAGCTTCTGTAATTCCTCCTCCTGACCGCGTGGGGGCAGTACAGAAAAGTATTAGCTTCAATTTGTTTCTTACGGAAATATGGCTGCATGCTTGGTCCTCAGGCGACAATTATTCTCTTTAACAAGGATTTTTTGTGGACCTTCACATACGGTATGTTAAATTATACGTGTGTTGTTCCCAAAATGAACTATATTCTATAGATTATTTGGTATAAAATATGAAAGCTTGTGTTCAGATCATGTTAAGGTCATTCGTGGCTGCTGTAGCATCGCTGGTTAGCACTGTGAGTAATGTCTCTAAATGTAAAAATGTATGTTGTTGTCTTTCAGATACCAAGAGCTTTGAGTGTCTGCTCCAGCCATAAAAGTAATTTAACCAGGTAAATCTAAGTTTTTTATCATTTGCTCGGTTTAAAATTTGAAACAAATGTTGGCTTCGAGCCCTTTTCGATTATCGATTGTTTGACCTGTCAGCAAATGCTTTTAAAACTTTTGGGTCGTTTTATAGGTCAAATTAAAACACAGCATAACTTCATGTTATAAGCTAGCGGTAAAATGAAGTAAATATTAAAATGCTAAAACCTCCACACAGCGAATGATCTGAAGAGGAAAGGCTACAGCAGTAATTTGTTTATATTGAGGCATTTTACCATTAATTCATAAGTCAAGGTTAATACATAGGTCAGCTTTCAACTCTGTAAGTATAATTTTCAGCGTAGACAATTATTCAAGTTTCAAATATATGTGAAGCCAAAATAAACAAGCATGTTTATTAGTTTTCTTAATACACATTATGCAGGATTAACCTCCCTCAGACATGCAACTCTGTTCACGTGGCCACATTATCAACAACACCAACGGTGAGTTTTTATACAGCTCTTCTGTTATAAAGTCTCAAATTATTTTTTTATTGTGGCTTGTTTCCATTGTCCTTGTATTATAAATTATTTGGCTCAGAGATTTTTATGCAGAATTTAAATAAGTTTCACCAATCATGGACATGCGCCGTCTCTTTCCTCCAGATCACCGTCACAGAGGAGCCGGACACACTCATCCAGAAAGTGGCCGTCTTGGTCAAGGGTCATGACAGAGCTGTGCTGGACAGCTATGAGTTCTTTGCCACCATGGCAGCCAAAGAGCTGGGTATCAGCATCGGCAAAATGTAGGTCTTAATAGCGAGTAAAGAAAATGTTAACGATGGTTTGCCTTTCTGAATGCGAAAATGTTTATCCTTTGTTTCCTGTCACAGTTCAGAACCACGCTACCAACTAGACCGACTGACAGTGCTGAAGTCCATACACATCTATAAAAAGCACAGGGTGCAGTATGAGATGAGAACATACTACCGCTGTATTGAGGTGAGGAACTTAAAGCAGCACAAGACAAATGTTAAAGCTACTGTGAATATCCACAGTAAAGCTTCAATGTTTTTGTCATTACGTCGTCTTATTTTTTAGCTGTTGCATGTCACCGGCTGTACAGCTCAGGTATATCTTGAATATATCCAGAGGAACCTCCCTGAAGGTGTAGCAATGGAGGTAACAAAGGTAAGGCAGTCAGTGTAAATCTACTCCAGTGAGGCATGGTATTAAAATAGATCTGAATTATTCTCCTCTGTTCGTTTCACTGTCAGACCACCATGGAGAAAGTTCCAGAGCATATCCATGAATCCATGTGGAAGGATCACCCCACTGATGACAAACCCAGCCAATAAATCACAGAACACATTTTCTCTGTTGGGAACATGTAATGCAAATGGTTTTATACCAATATGTTCAACTAAGAATAAATTATACAAACATGTTTTATAAAAATTGTGTCCACGTCTGTAAACATGTGCATCAGATTGCATATGCTCGTCATTACCTTTTCTATCCACCTAGTAAAAACATTCTGAATTTATTGTTCACAATATAACTTTGACATATGAATAAACTGTGATAGTTGTCATGGCTGAATATTTTTATTGATTTGCAATGAACACAAGACCAGCAAATATTTAATGTATTTATTGAATATTTGGCAAACGTTACAAAAAGGAACACATCTAAATACATTTTCTCCAGAGTAATAAAAGCAGCATAAAATGCTAAATTAAACTCAAATATAACTGAAACACCTTTAATCCTGTTTATAAAACATGGCAATTTGAACAGTAAATATTTACCTCAAAATATTTTAAAATATTAACACTTCTTATTTACTGTTTGAACCTCAAGCTAATCTCCACTAGCTTTTTTGATACCATTTAAAAACTTGAAATTGAAAATATTCAACGTAAAAAAAAAAATGCATTTGCAATATTGTACACTATTTTTAAGACTTCATTTAAAAAAATTCTGTCTGAGGCGTGCAAATGCAATAGCTTAATCAGTTCTTTTAAGGAAATGCCTGCATGGTAAATGCCTTAATGTGGTAAAGTGGCACAGGTGACCTAACAATGACCCCATTTTATTAAAGTTTATTGTTAGGTTTGACAGCAAGCCTCTGAGCCACAAAGCACTTCAGCAGGTTCATGATAATAAACCTGCTACATTGGTCCCAAATGTTGCGGGGTGGAGAAGCCCTGTTACGTAATGCTCGTAGTGCTTCTTGAATAATTTGTAATAACTTCGAAGATTTGATGTACCTGTTAATCCCAAAAATATTCATCTTGCAGTTGCACCTCTGGCGTCGTTTCACCTTCCCTCCTGAAAAAGAACTTCCTCGTTTCAGAGAGGGATTATTAAGACACAAGAAGAGGCTCACCTTTTTAAATAAAGCGCGGAGTCTTGGGTGTCGCATCACAGATGAAGGAAGGAAGAGATGAGAAGGAAAGCCAGGGTTCTTGAGGCCAGGGAGGTTAACTGTACTGTGTGCCTCCCCCTTCAGGAGACAACAACAGTCAGTTTGTTAAAATCAACCAAGGCGAGAAACAAGATGGAAGTGAAGAGGCTGGAGTTAGCAAAAATTAAAAGTGCGGAAGAGATGGAAACAAAGTGAAGCTGAGGTAGTGCAGCAACCGTGTTGCTAGATGCTAATCAACCGCTTCTGTCTGCTGCAACACTGGACTGAATGCATACGTAAATGTATTCAGATTAGCAATCTACCATGATGTAAAAAGTATATAATTGTGGCTTCTACATAATGGCTGGTCACCTCTGTTACTGCAACGTCCATATTTGTTTGAATTTCAAGCAAGCTTAAAATAAAATATTTAATACTAATATTCACAAACTGGAAAACTTGAAGACCTCAGTTTTCTTGTTTTGTCTGTTTAACTTCCAATTACACGTCAATACAGTATAAATTCAAGAAAGAATGCATTTCATAATGTCAATTATAAACCGTATTTCTGCTACCAGATACTGCAACTTTATAAGCAACTACATGTCTGGTCAAATGATTAAAATATAGGATAGAGGAAATAATTTCAAACAGGAAAAACTGATAAAAAATATTTTTTTAACCTGTGAACCCGGCCAAGAGGATACAACTTTTAGTCATATCAAAGTTTATCCTTTCAAGATGATGTCCTCCTTTTAGACATGCTACCACTGATTTTTGCTCTAAGATGTGACGTTTGGGCATTTTGATGCTTTGCAAGTGGAGCGGTCTTGAGTCCTCCGGTCAAATTAAAATTTAATATACAGTACTTCTTGGTACATCCTTTTTATTTCCAGTTAATATAAATACAAGTCATACCTGCTGTTTCCAAGCCTTATCAGTCTGCACTAAATTTTAACACTAAACTCCTAGAAGACTTGGTTCTTCACAAAGCAAAAAGACAAACAAGCATTTGCCAAGCTGTTAAAAATAAGTTATTTAATAAAATGCTTAAAGAATTCAAATATTTTAAATTCACAGTGGCAATACAATGTATTTCTGCTTCATATTAAACTGCAAATTGTAATGAAAACTCAGACTTGTTTGTGAATAAACCAAAAAGGAGAAGTAGTTTATTTTAATTTTATTATTTTCTTTCATGACTCATATCTTGATAGTTCTCAAAACACATTCACAAGTTCACAAAAAGTTTTGTTATTTACAGTGAATAAAGAAGTGACACTTCAAAAAACCAAACAGGATGAAGAGTAACTTCTACTCAAGTAAATCAATGAAATTAAATTCTTGTAAAAACTACTACTGTAAATAGTTCCTCAGTATACTATTTATTTGTAATGCCATATTTTTGTTATACAATAAATTGCTGGAAACAAACATCAATTCTTTCCAACAGCAATATTCATAACTTTAAATAGCTGCACATATAAAATATATATTGTATATAAATAATGTATAATCAAATACACAAAAACTTGACAAGCTCAGCCTTATCATTTAACCAGTGTTTAACAATATTTTCAAATACATAACTATCTTCATGTAACCAAATATAAAGTTATAGAGGTCCAAAAGGGTACTAAATCAACAATGGTGCTGTAGGGCATTGCGTACCCAGTATTCTTTTCTCCTCTCCCACCTACAAATATTCTTAAACCCTTTCTTTTATCTTTATTGAGAAATCAAAAACATATCTTAAGGCTAACAGGTGACTGTAACAAAAACAAAATGCACTAAATTACTAATAAACATGAATTATTTTCTCTTCAAGAACAGCGAGTTCAAACAGTCTTTACATTGACAACAGTCTGTATGGGGTACAGAATGTATGAATGCCTTCAGACTGCCATGTTATTGATCTTTTTGCAAGTCTTAAGCTGTAACTACTGTTCCCTCATTCTCAGTAGACAATATCAATAATGTAATGCCAGAGTATTTTATAGATACTCAAGACTTTATTGTACAACAGAGTTCATGGGCGTTTCATTCCCTGCTCCATTTTAGGCCTGTTCTACATTAACAGGTACTCGTTTATAGTGTTTTGGGGGCAGGCTGTGCTTAAACTCGATGGCCATGCAGGGGGCCTGGCCACCTTTGGCCTCTGCCAGGTGGGGGGTGAGGCGGAGGAGAGACCGGTCCATTGTGGTAGCTGTGTAAAAGGATAAAATCACACATTGGATATTTGGGTTTGGCCAATAGGTGGCACACTCTGATAAGAGCAGCCATTTCTGAACTGCAAGAGTGTCTAAGATCCCCCCCACCCCCCACTTCAGTCAAATTTGTATCAGTGACGCAAAAGATGTGCAATATTGTTCCCGTTCCATAATCCATGCACTGCCTAATACTTTGGCTTCAAATTGACCAAGTGATTTAAAAACTGACTGAAATATTGTTGCAATACAAAATATGAATGTGCTATTTCTTATAAATGATGAAAATGTTTTAAATACATTTCAAGAGCAAGTTTAATAAAACAATGGAAAGACCTAAAAAAGGGAAGAATTTTTTTTTGTCTGCCTTTCGATCACAACCTTTAGAGCTTCTACGCCGTATATTAATGAATCGCTAAAGTGTGCAAGCAAGTAGGAGAAACTTATGAAGTGAAGAATTCAAGCATGATTACTGGTAGTATTGAAGAAAAAAAATCTTACCCTCTTGGGCCACGGGGGTGGAAAGGGCGTGAAGGTCCGAGAGGTGGCATGCCACGGCCTCTTGGATGCAGTGGATGCCCCCTAAAACCAGGATGACCTGGAGGAGAAAGTGGAGGGGGTCTATGCCTGTAAACAGAAACAAGCACAACAGTGAAACTTACATTATTGGTAAGAAAAAATTTAATGTACTGATCAAGTCACGTCTTCTTTTTGAAGGGAAATTAATTTTTTTTTTAAAAAGGACAGTAATGATAGTACTGTGTATCCAAGTAGATACAGTTCCTGCCTACTTACCGTAGATTCAACAATTCCTATGTTTAAGAATAAAAATTTAAAAAACACTTAAGAATGCAATGCTTTTAAAACTTGAGCGCCATCTATAAATAAAGAGGATTATCCACCAGGCCTCAGTTTTAAAACAGAAGCCTGGTGGATCTTTTTCATCCAAGGGCAGCAGGAGGATTTTAAATTATTAACATTTTTATTCTATTCATTCTATTCTACAGTATTCTATTCTATTCAATATGAGTTCCTGCGCATGTTTCATTTTAATGATTACAAAATCTACCTCAGCATTTGGGGAAAGGGGCCTCTGAGGTGCATGGGAGGAGGAATAGGAGGTGGTGGGAACGGAGGAGGGGGGCCCATTAGTCCACCCCTACCACGATGGCCTCTCAGGTCTGGATAGGGTCGCATCCTCCCCATTCCTCTGTTAAGGAAAAGAGGATGAAATTTCCTTTATTTCCTTAAAAAAAGAAAGGAGTCAAGCATTTTTGTGATGATTCAGAACAAATTACTCTAAACAAGGTTCAAGGTGACTTTGTCATTCGCATAACATGTGGTACATGAGGTGGCATGAAACGTGTACTCAAGGTCCCAGTTACATCCAAAAATGGTAAATGGACTGTACTTAAATACTACCTTTCTATCTTATCAAGATACTCAAAGTGCTTTACACTACAATC
Source organism: Nematolebias whitei (assembly GCF_014905685.2). NCBI lineage: Eukaryota > Metazoa > Chordata > Actinopteri > Cyprinodontiformes > Rivulidae > Nematolebias > Nematolebias whitei. Next base: position 35,996,870 of record NC_056509.1, read on the forward strand.
TGTGCCTTCATTTATCCATTCATACAGCACTCTACTAGATTCTATACCAAAATAATCAGTGCTTTATCACATTCATAAACCGATGGGACACACATGGGAGGCAATGAGGGGTTCAGCGTCTTGCCCAGGGACACTTCGGCATGTGACTGCTGGTGGAATCGAACCCCCAACTCTTGAAGGACAACTGCTCTAACCACTCAGCCACAGCCGCCCAAAAATAGCAATAATCTAAAGTGTTTTTTAAAAAAGAAACAGTATACAAGGATCTAAGATATATGCTAAACGATAATAATATAATAAAGTGTATTACAAGTGTTTCCAAGGCAGTACCTCATGGGTCCAAATCCATTTGTAGCTCCATCTTTCCCTCGACCTCTCCCACGTCCTGTTGGGCCAGAGATTTTCATCATGCCTCGTCCACCACGCATGCCACCTCGACCCATGCGTCCTCCACGACCACGGCCTCTGAATCCACGTCCCCTAATAAAAATGTTGAAAAGACACTAGTCACACTTCATTCAAGTTTCACACTGTCTTTAGACTTCAAAACTCATTAATAACTTGTCCTAATGCATGCTCAATAAGCCAGGTAGAAAACTCAACAAGGTTAAGTCAGGTCATCTGGACGGATGCTTTTTTTGTTGAAACATTTCATCTTTTATCCAAGACTTCTGAAACCCTGCAAGAAACAGTCAGTTTCTGGAGTCTGCCCTCTCCCCCGCCGAACCAAACTGGTTGACCCATTATGTGAAGGCACCATTTATAAGACGAGTTTTGGTGTGGTTCCTCGGACTGAAGAAGTCTAGGATGAAAGACAAACTTTTCGAAAAAAAAATAAATAAATGTTTAGAGGACATGACTTTGTTGATTTTTTTTTTACCTGGATTATTGAGCATGAACTATGATATTTAGTTGCCTTCTGTTGCATTTAAAACTAATTTATAGTATGTTATACCAAAGCAGCATTAAATAACCGAAACACATTTTTAAGTCCTGTTGATATATTTATTTATTATTATTTAATTTTTATTGGGGGAGGGTCTTTCTGTTTTTGGTTTATATTCAGTTTAATTCAATTTATTTAAATAGCACAAACTGAGGAGTAAGCACCTAGTCAGGTCATTGGTTAAAAACAGCATCATATAAAGAAATAACACAGTGCCAACTTAAAATTACTAATAACCTCAACAAGCAGTTTTTGGATAATATAAAAGCTCAGGGAGAAAATATCCTGATGCATGCTCAATAATCCAGGTAGAAAAATCTAAAAAAGTTAAATCTGGTCCTCTGGACATTCAAAAAACAAAACAAAGCAAAACAACAACAAAAAAATGTAGAAACATTTCGTCTTTCATCCGAAAGACTTCCTGAGGAAGTCTTTCAGACTTTTTTTTTTGCATCACCAAGCACAGGGAGCATTATTACTTTCTGATCCGAAAAAGGACAAACGTATACTACCGTAACTATCTACAAAGACAATTTTACAAGTGAACATTCTCAAGGCCAAGTTAAAAACATGAAAGTATCCACTTCCTCTGTAAATAAGGGTGTAGTGGACGTAAGTAGAGATGTTTTGCACCTGTTTCCTGAAACACGCCAAAACAAAACCCTCTCGGTCTGTGAGAACATTTCTGATCTGTCTCATAACAAATTCTCGCTGTCTCTAACCTCTTACGTCACAAAACCCACCCCGTCTGGTCGTTTCTGACCAATGAACAAATCCCAAAAAGTGAACCGGGAAAGAGTCTTTAAAATGTCAGTACTTCCTGATCTACAAAGAAGTTCTCGGAGTTGGAGAGTTGTCGGAGTTCTAAGAGTTCTGAGAGCGTAGAGTTCGGTGAGAGTCTACTCAAGTTCTGCTGAGTTCTGATGGAGTGCTGTTGGAGTTCCTGACATGACAACAAAGCTCTCCCGAGTTCCATGGGATTATAACATTTTCCACTGAGGTGAATATGTGTCGAACAGAGCCTCGCCATTACTTCGGACGAGTAACAGCATCCTACTGAGACGCTGAAAGGGTGCGTTAAACGGAATCTCACCTGAGACATCTCCAGGTAAAGGAGCCGATTTCATCACCTAAGTGTACTGTAAGGAAAAGCTGAAGAAAGCCGGAGAGTGTCGATTCTGGTGAACACTTAATTTCCCTCACATACCATCTTAACTCCCTCTAAACTTCTTTCCATCTTTAAACTTTTCTATCAAGTAGAAATTCTTCCAGATATTTAGAAATGTCTGTGTAAAATGCTCACCCACATTCATGTGGGCAAAAGATCATAGTTGTACAGTTTTCATAAATGTCTTTGGTGCAGCAACGGAAAAATCATGGCCGTATGATTTTTCCTGATTGATTGCTTTGTTGTTATTTTCATAATTTGCCAAATTAATGTAAATGTTTGATGTTAAATTTGATTCTGTAAATAAATGACCGCATTCATTTTGATGGGTCAAATATAAATGACGTCTCACTTTGCATTTCCTTAAATTCAATGCACGTTTTATTCAGTCCAGAAAAATGAGGAACCCGCGTTAAATGATGAATATATCCCAGCATCTGTTCATCTACAAGGGTAAATGCAAATAAACCATTGGTCACCACAAAAAGTGATGCATTTTAATTTCTCCCACACTGCCTGAATCCTCAAAACACCCCTCTCCAGATACCTAAATCCTTATCAACAGGACACGATGTGCTTGTAAAAATAGCAGACGTCTCAGAGAAACAAAAGAACAGACCTGGAGTTATATTCAATTGCTGGTTTCTTAGATTCATCCTTAAAAGGCTTTGAAGTTTCTGTGGTCTTCTTTTCAGCATTCGCATCCATCTGAAATGATTCAGGTCGAGAGTTACACATGTAGGCTTACATGGGGCTTTCAAGTCTAGGCCATGATGTAATAATTATAATTTGAGGAGTTATGCATGAATAAATTTTTATATTCCCCGCAGCAATAAAGTAATAAAGCATGAAGAAGACAAATGGTGCCATGTTCTCAGCATTCAGCTCGTAGAACACATTTATATTCAAGAGGATTTCAAGCAGTCTGTTCAATTTGACCTATTTTACACTGATGTTGAAAATGTTACTGTCTATGATGTATAATATACATCATATAAAGCTTATATAATAAATTATTTCATTTTTAAAAATGTTAAGCAGCAGACTGACTTTACAGCTTGTTGTAAAAAAGCAGCTGCCCCGAAGACGTTAAATCTCAGATCAGACCAGATGTGAATATATGCTAAAATAAAGAAATTCATTCAACCTTTATTATCGTTGAGTTACGAGGACTCATTTGCATGCACTCAAATGCATTAGAAACAAAAGCAGATACCCAAGGAGACAAAATATATATTATTTCATAATTGCATACGTGCTTGAGTAAGTAAGCATGCTCGAGTTTTAGGGTGCAGTATAAGAAATTAAAAAAATCAAAGCTAAAGTATGAAGGTATATTTAAGTTTATACTGCATGCTATATTTTGTATTACTGAATTGTGTATATTTAGATTGGCGTCACTGCATTTTTATTCTGATTAAGTGCTAGGTTGTTTATTTTTATTATCCATCCAAATTTATCACTTACAGAAAATAGACGACTGCAAAAGTTTGGTCTCTGCTTATTTTTGGATGAAAGCAACATAACAGAGGATGTCGCTTAACAATAACTTCAACTGCACTGCCTGATGAACACATAAACTTTAACCTTCAGAAACCCATACCTACATTTCCATACTGATATTTAAGTGAAGGCAAAGGCAAGTCGAGCGTCATGGAAACCGGTTTATCCTGGTCCTTCGAGGCAGAGGATATATGAGCTCTTAGTATTTATCCAGCAGAACCAAAGTGGCCTGGGTACAAAAATACCTCATATGTTACCTGTTCCTAGACATGCAGTAAGATTAGGTGAGCTCAATGACATTCGTGATGCGAAGAAACCTTGAAGGGCTCCGACTAATACCTGGAATTACTGTCTTGCATCGTGTAGCTTTGTTAACGACCGAATTAAAAATGTTCAGCTATGAACATTAAATACTGCCCTATGATAAAATCAACATATATCCAATATTAAGGTTTTAATAAGATTAAACGCTAGCCTTAGCTTAATCAATGAACACAGTGTTTCTGTATCTCTTCGGCGAAACAATAAACAGAAATTACTTACTTCAGCAGGTGATACAGTGAATGTAGTTTTATTTTAAGTAACAACTTCCCTAATTGCTAATAAAATTAATATATATAAAAATAAAGTAAAAAAAAAAAAAAATTCCCACAGCTCATACGATTCCTGAGACTTTGAAAATGGCGACTTCCCAGATTGGGATTTTTTTTGTAAAACCTTGTTCCAAGTCACGCCTAGTTTGTAAATACTTGCTTCTGATTGGCTGCTTTTGCCGCACGCTCTCAGTATTTTATTGTTGTGATTGGTTAAACAGACTGACGTCTAACCAATCGTCTTCTCCTTTCACATTGGTTCGATGATTGACAAGGCCACAGATTCAACACAATTTTATTATCACGTTGGAAACAATGATAAATGGAGAAAAAGTCAAAAAAGGAAAATATATTGAAATATTCCGAACGATTGAACTCATTTAACAATATTTAAATCTAATGAAGAAAACTTTGATACAATTCGAGCAAATGCGTAACTTGTTTACACCAACAAAAAAAAACACGTAAAATTTGTAACATTTAGGCACCAAAGAAAAGTATTCAAAACAATTGTGATCAAACATCGACATTTTTACTAAATACGTTAAACAAAGGAGCATGTAACAACTATCATATCTAATTAGTTCCAACAGGGCAGACTCATATACAATAATATGCCCTGAAAATACTCATGTTATAAAACCCAGAACAAAAAGTAAGAGGAAAGCATGAAAGACCGTTTTTTTTCCCCCTAGTCGTCACAAAAACTCAAAGCGTCAGTTTCTGACCCAGAGATGATCCGGTGCGTAAAAGCGGTCCATCCTGCGCCCGTGACGCACGGCTCAGCGTGTCCGCAAGCGTGTTGATGTATTCAATGGTGTATTTGAGCGTTTGGATCTTGGTCAGGGGTTGGCCTCTCTTGCTGTAGACCGGCGGGAGGTAGTCCCGGAGCTGGTGCAAAGCCTCTGCGAGACTCCTCATCCGCATCTTCTCCCTCTCGCTGGCCTTCATGCGCCTTTTCGCGGACATCTTGGACTTGCTTTGCCTCTGCGCCGCTGGAGTCGTGACGCCGCGCCGCGCAAAACCAAAGGAGAAACCGTGGATTTCATGATGCTCGCTGGGGCAGCACATCTCTGGTGAGACGGACTGAAGAGACTCTCGAGTTTCTCCAGATGTGCTCTCCAAGCACTCCCATTCAGAGAGTATTTTGACGGTAACAGCTTCCAGATCCATAGTGGGAATCCAGACCTCTGCGCAGTGGGGCTGGCATAAGGCTTAAATGAGTCAAAGTCATTTTACTAAAGCAGATATATACAGAAGCACAAAGTTTATGAGTTCACAGTTTAGGCAGAGGAAGGAAAAAAAAAAAAAAGTTCAAAGAACTCAAGTGCCAAAAATGCAGCTTCCCCAAAGACATTGTTAGTTCTCACTGTGGTGTGAATAAGGCCAAACAGACGAATAATGTGATAGAAAGAAAAATAATTGGATTCCTGTTGTGGGAAATTACTCGTTAAAGTCTACACGGAGACAATTGTCAGTTTGATGTGATCTGTTTAATGAAGGTTGCTGTTTCAACTCAGACCTTCACACTGCTGTGGTAAGTCAGACCTGCGCGTGTCTTCAGACTGAAATACAAATAAAAACCATGGACCAGAATCATACTGGAGAACAAAACCATTCAACTAAAGACCAACATCAGAGAAGTCATGGTCTAATCTGAAGCAGTCACATGGTACGAAGTCTTCATTTATGGGCAAAGAAAGCGGTTTCAGCTGCAACATATAAGTAAACGAACCTATCAGTGTTTCATGCATGGAAAATAAAGAGCTGGTAATTTTGGACTGGGATGCTATTTAAGTAGAGGATGCAGCTGTCACCGGTGGTCCTGCCAGACCTTTCATGTCTGAAAAGGTGTGAAGCTTCACTCGTGATCAAGGGGGACCAACACCCTGTAAAACCACTGGTTTAGCAGTTGTCCCCCTGTCCCTTCAGCTCTGTGCAGCTTGTCAGAGAGCTGCAGGAGAATAAGCGCACATGTGGAGCTGTTCATGGATATTTAATGCTTAAAATTGTTCATTCACACCGCTCGGATCAAGTTAAACATTTAGCATTGATTCCCTCTCTAGTCTGTAATACAAACCAAGAATCATTGAACCTAACATGTGATTTCATGCTCATAGTATGTGTTGTGAATGACTCTCAGCTACCACATCAAACGTTAGCTCCATATCTGTGAAACTGACCGAGTCATTTCCATGTCTTCAAAGGTGAAATGGCTCTGAAAGCCATCTTGAATCAGGTTGACTCCAAAGATTCCTCAGTTGTAGATACACATTATGTCTAATAATTACTTTATGCAAGTTTAATTAAAATGTGTCCAGTGATTAATTATATTTTTTAGAGCAGACGAAAACATTTTAACTGCTTTGCCTATCTGGCAGTGGGCAATAATTATTTAAAAACAGATCTGATCCAAAGTCCAACGGTCTAAAATATCAACGTTCTGAGCCAAAGAAAAGGAAAAAAGTTTAAGGATTAAGCTTGAAAATCTACGTAAATAATTACTGGTTCATTTAGAAACAAACGGGATATAATACGTCTGCATGACCGAGTATCACTCAAAGAAACATTGATGAAAACATGTTATCACTGCTCACTGAAGAAATTTCAGTCTCAGTCTCTCAGCCAGCGGCAGCGGACTGTCGCTGCAAATCACCGAATCGTCGCTGTCGAACAAAGCGACAGGTGATGTAGGAGTCTGAAGAAACACGTCATCGCACTCTTTAGACGTCTGCACACCCTGCCATTTGCTCTCACTCGATGCGTCACCGTCAATCTTTCCTCTGCCACTCTGAGATACCGCACCCTGACGCTTGTGAGAAGCTTCTGGATTTGGTTCGATACTTTTGAATGGGTCGGAAACGGTTTTCAGAGGGAAGTCTGAAATAAAGCCGCTCTCGAATTTGTTGGGTTTTGTCTGCCTTCGAGGTCCAGAAGGCTGGTTTTCCGTATCGCTGTCCTCGCTGGACGAACGCAGGCTGCTGCACACGCTCTTCTTGGTGGTCGGCGGTACGCTCCTGTTCTTACTGTCACTTTGATCTGGACCAGAGCGGCACCTCGGCAGAGAAGAAGACAGAGCTGTCCTGACAAACTTATATTTCTGCGGAGGCTTTTTGGAGCCATTCGATTCCTCCCTTGTCCTGTTGTGAGTTTGTAATAATAGAATTTGCTGCTCTTTTAAACTGTGAGTTTGACTTTTGTTTGTAATCGGTTCCTTTGTATTCCAAACTGATTCCTTCACTTTTCTTGAATGTTCTCCACCGTGCTTTCCTTGCGAGATGCTGGCAGGAAGAGTTAGCTCATAGATCAGATGTTTTGAAACTACATCGCTGCCTTTCTTTGTCTGATTTGTAGCTGCATTCCTCATGAGCAGCCTGTCTCTGAGAGGACACTCTGTGCAGCAGAGCTCTGCAGCAGGTCTGGAGTCTGCCTGTCTCACATCACTCGATGGTGCTCGTTCTCCGTTTCCACCTTGTGTCTCATCCTTGACTGTGGTCTCAGCTTGTGAGGTAGGGGAGGACGTGAAGGACAGAGTGTCCCAGTCAATGTCGCTCAGATGTAAAGCATCAATAACAGCGGAGACAGAAGGTGAAGCAGCATCGCCTGATTCGGCTCGAGAGAGTGGACGACTCGGAATCGAGCAGACTTCTCGTTTCTCCTGAAGCTGCTTACGACTCTGGGGAGTGTCCAGAACGATCACTTCTGTTTTCTCAGAGTACGAAGTGGAAGGGGGCAAAGTTTGTGTCTGAGTGGAAGAGCTCTGAAGAGTCAGTTGATCCAAGAGATCCAAAACACCATCAGAGGGATCAGACGGTGTCTCCTTTTTACTTTTTGGTTTCTTTTCTGTGAAAAAAAAAAAAAACGAGACAGAATGTCAGAAAACTTATAAATAACATCGCATTTACTTTGTATGTTTTTTTAATCTAGATGATGTTATTTTGCAATTTTTTTCCTAGTAAAGTTGTAAAAATTAAACTGTAAATAAAAAACAAAATGCAGTGATTAAAAAAAACTATTTTTACTGCACAATAAATAAATAAAAAACATACATTATCATAACTGGTGTTAAAATATGTTATCCTATTCCTTTTGTAAACTATCCACATTAATCCTCAAAAAGTTGCAACGTGGGGCAAGAAAAAACGGAAATGCCAGTGGATTTGTGGACGTGATGCAGGTAATGTCCAAAATGTGAAAACCAGATAAAGGCTGAATATTTACAGGCATTAGAGCAACGTGTGCTCAGATGTTTTAGTCTTAGAAAATGTTTAAATGTAAGTGTAACAACGTCAAACAATACTCTACATATTCCAGGTTTGTAGAAAAGTGTTCAGATTCTATTATTTTCTCTCCATTTTTCATTAGTTTGAAGTTTCTTATGAAGGTCTATTACTTATAATGAAACTGAAAATCTGCTTGATTCCTAAACACTCATGAAGAGTCTTGTTGATGTGCCACAGGTGATGCATGTCAAACTGCTGCAAAACACACCATTAATGAAAAAAAAAAAACATTCTACCTCTGTTGGGTTGTGGAGACATAATTTACAGACATGCTTGTAAGAGTGTCCTTCATAAGCTGGACACAATTTATCACTCTGCTATTGGCTTTGTTACAAATGCTCCTTACAGAACACATCATAGTCTCTACTCTTCTGTCAAATGTCCTTCTCTACATACTAATCATGGAATTCATTGGTTTACCCTCATTTATAAGATGATGCTGAGTTATTCACCTCCATACTGTATTTAACTCATCTACTGCAACTAGCACTGGTCACGAAGTACAACACCCGATCCTCTCAGTATTTGTGGTAAACAGCTTTAAAGACCAAGTCTGGCTTTGGCTCTGCTGCTCCATCTGACTGGAATCTGCTTCAAAAAAACTCTGTTTTTAGTTTTAAAAATCATTTACAAGCCATGTGTAAAGATACTTGCAAACATGCTTAGTAATGTCATTTAGCTTTGACAATGAACTGTTGCTAATGTAATTTGTGATTTCCTTGTTTGTTACAGACTACTATCGTTTTGCCTAAGTGTTTTGTTGCCCTTCCCTTGACCCTACAAGGACCCGTTGGTGCTGCCAGGCCAGCATTGTAAATAAGAATTTATTCTTAGTGTTTATGCCTGGTTAAATAACGGTGAAATACCGTATTTTTCAGACTATAAAGGTGCACTTAAAATCCTTTAATTTTCTCAAAAATCGACAGTGAGCCTTATAATCTGTTGCGCCTGGTTGTGCTCACTGACCTCAAACTAATTTTATGTGGTACATGGCGCTCAGAAGTCTGTCAAAATTAACTTGTTTTGCTTAATGAGCCTTATAGTCCGAAAAATACAGTAAAAAAATAATAAAAAATACTCAAAATGAGAATGTTTAAAAAAAAAAAAAATACTATAAAAATGTCTCATTTTCAGCCCCATAATATTCTTGTTCCATTGTCTGTAAAATCTCTTGTAAGATTAGCAAATCCCTACACTGTGTTGTCGTTTACCATTTATTCTGCGCAACAACTTTTTCAAAAATGGAGGTCAGACATATGAAGAGGCACTGATATGAAGAAGCAGACTGAAGTGACAGAAGACCCCGAGACTGACGCCTCTCGGCTGTATTAAAGCCTGCCGTGTTAACTGCTAAGCTCAGCATTTTCAGGTGTCAGGGCTGCTGTAACAGGCAGCTTTAAAAGACAAGTAAAACCTCCAAGTAGCTTTGATCAGTACCTCGCTGTCAGCACAACGTGGGACTTGGGAAGTTTGTTAAATTTACAGGTGAGCTTTAATAGAAAATGTACCCAAACTATCAAACATCAAATACTCCACCTAAATCTGAATGTTTAAGCATTTAAGGTCAATGAATATTAGCATCTTACTCTTGGTTTTGTTCTCTTCAGCCAGAGCTTTAATTCTGAGGTAGCTCTCCACCACTTCTGGGAAGGCGATGCGAACGAGCGACTCTTCCTCCACAGTTCTCACCTCATGTTGATCCGCTGCAGGTCGGTCCTCGGGAAACACGTAATGTTCTGCATAAAAAGAAAGACCAGAATTGCGTTCAATTTTGTGTAAATAAATCAATCTACTGCTTACCTCTTGCTCCGTTAACTCCATTTTACACACAGATGTTATTTTAAATGACAGTATCAGGCAAATAATGAAACTAAAATCCTTAAATACTTAATAGGACAATTAGCTTTATTCCCATGTTTGTAATAAATAATGGCATTCCTCCTTTAAGAAAATGTCTGAATGATTATTGAAAAATCAAAATAGTTGTCCGAATCTCTTTAATGTGACTAAAATCAGAGCATTTTGTGGTTATTTTTCAAATTCGATGATATGTGTTGATCACTGAGTGATTATGGTTTGGTAATGTTGGCTTTACAGACTCGTGTATTCTAAAAGTTTATTTTACATCCAATTTAGCAGCATTTGCCCGTTTGATCACACAGAAAATAAATGATCAAGTGTAAATAAAGCAGGAAACAAGTTTAATGTCACAAATTAAATTTGCCGAGACACAATATGTCCTAAATGAAACAATAGATTTGTAATTAAAAATAAATGTGTTATTTTCCTTAAAACATTCATTTATTTGTAGGACTTGGATCTCTTCTTACTTGATGCACCACAGACTGCGAAAAACCATGATTTAAGTTAGCAAACAGATATTTTCTCAGGCCGGTGATGTCATCAAACAGGCTTGTTAGTGAGGCAGACTTTGATATGACAGATTTCTCAGTTTAGAGGAAGCTGGTTTAGCACCTGGTGGGTGACGTGACTGACCTGCCACCTTTGAACCCTGCTTCACAGCCGGTCACTAACAGACAACCCGGCAACAAACCAAACTGCCTCTTACTGACTGCAGCAGTCGCGTCACTCATCACAGATGCTGCTTCCCCCCCACCCCTGATCTAATAATGGAAGCCTGCGTTAAAAAACCTGCACGTAAAGAGGTGATTTGGTGATTTTTAACTGACCTGGGGTGCTCCAGATGATTTCAAAGCAAGCAACAGCATTCCTCACCCTGGGTTTAAATATTCTTTTGTAAAAAAAAAAAAAAAAAAAAAAATAATTGCATGTGATGCACAGATTGAAACAGCTTTTCAACATCATACAGAAAAACAATCTTTTGATTAAAAATAAAAATAAATCATAGGACTACCGGATGGGCTTGATTTGAGAGGGAACTTCTCTTTTGTGTTTTCTGTTCATCAGCTCAGTGTAGGTCATCAAGACTAAAACCTTCTCACTGGTGTAGTGTTTTGGCCACTCCATCTTGTCAAAGGCAAATTTCTGATCAAATAAAACAAAAACGTGCACATGCAGCTTATTACATCAAGAAACGTTAGCAATAAATAGAATTCACTGATTACAATTCAATGATTTATAAATACCTTACCTGCATTAAGAACATGTTCGGCTGTCGTCTCTTGAAATGTGACACAGGTTTATCCTTGGGAACCAGAAACTCACTGATGATCTGCAAGATGAAGGTCAAGTATTTAAACAACTGATTATAAGTGTTTAAAAAAAAAACACACACACACACAGGTGAATATGTCTGTACCTCTGTGAAAGGGAACTGTTGACTTGCCAGTGTTTTTCTGAAAAATAGATTAATCACTGTGAATACACTTTGATCACACCAATGTCAGGCTCAAATAAAAAATGCAAATTAAGAGCCAATGTTTAAAATCTTGTTTGTTTTTGTGATTTCACATATTTTCAACATAAATTTCCACCAGTTCCAGGCAAAATAAAAACAACTGAGGCTGCTAAAGACTTTTGATGATAGGGAAAAAAAGTTCAGTTTAGCTAGTATTACAGTTTTGCAATGTTTTCTAATGACATTTCCCCCTCTTTTTTAAAAAGAACCACTTAGCATTTATTTTATTACCCAGAATAATGGACTTACAGCTTTATATCTTTTTAACTTCTCCTCAATACGCTGACTTTATGCTCCAATTATCTTCATAATTGTGTAAATGTTTATGAAGCATTCACACTATTGTGATTCATTTTTCTTCCATACGGTTTTCGGCGCAATTCTCGTCTCGCATTTTTTAAGCTACCGGTATTTCAACAAATCATATATCAAAACATTCAGCTCGTTCAAGACAATCTTACTATGACTTTTGGTACTGGTGCAATTTTAGCTTTTGTAAATACAGTATTTAGCCTTTTCTGCCACTTTTTTTCCCCTCATAGAAAATGAACTGAGCTCATTTTACATCCTTCAAATCTTTACATCTGTTTACAACCTTTTACTGCTCCTTTCATATTTTGTTCTGGTTCAGCTTCCTTGTGCAAATTTCAATTTTTTTTAGCTACTTTCAGCTAATTTAAGCAGTTCTGTGATCCTTTTAGATTATTTCTGCCAGCTACATTTTTGAGCTTCAAACTTCTTTCTGCTAATTTCAACCTGTTATGCTCCTTTCAACTTATTTATGCAAGTTTCAGCTATTTCTGCTATTTCATTTAGTAGGGGGACGTGGATGTTGAAATTTTACATTTTTCAGCTAATTCTACATTTTTTTTAACTCAAACTTTTTTCAGCCTAATTCATCAAAAATGTGCTCTCTCCACTCCCTTCTGGTAATTTAAGTTTCTGCTTTTTTAGCTACTTTTCAGCTGTTTTTATTTATTTATATTTTGCTAATTTCTGCTTTTTTCAGATAATTTCCGCTTCTTTGCCCAATTAGGCTGAAAGAAGCAGAAATGAGCACAAACATGTTCTTTCTGACTTCTTTTGGTAATTTAAGCTTGTTCTACATGTTCAGCATTTTTTTAGCTAATTTCAGCTGTTTGCTGATAAATTTTTTTGGTGCTAATGCCTGCTACTTTCAGCCTGTCAGGCAGTAATTAAATTATTTCTGCTAATTTCAGCTTGTTAGGCTCCTTTCAGTATATTTCTGCTAGTTTCAGTTATTTCAGCTACTAATTTGATGATTGATGCCAATTATAACTTTTTAAGATAATTTCAGATTTTTTTTTCTTGCTCATGTCAGTTCATTCTGCTTCCTTCTGGTTGTATAATCTTCTTTTTGCCTTTTCTATTTATTTGCTAATTTCAGCATTTTTTTAAATCTAATTTCCTAATCTTTGTGCTAAATTCTGAATCTATTTCAGCAAGTATGTGTTCTTTCTGCTTTCTTCTGATAATTTAGACTTGTTCATCCATTTCAGCTACATTTAAGCATGTTGTTTTAGCTAATTTTAGCTGTTACTCAAAGATTTTCTGAAATAAGCATCCACGCTGCATCTTCACAGGAAATGCAATTTGTCTAGTCCACTTTTGTGTTTAATCACATTGATTACGATTGAATTTGCCTTTTAAATGAGGATTCAGAGTCAGGGATACCTTTTGATGTTTGCCTCCAGAGACGAGGCCTGGCGGGTTCGTTCGTAGCAGTGCCAGTCGCAGGGACACGGATAATCAAAGTCCTGCGGTTGACAGAACCGTCGGCTGTCGCAGAGCTCACAGCCGCATCGCTCGTGTGCCTTGGCTGAGCCTAACAACCAAAGAGGAATCAGTAAGGTGTTTGTTTTGAAATATCTCACACACGTGTGTTCAGTTTTTCCAACATGGCAGATTTAACAGCTTTTAAGCAGCAACGTGTGAGACGTGTCCCTTCGTCTTCTCCTCTGAATGTATTCATGATTTCAGTTCAAAGCAGGTCACTCACCAGGATGTCGACATATGCTGCAGTGAGAAACTTTTTTTACAACTACATCAAGCTCATCTGAATTCACCGTCTTCCACTGGTTAAACCTTTAACAGTTGGAGAGAGATTTCATTAATACAATACTCTAAACTCAGCCCAGATGGGATTTTATGTTGTCATTTAAAGTGAAAGTAAATCACCTGCGGAGTGTTTAGAGAGAAATGTTTCCTACCTCGTCAGAAGCGATTGCCCTTTCAGTGTCTCTATAAGCCGTAATGCTTGTTCTTTGCCAATACCTGGTACACCCTAAAACAAACAAGAAAATGTGGAGTTAAACTGTAAAATGTGGCAAGTTTTTCTATAAATGCATCTCGCCTACCTTAGGAATGTAATCACAGCCAAGCAGAATGGCTAGACCAACAAGATTCTCTCTGGACAGATGTAACTCTGTGTGCACTCGAGAAGTCTGGTAACAATCCACCTGAGGGTCCTGGATGGAAAAACAAAAATACACAGGTGAGTTCGCTTTGGATCATGAATAAGGGTTAAAATTACAGTTTTTGGATTTGATGGTTTTTACATATGTGGATTATTTTAGACGACATTTTCAAAATGGAGTCAAAAACATAAGGACACTTCTTGTAGTTTCAGAGAACTTTTCTGAAAAAAAAAAAAAAGTATTAATCTAAATTTCTATTGTTGTAGTCAGTGAATCATTTGTATTTTTAAAATACTACCCAAACCCTAAATACTGTTTATCAACATTCTGATTTTGTCTATTCGAGGTTTACTGAAGGAGGTTTTACACCAATTTACCAATTAGCACAAACAAATTGAAACTAAACTTTGTCATAAAAATTTAAATTGTTGCAATTTATAAAATGATTGGGTCCTGTAAAAACTGTTTAATCACATATAAATGAAAACATTGTGCTTTAAAACACTTTTATAAGCTGGTCTTTTTTAAGTAGCCCACCATATTTGCATTCTATTCTGAAAGAACCAATCCACAAACACATTAAATACTTTACATAATTATGTACAGAAAAACCTTATTATTAATATTAACTATTATTATTATGTTGTGGCATCTCTGAGCAAGACACCTAATCCCTAATTGCTCCCCGGACACTTACATAGCTGTCCACTGCTCCACCTGGGTGTATCCCAGGTGTGATGGGAACTAATTTTGTCATTGTATGGGAACATACAATGATGACAACACATAGCACTTATTCAAAACATCTAGCATAATCAATAAGTTTGTACGCAAGGAGACTTGTGTGGTAAATCAACTTAAATATGTAATACAGAGTCTAAGTAGATGGTGCTTATTTACCTAGTTAGATAAATATAATTAATTAAAATGGACATCCACATTACCCATTATACTGATGCACAAACTGCTCCAGTCTTAAAATGTCTCACACAGGTTGGTTAAAAGAGGTCAACTAACGTGACACATTCTAAAAATCCGCCATAACATGTTGCCAACATTTACCTCAATGTTCTGTAGAAGCTTTTGTCTGGAAGCTTGGATCAAAGTGGTACAGAAAGAAAAACTACAAACGAAGGAAATTTGTGGGGCAATGGACTGTGAGGACAGCAGCAACAATTACTGGAACTCCCCTGTCCTCTGAATGGGACTTGTGTGCCTCAAGAACCAGGAAACTACTTCTGACCTCTTACGCCCTAGAGACGCTGTGGTTTTACTCTCCACCCATCTGGCAGGAGACAGAAGTCTGCAGACCAGAACTAGTCACAATAGGAAAAGATTTTCCCAAAAGCCTTTAAAACAACGAACTAGTGTTTGTTTTTACTTCTTACATCTTACTTCATGTAGCATCAAACTATCTAAATGAGTCATACTGCACGTTATTGCCAACTTTTGGACTGTGAAATATCTGTAAATATGCCTTGATCTGTAAGTATTGTATTGTCTTATACTACCTGAGAGACAACACCAGACAGAAATAAATTCCTGGTCAATTAATACGACTCTGATTATTTAATCAGTTCTGGTCATTTGGGGCTCACATCTCTTTGGAAAGTGAAATGAACTCCTTCAAACATACTTTGCTGTTCATATTGAAGTTCCTGTAGACTGTCCGGGCTCCATATAAAAAGGCATCCCCATCATTGGTGATGCAGCCGTCCACTAGATCCACTGAGTCCAGGTAAGCACACATGGCCTCTGCCTCCCCGGCAGCTGTCACCCAGGGCACACCCAGGTAGTCCAACATCTCTGCACACTGAAAAGAGGAGAGAAAGGAGAAGATAGGGGTGAGGAAGTTAATGACTAGAACTTTTCGTCATAGGAGCAAGAGATCAACCAACCTCTTTGAGAACAGCGTTAAAGCGCCCCCTGTTGGTGCTTCTGCAAGAACTTTTTTTAAACCCTCTGTATCTCGTTTCTGTCCTCTTGCTCATTGTTTCCGATTTAAGCTTGGGAGCTTCTCCTTCCATGACAAAAACAAGCTTTACCCCCATCAGAGTGAGGGACGACACTCGGAAAAATAAATTCCTGCAGACAAAAGACATGGATTGGGTACTACTATCTCAATCGGAGCTTACAGTAAGATGAATGCATTAAGAATACTGTAATGTTAGCATTACCTCAGATGGGGCTTCGTGACTCTGCCCATCATCCCCTGAACATGCAGAGCTTCGCACACCCATAAACTCAGGTCTACCGCCAAAGTCTTTCCGCCCAAACTTAACAACGGAACCGACTCACGAACGGGCTCGACGATAGACCACAAATCGTGAACGCCCATGATTAGAAGTGATTAGATACAATAAATAAATAAACAAACCGAAAAAGCAGGGAGAACACCGCGAAACAAAGTTCGACGAAAGGAGGTTTTTCAAACAATGGCGCCGTTAAGGGCTGCGTTCCAAATTTGTCAAGAGCTTCACTTCAACGCTCCTTGCTGCCGATTAAAATGCGCCTGCGTTAAAGATAAATACATAAAATTTCATGTAGACAACAAATAATTCTTGGTTGTTAAGCTTTTTGCACACACTTGGTCGGTTAATATAATTTCAAAAGAGCAAAGTCGCAAAAGAAGCCAAGCCATGACAAAACTGATCGAAGCCCAACGGTTCATGAACCTACGTCATATTCAAGCGCCTGTCACAAATTCGTTGCTATGGATACGAGCTGTTTGTGTACATAGAGAAGGATTCTTCTCAACCATGGGCTCAAAAACGCAACTCGAAGTTGTTGGCTTCATTAAAGACCCAAATTTTCATGTTTCTAAATGTATTGCCGAGGTAAAAATGCACTATTTCATCACATGATTTATTTTAATTTTCCCCTCACTGCAGCTGTCTTTGCAGGGACTGCAACAAAACTTTCCCAAGGAATTTATGGAACCAGAAATTCTGCCCCTTTTTGAACTTGACTGGCAAACATATCTGTGCAACAAGAAAAGGGTAGGTTATTGTGCTTTTTTCTTTTTATTACTGAATCATTAACACTTGGGTTACTGTGTCAAAACATTTTACATGCTGGTGTTATAAAATTTTAGTTATTTAAAATAAAAAAGCACTTTAAAAAAGCACTTGTTCTAGAATTGAAAAAAGCACTTGTTCTAGAATTGCGCCGCTCAAGGTGGCTGCATGTTGGAGCAGCTCTGTCACATTCATTCTGAGATTTTGCTTTTGGAAATGTTAATTCCTCTTTTTCTGGATGTAAATCACATTTTTTTTTGATGATTGTTTCCTCTGGTATCAGATGCTGTGCAGCTGGAAGGATTTTTACTGAAACTTTTGTAGTTTTGGACATTTGTTATGATGCGTAACCATGGCAACGAGGCAGTTTTCGACAACAGCAGCTGATTAACATCTCAAAAGCTCAAATAATATCTCAACTACAGCCCCAAATCCCAAATGAGTTGAAAAGGATGTTCTGTGGACGCATTCTCATCTACCTGCCAGCTGTGCTCGAGTGCCTGACCACTGAGATCCTGGAACTAGCAGGAAGCACGACTCATTACAGCGGAAGAACAGGATCGTCCCTCAGCACCTACAGTTGGCTGTCTGCAGCAATGAGGAGCTTGGCAGACTGCTGGGAGGAGTGGCCATCACGCTGGGAGGAGTTCTGCTCGGCATTCGGGCAATCATACATCCCGGGGGAACTGAGAGGTCAGTTGAGTCTGGGTGGATGGATCGGACGGCATCTGCTGCCAGTTTCTTAGGAGCCACTGTGGGATGGACCTTTACAAGATATCCTTCCAGTCTACAGCCATCAGTATCTGTAACATCTCTTAATGAAATGAGGATAATGAGTTACAACAACAAATAATTTCCCTCTGGAATTAATAAAGTATTTTTGAATTGAATTGAATTAAACTGCTTTGATTTGATCACATATTAGTTACTGGTTGATTTGTTTTGTTCTGCAAAGCCCAATGTCTCAAACCTATTAGGATAAACAGTGCAAAAAATGTTTTGTAAATTCATACAGCTCCACATTTTACATTTCAGATTGTATCCTCTGAGAAGAAAACAATGTTGCTGTTATAAATAAAAATGTGAGCTGTTGCACGTCACGCCTACACAGCAAGAAATACTGCGGCGGTTTGACGTTCGGGTTTTTCTAAAATGCTGAATCACAGCACGATCATCGTCTCAAACTTGTGATTTCAGGAGCTGCGTGGTGAAGTGTGGCAGTACTCCAGCAGCCTGATGTGCTTTCTGAACGGCCGTCTCCTTGGGAATGAAAAGCATCTTGCCAGCTGGGCTGAGAATCAGTGGCGTTTCACTCTCACTCACCCGCAGACTTTTTACACAGCTCTCACTGAGGACTATTACACCAAACACCTCAAGAAAACAGGGGCAAGTCAGCACATCAATGATAAAATTGATCTAGTTTTACTTTCATTAACTGTAAACTGGGTATTCAACATGAACACAACTCCACAGAAACTGGCATGTTCTCACTCTTGAAAATAATACTGTTATATTTTTCATTTTAGCACCAGTTTGTCTTCATGGACATAGATGTAGCTGGAGAAGCAGTGGGGCGGTTATGGTTTGAGGTGAAGGAATCTGTATACCGATATTCTACCTTGATGTTTCTATGCTTTTACTTTTCAGAGCATCCTTTAAAATCTAACCTGATTCAAAATTAAATATAAATTATCACTGCATAGTTGAATGTGATTCCGTTGTTCCCCTCCTCAGCTGTTCTCAGATGTGTGTCCGAAGACTTCAAAGAACTTTGAGGCTTTGTGCACAGGAGACGAAGGACTGTCAGAGAGCGGACTGCCGCTCCACTACAAAGGATCTCTGTTTCACCGAATTGTGCCAAATGGTTGGGTGCAAGGTGGAGGTAATTTCGGTCATCTCTTATCATTCAAAATCCATTAAAAATCTATAACAGAAATACATTTTGACAGATTACTTTCTTCAGTCATATAAATGCCTTTTAAAGCAATAATTTACTTGACAAATTTGAGGGCATAGTTGTATTTCAATAAATGAACATCCATTTTATTCTGTATTTCATAAACAGTAAACAAGAGATTATGTTTCACAGTAATTTAGAGCTTTAAAGTATTTAAAACCTCTTTGTTCAGATGCATTAGTGTCTCTTTACTTTGCAGACATTTCTCCAGGGAGTAAAGGGAACGGTGGCGAGTCTATCTATGGACCAACTTTTGAAGGTGCAGTCACAGTTTGACAAAGACATACCTGTAGGTGTGTGTTATCTAATTCACTCACTCTTTATTCACCTTTCAGATGAAAACTTTGCTGTGTCTCATTCTAAGCGGGGAATGTTAGGAATGGCCAATAAAGGCCCCCACAGCAATGGATCCCAATTCTACATCACCTTGCAGCCAACTCCATGGATGGATAAAAAACATGTTGCCTTTGGGTTTGTGTCATTAACTGCATTTGAAAAACACTTTGTTTTATTTAACTTTTTGTAACATTACCTCACATTTAAACTATTAAAACTTTTTTTTTCTGTTTCTAGTCAGGTGATTGAAGGTGTCGACATCCTGAGGAAATTAGATGAAGCCCCAACTTGCAATGAAAGACCAAAGTATGAATGTAAAGTGACGGCTTGTGGAGTGTTAAAACTGTAGTTTCTTTTTATTTTATTTGACTGTTTTGATGATGTAAATAAACTGAAGATACATAAGCAAGCTGATTAACATGCTTTTTTTTTGTTTCCTAGAAAATGTTTCCATTAATTGTTAAACTGTCAGTTGTAATTTACAGAACGTTGCGTATGACCCAAAAGAGGCCACATAAGAATTTGACAGTAAGCAGTTCATCTTTTTTTTCTAGAATTATTGTCAGTTTTTGTGTATAGAAACAGTTTTGGTTCATTTATATTCTATATATTATAAAACTACACTTTATGTTGCAATTTAAAACTGTTTTTATTTGTTTTATTTTTTTGTGATGCAATAAAAAATCCTTTAAACAAGATAATTACATTTTTCTTTCAAAATATGCAAACTTGTTTGAATCTTTCTCATACTTTTTGTGGAAAAAATTAATTAAACAATCAACTTAGAGATACAGTGCCTTGCGGAAGTATTCGGCCCCCTTGAACTTTTCAACCTTTTGCCACATTTCAGGCTTCAAACATAAAGATATAAAATTTTAATTTTTTGTGAAGAATCAACAACAAGTGGGACACAATCGTGAAGTGGAATGAAATTTATTGGATGTGTCAAACTTTTTGAACAAATAAAAAACTGAAAAGTGGGGTGTGCAATATTATTTGGCCCCCTTGCGTTAATACTTTGTAGCGCCGCCTTTTGCTGCAGTTCCAGCTGCAAGTCTCTTGGGGTTTGTCTCTATCAGTTTTGCACATGGAGACTGAAATTTTTGCCCATTCTTCCTGCAAAACAGCTCGAGCTCAGTGAGGTTGGATGGAGAGCGTTTGTGAACAGCAGTCTTCAGCTCTTTCCACAGATTCTCGATTGGATTCAGGTCTGGACTTTGACTTGGCCATTCCAACACCTGGATACGTTTATTTGTGAACCATTCCATTGTAGATTTGGCTTTATGTTTTGGATCATTGTCTTGTTGGAAGATAAATCTCCGTCCCAGTCTCAGGTCTCTTGCAGACTCAAACAGGTTTTCTTCCAGAATGGTCCTGTATTTGGCCCCATCCATCTTCCCATCAATTCTGACCATCTTACCTGTCCCTGCTGATGAAAAGCAAGCCCAAACCATGATGCTGCCACCACCATGTTTGACAGTGGGGATGGTGTGTTCAGGGTGATGAGCTGTGTTGCTTTTACGCCAAACATATCATTTTGCATTGTGGCCAAACAGTTGGATTTTGGTTTCACGTGACCAGAGCACCTTCTTCCACATGTTTGGTGTGTCTCCAGGTGCTTGTGGCAAACTTTAAACAACACTTTTTATGGATATCTTTGAGAAATAGCTTTCTTCTTGCCACTCTTCCATAAAGGCCAGATTTGTGCAGTGTACGACTGATTGTTGTTCTATGGACAGACTCTCCCACCTCAACTGTAGATCTCTGCAGTTCATCCAGAGTGATCATGGGCCTCTTGGCTGCATCTCTGATCAGTCTTCTCCTTGTTCCAGATGAAAGTTTAGAAGGACGGCCGGGTCTTGGTAGATTTGCAGTGGTCTGGTACTCCTTACATTTCATTATGATTGCTTGCACAGTGTTCCTTGGGATGTTTAAAGCTTGGGAAATCTTTTTGTATCCAAATCCGGCTTTAAACTTCTCCACAACAGTATCTCGGACCTGCCTGGTGTGTTCCTTGGTCTTCATGATGCTCTCTGCACTTTGAACAGAACCCTGAGACTATCACAGAGCAGGTGCATTTATATGGAGGCTTGATTACACACAGGTGGATTCTATTTATCATCATCAGTCATTTGGGACAACATTGGATCATTCATAGATCCTCACTGAACTTCTGGAGTGAGTTTGCTGCACTGAAAGTAAAGGGGCCCAATAATATTGCACGCCCCACTTTTCAGTTTTTTATTTGTTCAAAAAGTTTGACACATCCAATAAATTTCATTCAACTTCATGATTGTGTCCCACTTGTTGTTGATTCTTCACAAAAAAATAAATTTTTATATCTTTATGTTTGAAGCCTGAAATGTGGCAAAAGGTTGAAAAGTTCAAGGGGGCCAAATACTTTCGCAAGGCACCGTAAAACACTAAGCTGCAGCATAAATTTGTTTGCAACTTAATTATGACTTTTTTTCCCCCCAAATTCAACAACCTTAATTTAAAGGAAAACATTTTTTTGTTGAGTATTTTTTATTTTATTTGCCATGTTGTAAGAAATTAGCTGCATGCTTCTACAATGCTATATTTTAATGCCTTAAGTTTACAACCTCCAACAGATGAGCCATACAGTATTTTCTTTATGTACAACATAATTTATATAGATGTGTCAGAAAGTTGCATAAACACATCTGAGAACAGGCTAACAAACTACTAGCTCAACAATAAAACAAATGATTATATCTTAAACAAATTTTTAGTGAAAACTTTATTCATATTTATCTTATTTTGATACTAAAATAATCGAAAGCTACATGCACTTAGTGCACCGTTGTAAAATTCATTGTTATCATTATTTTTGGTGGTTAAGATTTTGTAGTTCCACAAACCTACTTGGAAAGATTTTGAAAAGGGCTCTTTTGTACATATAATAAGCAGATTACTGGTTTTAAAAGGATATTTTGAAAATCTATTAGGAATTTTGACGTAATGTTTTTATGCTATTAGTGCTTAGTGTATTATTTAGTTGATGTTTTTCTTAGTTCATATCTTAGATCTTATTACTGTTTGTCTTTTACATTTTATTGTTGGATGTAACTGGGAGCCTGCGTACATAATCTTGTTCTACCACATGTACCACATAAGATGCAAATGACAAATAAATCTCTCTGAATCTCTGAATTTATTATGATGCTATTATAGTAATATTGATCATAAAGACAGTGACATATAATTTTTCCTGGTAGGAATGTTATTTTAGATGTCTTTGTTTTTAATGCGAGTAGCAAAAATGTTGTATAACTCACAATACTTGACATCAAACAAAATAAGATGGAGTAATGTTTCATTATATGCTACAACGTATTGTCAGATGGAGTAATGTTTCATTATATGCTACAACGTATTGCCACACATAGCGTGTGTTGCTTCTGACGTGGAGAGCGCTCGCGCACGCTTGATGTTTTTTTTATTTTTTTGCACCCCTCCCTTAACATGCGCCACATGACCTGCGGAGTAGGAAGTGTCGAGCTAGCGGACAGCGACCACATCAGCAGACAGTAAACGCACGACGCGAAATTATCGAAGTCCTTTTCTCGAAGTTTCTCCGCGGAAACGTTCGTCTTTCTCTCGGTGTTCTCTCTCCGCGAAGGCTGAGCTGTAAGTCGGCCGCAGTCATGTACCCGAAGGCGGTGTTTATCGCGGTGGTTCTGGCGCTGATTGGCGCGGCAGTCGCGTCAGACTCAGGTAAGTTTCTGCGACCTCTCGCCGCTCAGCTAGCGGCTAATTGCGTTCCGGTTCCTGGCGGGGTAGACGGACTTTTATCGGCCTGTGTGGCCTCATATGACGTCCGCCCTCTCTTCTTTTAGTTTGATAGTGTCCCATATTTTATGAAATTTAGATAAAATAATTCATCTTGGGGGAACTTTATTGATATTTTTAACCAAAAAGGGACTCTAGCTACCTGCTAACCTGCTAACATCTGTTATATAATTGTGCAACGTTGCCATGAATTGATATAAAGTGAGCACATTATGACAATAAATTTATGTTAATGTGGTTTGAATTACCGGAATAGCTGATTATGTAATAGCATTTCCACTAAATTGTAATTATTTCATGTAATATGTCCTGTTTAGGTTTTAATTCAATTTAAATGTATTTTAATAAATCCTAGAGAGAACAAATGTTTGGTTAGAGCACTCCATAAACAGAATAAAAATTAATGAAAATATAAAAGAAATTAAAACACAGCCAGGATTCAACACTGTAATTCAGGAATAATGGAAACTAAAGAAAATGAGTAAGTTAGTGCTAAATTTATATGTTTTTTTTTAGACATTTTCTAAAATTGTAAAGCTTTGGGTTATTTCATTCATGTATGTTTGAGATGGAAGGTATAGATTTAACTTTAGGTTCTTGGCTGTAATGTTTTCCCCTCTTAATGTGGAAGTCCCTTTTTTATTTACAATAACTGAATCTGATTTATTCTTTTCAGATGGTTGTTCTTCTCTTACCTCCTGTGAGGCGTGTGAAAATGCAACTCTGTGTGACTGGGTCATCTGCTTGACACCAGGTGAGTACCTCTTGAATATGAAGTCAGCAATGTAAGCAGACTTTGAGTGACTTTAATTTTTCGAGACAGCAAAGGTTATTGAACACAAGATTCCTGGGAGCGACGGAAGACGTTATCTTGATCGCTGTAAAGAAGCATTGAACCACATTGAAATCTTGAGGCATCACTGCCCAGTTTTATCGATCTGAACAGGCACATGAAGCAGTGAATTTTGGACAACGAGCCAAAGCTGAATGAAATCATGCAGTTGATTATTTTCTTTGTTTTAGGTTTGAACTTGCTATGCATGCTCGTTAAAATCATTTGTCCAAATGTTGCCTGCTAATACACGTAATTTTAATTACTTTGTAACATTTGCACCTTTTTTACTTCTGATGATGGAACCCATTGTTTATCTTAAGGCACACACCTGTACTGAAATAATTGCAAAGCCACAATTTTTGTCAAAGTTTTTGTCTTTTAAAAGCAGGAATTAAAACCCTGTAAGTAATGAACAATCATAACATAGTTTAAAATGTGCAGTAAATACAGTTGTCTCTCTTTCTATTAGCTGACTGCATAGATTTGACTTTTTTTGGCGACAGAAAGCTTTTAGTGTAGAAATCAAAGCTTTTTATTTTTCTGAACGTGGCAGTGGATCAATTCTGCTTGTGAAAAAGATCCCTTACCTCTGAGCTGTACTATAATTTGAATATGGTAATACCAATTTATTTAAAACACAAGTGCTCTGAATATTAAAAAGAAAAATCTCTGATTTCTGCAGCGTGGAGGAGCAGCTAGAAAACAGGCTGCAGTGGTTTTCTTTAACCTAATTTGGAAGTCTGCTGGTTGTGGTTGGAGGTATGCATTATTCAGTTAGAGGGACTTGCCAAAATAAAACTGCGTGACAGATTGTTTCCAGGATCAACCAACGGCTTTCTGTTCACATCTTTTTTTTTTTCCTCCCATGGTTTTATTTATTTTTTTGGGTTTGGAGAGGAGCTGCTTGTTTTCGTGCTGTTATCACTGTCGTGTCATTTGTGTTTTTGGTGGGGAAAGTGGATTTTAAGTTTATCTTTGGAGTTTAATTGGCTGATTATAAAAGGATTGTGTTTATTAAACCGTTTTGTTGATTAGGAAATTAATATCTTATTAGACTCTTACCAGTATGGCAGGCAGTTTAACATGTATTACAAACCTTTTTGGTAATTGTTACACAAGAGAGGATTCAACACTTGTAACAGCTTGAAACACCTGTACAACAGGAGCTAACATATTTGACAACCCCATCACCGAAAAGCTTTGAATCACTTCAAAAAGGAAAAAAGACTAATTTAGGATGTCTTCCTACTCCCGCCTCCAGCTTTCTGTAACATTAAATGGCTTTTTGATGATACAATACTCTGTGATTTACTGAGTGGCTGAGCAGGACAAGCACTACGTTTATGCGCCTCCTTTCAGTCCTGTAAGACTAGATGGGTAGGTTTCATTGTTTTTCCAGAGGGAGAAGCTTGACCTGCTTTTATTGTAACATTTTGTGCACAGGACATTGTCGGCTCTATACAGGCTCAGGATTTGAACACACACATCAAACGGTCTTAAGCATTAATCTATATTAAAAAAAAACTAAATATAAAGGTCAGAAAGGGTGTTCTTTTACTTGAATCTACATAAAACTTACACAACAGGAAAAGAAACGCAACTCATGTGCCAACTCGTCATGATTGCAGGCTGTAGGAAACAATGTAAAACTTTCACTTGCTCAGTCAGGAATGGATCACCTCTTTGAGAACTGGACTGAAACTGGAAAGGTCAGCTCTGACCATTGAGGTGCTTTTTGTGTAAGCGCACGCAGTGGGAGCCAACGTTGTCGTCAGATTTATGTTTGGTTTAGGGATTTTCTGTAAACAAGTAGTTTTGTGCTTGAGCGCTCCAAAACCATACACGTGTACACCCAAGCTCAACAAACCGTGCTATGACAAAACTTCTTGAGTGTTTTTTTTTATTTTTTTTATATATATATTTTTATGCAAACTTGAGACGGGACAGCAGAGGTGATGTACAGCATAGTGATAATAATGTCACCATCTTGACAAAGGGTGAGAGCGAGTCCAAACTCTCACAGTTGCCTGCGAGATGGCATCCCTGTGACCTAATGGAGGGAGAAAATAGCCTTTATCCATATGGCTCAACCTACTTGGATTACACAAAATGTGTGTATGTTGGGGACAAATAGGTTTTGCCTTTTATTAGCTATGAGCCACATGGAGAAAGATAATGAGTTATTAGCTTTTGAAAGGTTACGCTTGTAAATTTTTCATTTATGAGACAATTTCTCATTTTGTTTCCTGTCCAGTTGCTGCTAAATTGTGTAATGCAGCAGTGATCAGTTTGTGCATTATAAGGAGGTGAAACTGCACAGGCAGATGGTAACTGTGGTGGCCAGTTTGCTTTATGGCATCAATAGACTTCTAATGCGTCACATAAATGAAGCAGCAGCAAAGCGACAGTCCTAATACAATCACGAATCATGAGCTCCACAAACTAATAATTACGGCATAGCAGCTGCTACTTGCTACTAATTTTATACAAGAACCACAAAACATAGACTTGTGAGTTGTGGAAAATGTAACATAAGCCAGTGAGTCATTTTTGACCTTATTTGGCCACAGACAAACGGTGCTTTCAACGATAACCGCAGCCTTGCTTTGTGTTAAAGTTGGCGTATTTGTAATTTATGGGAAGCCATCTGGTGGGAGTCATCAGGTTTGCTCGCTCTGGATTATCAGATGAGAGTCAGCAAGGATGTTGACGAGCATTTTATAGTACAACAGAGTAGGAACTGCTGGCTTTATGGTGTTCCTGTGTTCAGGGTGATGATGTCTTCATATGTTGTTGTAAATACAGTTAAGGGTGAGCTCTTCACACAAGTCAGAAGCACGTACCAGTAATAGTCTTCCTCGCCACCATACTTGCCAGTTTCTGAAGGCTTGTACGAAATGTTTTTCTCTTGTTTGGGTTGTTTAGTCGTAGGACCTGCACAACCATATTCCAAAGAAGACTGGTAAACAAAAGCTAAATGCAGCTATGCGCTATAATTGCGAGCTGTCAGTTTTTAGCTGCCTATTCATAAAGTAAACCATGAGTTTTAAATTGGTTAAAGTTTGAGTTTAAGGCCAGTTTACATTGTAGAAAAACTTATTTAACAGCTGCATTATTAGAACCAATCACTAACGGGTAAAGGGAGTAACGCCAGCCAGTCATCTTGTTCTGCTGGTAAAACCTGCATCCTGTGATGGTTGACACCTACCAAGAGTGTCTTCAGCCTTCTGTGAAATGGAAACTATGCGCCCACAGCAACCCACTCCCAAAACTTGATCATGAATTGCTCAAAGATTACGCTAAATGAATCTGAGATGCTCTGTCTGTGCTCAAACTTGTACAATACCAACAAAAGGAAGCTCCTGCAGGAAGCAAATCATAACGCTAATTCACAAATTGTCTGTTGTTGTCGCTATTGTCCATTGTTTTCTTCATTCTTTGGTGAAATCAGGTCTCTCTTGTAAATGAGTCCTCGAGGCTCAATGGGATTTACCTGTCTAAATAAAGGTTGAATGAATGAACAAAGATCCCCCAATTTGCATAATCTCAAAGATATTGGATGGTTAAAGCTTTTTTTATTTATTCCAAAGCAACTCAGTATTAGTGTGGTCATAATGTTATGGCTTTTAACCTCATTATTTGAACTGTGGTGTGTGATGAGCACCCACTGTGTCTGAAAATGATCCACAGATTGGCTAAAAATAGCATAGTTTATTAACGCATATTTGACTGCTGAAACTTGTTCTTGTGAGGAACGTTTGGTTTAAAAGTGGGTTTTTGCAGCATCATTCTTGATTATGAATCTGGTCCATATCAGATTTGTGTTTGTTTAAAATCTCCTTGTTAAACTTTACCAGCAGCAGTCAGGTTTGCGTAGCACAATAGAGAAAAGACTGCCCTGTCACAAGATGCAGACTGCCACAATGGCCCATTATCTTATCATCATGACGCACCAAGAAAGTGACACAAATGGATAAAATTCCTTCCATTTCTTGCAGATTGTGTTTGTAAATAAAAACAAAAAAGATAACGAGTGTAAAACAAAACCTTTGCCTCCTGACCTAGGTAAATGGCACAGGTGAGACCAGATGGAGGGGCAAAGTCTCCTGTCGTGGTTAATAAGTGACGAGGTGACCGTACACTGTAATATAAAGTGCAGATTGATGTTTTACCTGTGACTCGACAAACTATACACACAAAAACCAGCGGTAAAATATAATATCATTAATTTATTTCAATTTTACGATCATTCTGTTAAAACAGTTTTTAGTGTTGTTTATTAGACATTAACAATTACGTCTTGATCAATAAACCTGTTTAAAATATACAACTTATTGGTTCAGACTTATAGACAGTAATTAAATAAAGCATGAAAATGTTAAATGTTTTTATTTTATAAACTTTTATAGAAGCGTATGTCTGACAGGAGTAGTTTTGGTCTACAATTGATATGCTATAATGCAAAATAATCTCTATTCTGAATGTTAAACTGTTTTAAAATGCGTGTACATTGTTTGATCTTAAATTAGTCCATTGAGCTTGTAAACTTTGATTTTGTTGTAAGTCGAGCTTTCGTACTGAAAAAAATTCACAAGTTCAAGTTCGTTTGTGTAAAAAAAAAAAAAAAAAAGATTTTTTAAATTAATTTGTGACGTTCATCGCTGACTCTGAGGCCAGATGATTGCTTTTGTGAACTTTTGTAACAAATAAAAAGTGACAATTTTCCTATAAAACTTGGAGCTTGCTGTCTACACTGATTCAAAAATTGCGCTCGTCTTGTCGAAGCTCCAAAATTCACGGTTGAAGCCTGTGCCTTTGTGTAAAAAGTTGTTTTTTCTCTGCAAAATTAAGCTGAGAACTTGTTTACTGATTTAAAAAATTTTTTTTTATTGAAAGCTTTGTGTGAAAAATGTTATGCTAAAGAGCTCAAACCACGTCCACCATTTTGAGAACCTAAGAGACACAGCCCATGTCACGTCAAAGGGCCTCCCTCCCACTTTTCTTAGACACGCTGCTTGCTCCCTTACTATAAATCCTTCCGTTCAGTCTTATATTGCCATCTGGTGGTCGAAAAGGTACTGCATACAAAACAAATTAAACATTTCTTCTTAAATTGGACAATAATTACTAATTATTGTCAAATTTCCAACAATATTATTGTTTATTGCAATAATTTCTGAAACAATTAATCGCCCAGCAAAATGTATTATTGTGACAGGCCTAATATTAACAATCAAAAAGTATTTTTGGAAGACCTCCTTAGTGGTGGACCTTGGGCTCATCAGGTTTTCAAACACCCTCAGGTTGGACCAACCAATGTTGATCAGACTTCCATCTGTGTAGTTTAGCCAGCTGGGTTTATTAAAGAGTTAAGTTTAGGATAAAAAATAAAAGTTTTTTTTTTAGGTTAGATGTTCACTTAGATTGTCGTAGTGCTGTCACTTGAGGAGGGTTTAGTGTTTCTAAGGTGGTATTTGTAACTACTGGTTCAAACAATAATTGTATCACATATTTGAGTCGTAACAATACTTTAGCTCTCTGCCCTCAGATTAGACAGTTTGATTTATGATGAGTAATCCTAATCAGTGTGAGTCGGCGTCAACTGCACCCATGGGGTCAATCACAATCCAAGCCAATCCTAATTTATATCTGAAGCACTTCAAAACACCAAAGTGCTCTACAGAGTCAACACACACAAAAAAAGCAAAAATACAATTTAAACATGAGCCAATTTTAAAACTAGCAACAACACAAAAAGGTGTACGACTTTTTTTTTTTTAATGTTGAACTTTGCACATTAGTTGCTTTGTATTTGTGACTGGATGTTACTGGATTCTTTGTTTTTGTTGATTCCCCTCCATACTTGAAAATAATTCCAGTACTTTTTCACCAGTTCATAGTATTTAGAGAGCACTATTCTGTGTGTTTTGGCTAAAATAAATTATTCCAGCTTTTACTTATAGGATATCCAGTTTTAACAGAACTACTCTGGTACAGTGGGGGGGCAGGCAGGATACCATCTAACTGCAGGATGTGGGTCTATGTGAGCAACAGTACTGACCTTCCTGTGGGGGACTTCAGGAAAAAGCTGTTCCCCCTGCTTTTACATCATGTTGCCCAAATATTTGTATCTAATTGGGGTTTGATGAGATCATCAGGTGCAGTTGTGTTCTGGTCTATATGAACATAATGCGTATCAAACGAGTCGTTGCTTTAGAGGATTATCTTTTAGAGATCAATGTTACTTGGCTTCTTTGTAAAATGGTGCTTTTAATGAGATTGCATGTGGTGACTTCCTGTCTATTTTAATATGCATATAAAACAAAAATGTTTTATTCTTACTGTTTTCATCTGTTTCAGCATCATCTCTTTGTCTCAACAAGACGGTTTCTTTGGACAAAAACTGCACCGTTGCTAACTGCTCAAGTGCCGGTAAGTATATGACACCGCAGGCGTAAAATCAAAAGCAGAGTTTAACATACTTCATTAACGTGCTCTTTTAGACCCTGACAGAATCAGCAGACTTAATTTTGTTATAAAAATGTATTTTGCTAAGAGGAGAGTACCAATCCTCTGCTGATTCTTTGTGGGTCGACCTGTTCTCTTATTAAGGTGTAAATGGTTTTGAGCAGTTGTCTTTTCATCTGTCTAAACCTTTTGTTTTTTGGGTGTGGGTTTTTTTTTTTTGGGCTTGCTTCCTTTTGAACATTGTGTTTTGGTGTTGGTTCTTCTGTTCAGCTAATTCAACCCAGACTCCAACTTCTGCTCCTTCAACAACGTCTCATGCCTCCGTTTCCTCCACCACCTCTCACACCAACGCCTCAGGTAACTTGCCTAAAAACCTCAGCCTCATGTAGTCTGCAGTGTCAGGTGTGCTGTGGTTGGTAGTAATCTCTTCAAATTGTAGTACTTTTTCATTTTCAGCATTTCAGAGTTATGTATTGGTAGCAGCCACTTGAAGCATATTTGGAAAAAATTATATGGCCACCACCAATGCAAAAGTCTTTGTTTTGCCTACAGTGAGCTAGACTTTTGTAACATCTTAAATTATCTTGATCAATATTTTAGTCTTTCTGAACAACTAAAAGCTTTCTTTTTCTTTTTTTTTTTTTTTTTACATTGGCTATGCATTTCCTTTTAAGATTTACTTCCAAATCTGGCTTCTTGGAAAAAAAGTATAAAGATACTGGGCATGGTTTGAAATCTTTGCACAGTACTATACTTCCATGTTGTCCACTTTTTAAGAGTCATGCTCAGAACGCCATGTGGAAGTCACATTCTGACCATGTCCACGTATAAAGATCTAATCTCATTTCACTACTTTCCCTTACATTTTTTTCTTTTTTAGTTGCAGGTGTGAAAATACACGTCAAGTCTTATAGATGGGGCACATAATCACTCTATTTTACAACAAAATGTTTTGCACAGATCCTTTGAACATGTTAAAATGTCAAATTCAAACAAGACTGCGGACAAACATTGAGACATTTGGAAACCTTGCGAATTAGAGATGC
Source organism: Nematolebias whitei (assembly GCF_014905685.2). NCBI lineage: Eukaryota > Metazoa > Chordata > Actinopteri > Cyprinodontiformes > Rivulidae > Nematolebias > Nematolebias whitei. The sequence goes on from NC_056509.1 coordinate 36,028,652, forward strand.
ACGATATTGGATTTTTGACCGATTTTCGATATGCCAATATGTTAAAACTTAATTGGCTGATACCTATATATATATATATATATATATATATATATATATATATAATTTCACCTTTTTATATCGGTGAGTTATTTTAATGGAATGGCCAACATCCGATATTTAACTTTATCGCTAATATCGGCCGATACAATACCTTTCCGATAATATCGTGCATCCCTATTGCGAATGATGTTTGCAAGTCACCAACAGTCACAGCCCAGTGAGATACTGACTTCGCTCTAAGTAATGAGATTTAGTTGTACTCATTGCGGCATGACAGCAGTCCTTCTACTTTAGTTAACAGGCCACTTCTGTGGAGTAAGATGAGAGGTGAGCCTCAGTTGTAACTGTACCAACATTGCTTGGTGCAGTTTTGTGCATTGGCAGCAGTCGAGTGGTTTGCACCAGATGTTCTCCCTCAGAATGCTGCATTACAACACAACCCTGTAATCACGAGAGGAATGACAAACGCTCACGGTCATCTTCCTGACCCAAAGTGCCTTCTTTGGTTTGAAGGACTTTTCATTTTCATTTCACCTTTATATAACCAGGCATAAACACTAAGAACAAATTCTTATTTACAGTGCTGGCCTGGCAAGCACCAACAGGTCCTTGTAGGGTCATGGGAAGGGAAATGGTTCAGTTAGACAAAACTATAAAATATAGTAGTGAATAACAAACAAGGAAATCACAAATTATAATAACAACAGTTCATTGTCAGAGTGAAATGACAACATTGGAAACATTTACAAGTACTGGTATCTAAAAATGGCTTTTTTTAAAACAACTTCAGTCATTTGTCGCTGAGCGCTGTTTAGTCTTTTGGTCATGGCTATAGATCAGAGCTATTCAACTGGTGGCCCACTGGTGAGCACAGTTCGGCCCACCAATGGGTTCATTTTTATATAAAACTAGATTTTAAACTTAATTAATGACTAACTGCAGGATGTCCGGCCCCTGAGCTCTTGGCTTTCAGTAACTGTGGCCCCCTGAGCATTTTAGTTGGAACATCCCTGCTATAGATCCACCTCTCTTTGCAGTCTTAGGTTCATGGCGGGATCACAAAACACACAGGCAAGTGGTCAGAACAGAACTTCTGCCTTTAGTAGCACTGACTCATTAGGGAAATTCAACATTTACAACCAATGCTGCTGGATTTTAACATGGTTAAACACTAAGTTTACACTTAAGAAAAAAAAATGGCCAAAGCCAGAATAAACTCTCAAAAGAAAAGTTAGTGTGAATCATGTGCTTGACACCTTCAGACTCCTCCACAAAGTACCTTATCACGCTGAGGCCCTGCTGGTTTCTTGGTTGTGGGTGAATCTGTATGCTGCTGAGTGTGAAACTAAACTCTAGGCCCAGGAATATTTGATGTACATCTCTAATGTTTATACTGTCAACTCAACAGATGTAACCGTTTAGTTCGTGTTTTCCTTTAATGTGACCCTGTTTCAAATGATTCAACAGTTTCCACAGTCACACCGATTCCCAGCAACACATCCTCCACTTTGAGTAAGTCCAGTTCTGATAGACAGTAAACTATCCTTTTAACCCAAATATACAAAAATATCTGCTATTCTTTTAATGCTTTCTAGTGCCAAATACCACCACAGTCCCGCCTCACAAGAACTCAACGTTTGATGCTGCGAGCTTCATCGGTGGAATAGTGCTGGTCTTGGGCCTACAGGCTGTTATCTTTTTCCTCTACAAATTCTGCAAATCCAAGGACCGCAATTACCACACCCTTTGAAGTGGCTGCACATTAGGATCCACATCGTCCAAGCTTTCCTCTACAACTACACCCTTGTAGAGAAAACGACCCCGCTCATGATGGTAGACTCAGGCAGTGTTTCCAGGCAGGTTTCTCCCGACTTCTTTCATTTTGTGCCACAGTGTTTTAGACCTGCTATTCCTGTGTAAAATTTATTGACTTCCAATTTTACAGATTTCCTCTGGTAGGCATTTAGGTCTTGAGCGTATGGATTACGTAATTTGTTAGCAACCCCCACCTCCGTCATGCCCTCAGTCTGCAACAAGCATTTTCCAGCGAATCGAGTGGGCTTGTTATTTACAGCCCCTCTGCTCATACCTTCAGTTAATTGCGCCACGTGACGGCAAGAGAATTACTCACATATACAGAGTTGATTTCCTGTTGACTCTTTACATTTTTACATTCACATACAAAATCCTGATGGGAAACACTGTTTGAGCTATTCTTAAATGTGACAACTGATGGTTCAAAACTGCTTTTAGTCTGTTTAATCTGTTTTCTCTCCTCCACACAACTGTTTTGTGTATAACTGATCAAAGGTGATGGAAAAGAAGGAGCAGGGTTACTTACAAGGGAATAAAAGCAACATTTAATCATCTGATGCCAGATTGAAATAAGTCCCATTTGTTGAGTGTCTCCTCTGTCGTTGAGGAGAGCTATGGGTTTTCCTGAAACATTAAAAACGCCAACCTTCAAGTATAGCTGCCCGATGCAATAAATCACGTGTCGAGTTCATTTCAGAACCACAAATCTCTCAGCTGTTATTCCCGATCGTTAAATCGTCTGGGTTGCCAATGTGGAGCTGGCCCCTTCCCTTCTGAGTAACTCGAGCCAGTTATTGTAGGATATTTAAAAAACGAGTGATTGGTTAATTGTGTGGAATAGAGGATGAAGTGACTTAAAACAAAATGGCATGCACCTTTCTTGATGTGGACAGTAAAGTGCCTTTAATGTCCGGTATGAGTGTCGGCGAGTAAAAGAAAGATTTCTAAACCTCCTAGGCTTCAGCTCCAAGTCTTTATTTTTATTTTTTTGGTTAGAGAACCAGTATTGCGGTGCCAATACTGCAGACAGCTGTACTGTTCCCAGCTGGAGTTGAGAACCTTTTATCGTTGAAGCGTACAGTTGGTCGTTACCGTTCAGTCTGCAGGTACAAAAACTCAGATGAATCGATCATCCCACTGGCAACTGCAGAATAAATTATTTAAATGCCATCTCTGGTTCTTGCAGCGTCTCATACCATCACTGACTTTTCTCCCACGTTACTGCTCATGTTTTAGTTCGGCTGTTTAAAACCGTTGCATTAGACGGTAATTTGGCAAAAAGTTTTGTCGGTGCGGGAAACTTTTTTTTCTTTTTGGTTAAGAAATGGCAAAAATATTGGGCTTAATTAAAGTAAATCTAAGTATTTGAGAGTGTTTAGTTGGAAAATGTTGAACTGTTTTGAGTGTTGGTGTCATCAAACGATGCACCTCTAATCTGCTTTGTGCCGTAAACGAAGTGCGTAAATCCAAAACGGTGGCTGTGTTCAAGCTCGTGTTCAGTCGTTTGATTAGCTCGCTGCTAACTGGTTTTGTTTTTTCATCTTGTATATAGCCATTTTTCTAGTTGAGTTCATTTTCAGATTTCTGCTGAAGAAAAAGTGAAATGTAAAGCAGAGCGTTTTGTTTGTAGCGCCGCCATGTCAGATGTTTTATCCCCCCCCTTCTGTTATTGCATGCTGAATGCTTGGAAAATGTAATTGTTTTTCCTCACTCTCATTGCATATGCTCTTAAGGATTTAAATATACACTCAAACCACTTGTTATTTGTGATTAGCCCTTATGCTAATTGAAAGAATGCCTTTAAGCAGTGTGCGTTAGGCCAAAGTCCTCAGTTTTGGCATGGAATATGAGCGTTGCACTGACGAGCTTTGTTTTGTAACTTTATCTTTTGTAAGTGTTTTTCATGGTTCAGCTCAAAAAAAAGAAAAAAAAAAGCCTGTATAAATAGTCTTTAATATTAATAGATTACAACAAAGATTTAAGAGTTTATTGAATGCAAATTATGCTTTTTGCTCGCCTGATTTTTGGGATTGCATGCTTTATGCTGCTTAGTTTTACACGCCTTCTAACTTGCAGCCCAAAGACACAAGTGTGGCGATTTGGCTGCAGACTTTAGCTGCGTCCTTTCTGCATGTGGAGTCCCTTTCACACAAAATAGGAGAAATATTTCACATGTTCATAGCTGAGCGCTCTGCTCGCACAATTATGGCTGCATTCTTTACGAACACAGCATCACGTGTCACTACGTCAACGGTATTCAAGGATTTCTGACGTCCGTCCGTGTTGCATCTCATAATTACTCTGTGCACCTCTTGATAAGTGCCTTATTCAGTTAGTATCCACATACACTCGTGTTGTACAAAAGAGATGCCATACTTACTAAATATCAGTGAAACTCAGCACTTTTAGGCCCCTGTGAAGTGGTTGTGTTGTATTCCGCTTAAACGTGTGCTTTGTCACGCTCGGCCTTAACTTTTTGATCTAAACCACAGAGCTGCTGTAAGTGAGAAGCTGCTCGGGCGATAACCGGGGTCAGTTTTGTTTGAAACGAAATGGGGTTTTATCAATGCATCAAGCTCGGATGCACCATTTAAGACGAGTCAAATGAACGGCAGATGATGGTTGTGGTCTGAGGAGCTTCTCCCCAGCTCTTTGGAATGACTCACTGGAAATGTAACCGCAGACCTCTAGTGTTCTCTTTAACGACACCTAATGACTTGAACTCCTGTTTGTTGTAATTAGCGCCTTTTTTTTTTTTTTTGCATTTTGATGGCTTATTTTCTGTTCTGTTGGATATTTAAATTTGAAAGTCAGATGCTTGGCCATATCAGTTTTCACCCATTCAGACACAAGTACAGGCTGCGTCCTTTGCCTTGTGATTTTATAGCGAAGCGCTCACTGCAGTGCTGTAACTTTACCCATTTAGTACCCATTAGTCTTGTTGGTACGACTTTTGGCTTTTCTCTCAACCTTCTTCGACAGACAGCCATATGTAGACACTTGACAGTGCCACAATGCCTCCTGAAATGTATTTTGTTTGCTTTTTTTTGTTCTCGTTTTTCTGCCTCTCAAGCCTTTTTAAAAATGTTGGCCTCGTTTTCTGGTTTTGCCTTTTTGTTTTACGTTAAACCAATAAAAGTTTGAATATTGTTAAACGAGTCCCAGCGTTTACTCTTTGATGCCGGCTTCAACTTTCTTGGAGCTTAATGATTTACATAAGAGGGAAATGGATGCACTGTGGGGGTTTGTTGTCATGGTTACAGCTGCCCCGACCAAAAGAAAAGGTGGAGTATCAGGTTCGAGTGATTCTTTGTATTCGCTGAAACTAAAAGTCAACACGTTTAGGTGAAGAGAAAGTGAAGCAAGACAGCAGTACAAACAAGCCAGGTTTTTTTTTTTTTTTAAATATTACTCAGAAAATATCCATGTAGATAAATTTTATTATCTTAACATTTTTTAATTGTTAAAATTACAATGTTTAGATCAGTTTACACCTTGATTTTAATGTCCAATGTACCTGATTTCTGCCTCTGTAGATGCAATGTTCGCAAGCTTTATTTATTCTTATCCATAACTTTCACATTTTTGTTTTAATATTTTGATTTTTAATGCAATCCCAACCTGAAATCCCTAAAAACTAGAGATTGGAAGGAAATATTGCTTTATGTACACAAATTTAAAACAACCAACCGTTTTGGATAAAAAAAAATAAAAAATAACCAGACACTAGATTTACATTAGGGCAGCACGGTGGCGCAACTGGTAGAGCTGCTGCCTCTCAGCGAGCAGGTCCCTGGTTCAAACCCCGGTCCATGTGCCTTCTGGGTGGAGTTTGCATGTTCTCTCCGTGCATGCGTGGGTTTTCTCCGGGTACTCCGGTTTCCTCCCACAGACCAAAAACATGCATGTGGCTGACTGGTAACCCTAACCCTAGGTGTGAGTGAGAGAGTGAATGGTTGTTTGTCTCGTTTGTCTCTATGTGTCCCTGTGATGGACTTGCGACCTGTCCAGGGTGTACCTCGCCCCTCGCCCAGTGATTGCTGGACATGGGCACCAGTGACCCCCGTGACCCAAAATGGAATAAACGGGTAAAGATAATGGATGGATGGATAGATTTACATTAATATCCCACTTTTGCTCCACAAAGGTACAGTCCTTAATAGCCCCAATATGTTTAGTGTAGTAAAAGCAATTTTAGTTTCAATGTTTAGTTTTATTGTATCATTTTTGTCCCCAAAAACACTACCTTGGACAAAAGTTAAAAAATATAATTTTTGGAAAAATAATGGAAAAACACAAAAACCTAAAAAAATAAATAAAGTACTGTACAAAGTCTGACATTAAAAAAATATTTATTTAAACTTTGCACATAAAGAGTACATTTTCTGCAGCCATTTGTAAAGGTTTACAAAAAACAAAAAGGGACTCTTCTCAGGGTCACAGTTCTGCATAAGTAGCAAAACCTTATCTTCAGTGGAAGTGCGTGTTCATTCTCCAAAAACAATTTCAGGACCAAACTGTTATTGTTTCTCTTGTTCATGGACAATAAGAATAAACTGCAACAATAAACTTTTAATGCTGTTAGTTAAAACTCGACCTAATACGCCAGGTTTGTTCATTCTCAGCATTTCACCAAAAAATGAATTGGATGCTAACTTTTAGCAGACATGCTGGCAATACATTTAGTTAACGATTAAGAAAACGAGAGGAAAAAATGTTTAGTCTTGTAAAAATAGTGCACCATTAAAACACTCATTTGCTCCTGTTGTACAAATGCTGAACGCGTTCAGAGCAAAATGCCTCCGGTTCTTGTTTTCCTATGAGCACACCCCTGTCGTTAAGGCAAAGACAGATGTGCAGCAGTCACAAGGTTTCAAAGTTGCAGGGTCAGGAGAGCGCACACATGCATCCTCTATATGAGGACACGGAGCGATCCTTAGCTGCCTTGGCTAACCTGATTGTTGTGTCCAGCCTTGCTCTAATCTAATCTTTGGAAGCACAGAGAAACAATGCATTTTGATTCAGTCTTTCTTGGAAACACCAGCTCAGTCTATTTAACCTCTAATTCATGCCAAGAATACCAGGAGCAAAAAGAAATGTTAACTTCACAATGATCCTAATGCAGAAACTAACAATAACGGATTCTTTCCTTCTACATATCCAGATATTTAGACCATCTTGGACTCTTGGGGCACGTCGTGAGAGGATGCATTTGTAGTAAAGCAAGCGCTTGAGATCAGGAGACCTGATGAAATATTGACAGAGGCTTGACAATGAGAAGACAAATTAAGGAATGTTGTGAGGTAAACTGACATGATTGTTCAGACCATAAATGGTGACTCAACTTGAACAGAAGTAGAACTTGGGAACACACAAAAAAAGTCATCTGACCAGAAAACAAAGATATGTGACGGCTTTAAAAGAAACGGGTATATTAAAAAGTGAAAGGATGAACTGCTTTTCTATACAAGCCTATTTGTACAGAAGAAACTACTCAGCTGCTTTAACAACATTCACAAAGCAATTCTCACGTGCCAGACTTTGCAAACTATCAAAAAAAAAATCTAAAAAAAAAAAAGGCGTAGAAATGACAATTGTACATTTATAAACAAATAAACATTTTTATTTAAAAACGATTTAAAATACATTATATGAAAAAAAATCCCAACTTAATTTAAGACGAGACCTTAAGCCACAGTTTTCTCATCATTTTCAAAATGGTTTTCAGTTAAAGTTCATTTAAAAATCCTGAATGTGCAAATATATCCCAAACCCTTCATAGATTTTAAAACGAAGTCCTGTGTAAAGCACTTTATTACACGTATGGTTTAGTACTAAAATGTCTCCCAAGCTGGTTGAAGATGGAGGAAAACGGGCTGAGGAGGACCGAGAAAAATTGTCATCAAATGCAAAGCAACAAAATGTCTTCTGGAAAACCTCATGTTTCCCAGGAGAGGTCGTCCTGTTTTAGGCTGTTTCTAAACTTTTGGGTCTCTCTGAGGAGCTGCAGGTTGTTTTGAGTCCCCGTACCTTTCTTTCCTTTTTTCTTAGTCTTAACGGGCGAGGGAACAGGTGGCTTGATCCCACTCAGCTTTGAGGTTGTGTGTTCCTCATCATGTGACATACTCTGGGTCAGTTTATGGACCTGCAGAAGACAGAACACATTAAAACCTAGAAACAGAACTAGAGATGGTGCTCACTTTAACAGATGTTTATTCAGGTTAAAACCACTTGACCACAAAAATGTATTTTTTCCTGACCTGAATGGTTTGGCTACAAAAGAATACAATTATCAGGTGAGTACACTTTTATTTATATCTGGAATGTATGAAAATGCATATATTAAACAATGGCACATAGAGTCTACTCTGTTTGCAGCAGAGTTTGAGTTTTTCTAGAGCCCGACCAATCAGGGCCGATAATTTAGGCTGATATAGACGTTGGGAGATATAATTTTAACCCCTAAAATTATGTGAATAAGCTGTAATTGTACAATGTATCCAGCAGAGGGCGCATGAAGACTACTTTCAAATCATTGCCATTCACTTAAGTTTCACTTCCATGTTCAGCACAGACAAAGCAGCAACTGTGTAGCTTATTTTGCTGAATAGAGCCTGGTAAGTTTATTTTAACTGATCTGTAAAACAAATCAACAATAATAAATTATCTTCAATCCTCCAACCTGCTCGTCATCAGCTACGTGCTTCTCAAGTTAGCAAACTAACCCAACAAAGTTAAGTCAGGTCCTCTGGATGGTTTTTGTGTTGAAACGTTTCGTCTTTCATCAAAAAGACTTCCATCAGTCTGAGGAGCCACAACAAACTCAGTCCCATAAGTAGCACACTCACATAATGGACCAACCAGTTTGATGGTGATAAGATGGTTTCTGATGGAAGATGGTTAGCATGCTAACATTTAGATAACCTAGCATAAACTATTGCCTTGTAAAACTTTAGCCAGAACAACAACTCTAATGTAGCAGTAAATATATTCCGTGTTAGTAATGTTATCTTTGTCATCCTCAATGAAATGCATCATTTGTCTGCAATCTCACCTTCTTTATAAAGAAAAATATACGCTGCTGCAGTCAATACTAATTAGACCTTGACCATACGTGACTGTTTAAACAATGAAAAGGGTGTTGCTTTGTTTAATTTATATTTATGTAACACACTTGATAACTTTATGGTAAATAGTGGAGGATAGAAAATGTGAACGCAAGTTAGGAAGACTGTTTTTATGACCATTTGTAAACCTAGTGTGTGATTACATATAGCATGGATCTGATTTGCTCAGCTTCATGGTTGCTAACAGCTGTGCTAAATAAACAAGCCCTGCACCACTTGGTGTTTACTTACATTTTTGCGGGTAGACAAGGCAAAAAATATTCAGCCAATGTATCAGTTATACCCAATATCTGTAATGGCGATAGTCAAAATTTCCATATCGGTCGGGCTCTAGTTTTTACAAGAAGAAGCATACAGGCAGACAAAACCTTTAGCTGAGCTAAATGTATGCACACACAAAACTGCTGCAGTTATTAAACCAATTTATTCTCAACATAATAGTCTGCCAGAATAAAACCATCCTTAGATTGAGCAAAATTACTAAACAGCTAAAAAATAAAAAATAAATAACTTGGGTGTGCTTATAGAACATGCATCCATCTGTATTTCTTGAGTTAGACTTTTTTAAAGTTATTTTGCTGCACTAAATAAAATTTCAAATACCGTCTGCTGGTGTTTGCGTAGCTTAGTGATCTGAGCTTCCTTCTCCTCCATCCTGGTGACCAGCCTTTCCAAGTCTTTCTGCAGGTCCTTCTTCTGCTCTTCCTGCTGGGTTGCTTCTATCTGATGGTTCAACTCCTGATGCTCACTGAGAAACACTTTCATTTACAAATACTGACAGATGTGGGAAGACAGTATATGATAAAACAAAGAAAAAGGTAAGAGTCACTCACAAGCTCATGTGTCCGAGCTCATCCTGCAGAGCCAAGAGCAGGTCGGACAACAAGCTCAGTGACTGATCAGCAGATGGACTGACAGGCTTCTGGAAAGCAGTGGACGATGTAGAAAAGTCCTTGTGGAGGCTTTTCTTGGCTCCACATCCAGACCTGTGCAGGGCACCCACTCTCTCACACAGCTGGGGCTGGTGGTGCTTCATCATGTGGAGGATGCTTTGAATGTTTGCATGAACGGAATGGCTTGGACTCGTCGACTAAGACATGGAAGGAGAAAAGAAATTGGTCAAAATTATTCAAAAAGAGGGGGAAAAGGTGAAACAAAAGAAATGACTTACTGTTCCCGCAACAAAGGGCATTCTTGTGTGCCTCGGGCTGTCTGAAGCCAGCTCATTCTGTTTCAGTGATTTCTTTAAAATAATATACCTGTCATTTATAAATCGCACACAATCTAAAAAACATTAGTAAACAAACATTAAAAACAAGAAATGTACCCCAACGGTCCTTTTAGTTTTCTTCTTTGGCTTTGTTTCTTCAGTAGATGACACAACCAATCGAAAGTTGGTATCCACCTCCCTCTGCAGCTGAGTAGAAGAACAGTTCAGCACAGTTAAAATCACTGAGAAATACTTCTTGATCCTTTTCTTTCAAGCTGCAATCTTAATCTTTGAACTGTGGCTACTTTTTCCACACACCGACAGCCAGCATTAACAATGACAAACTTGAGGTAAAAAACAAACAAACATGATGCATGAAAAAAAAAAAAAAGTCAATGTACACATATAGCTTATCAAATATCCCATTTCCACCCCTTCAGTTGATCAGCCATATGCAACATTTTTAGATAGTGATTTTAAAATCCTCTTGTCAATATAAACATACTATTCTAATGCTTATAATGTTACATGACTTTTTTTTTTTTTTTTTTTACAAAAACATGGAAAATAATAAATAAAGATACATTTGTTGTTGTGAGCAGCTATAAATTAACTCGGTGTGAACTGACCTCATCTGCCTTTTCCTGAACAAGTTTACGCTCATGCTCTTCTTTAAGCAGCTTCTGCTCCAAAATGGAAAGCTTCATCTGAAAGCATCCAACACAATGAATAAACTTATAGTTCAGTTTGTTGTTTCCTTTTTCAGGTGTCGCTACATCGAGCAAACTCACGTGAAAGATTTTGCAATTGTTTTACACTGGATACCCTTCCTGATGCAACCTGGGCTCAAATCCACAGCATCTTATGAACCACAGCACTGACCACTGATCCACAGCAGCGTTCTTATAATTCAGTTTGTAATGAGTTAATGATGTAGGTACTGGGTATGAATGTATAGAAAATTGTATAGTATAGTATAACTATATGTACTGTGTAGAATTGTTTGCAATTTGTGAGTTTGCGTCAGGCTCCAAGTTCAGAAATATTTAAATATATTTCCATTGCAAATATAAGGAGAAGTAAAAAAAATAAACAAAAAAAACTCAACCAAGTGGAGAAAAAAATGTGAATCTGTTTTCAGTTTCATGAGCAATGTCCATGTACTCAGTTATGTACAGTATACAAATTAAATGTAAGCCAGACTAAAAAATAAATATAAAGCAATAACATTTGTCACTTGGTGTGCAAAAGCTGCTCAAGATTCTCTCTGATCAGTCAGTGTCATCACTAATTTGGCTCACTTATTAATTCAGTTGGAGTATTACCGAAAAGATCCGTTTAATTCACGTGGTACAGCAGACAGAAAAAGAACTACAGAGCTTTATCACACCAGACCGCATCTTGGCATGGAAACTTGAAAAATGTGTTACCTCTGCAAGAGTTTGGGTTCGGCTCAGTTTAAAATATTCAGACTCTAGCTTCTCCAGCTTCTCGCTCTGAATTTGGTTATTTGAGATGCTCTTTTGTTGGCTGTGCAATGAAACCTAGAAAGAAGTACAAAGAAAATTAGAGCTTATTATAATAGCAGACTGTTTACTAGTGCAAAATTGATGATGATGATGATGACAATGATTTTATTTTTATATTTTAACATGAATTTAAAAAGGTACCCTAGAGTTAGATATACAAAAATGTTAATATTTCTTATACTGGATTAGATTATTGAATTTATTTTGAAGATTTGAAGTTCTACCTCCTTTTCCATCAGAACATTTCTCTCCTTCTTGACGTTTTCCACCATTTTCCTCATGTAGTCCAGCTGCTTCTCCAGAACTTTACAGCGAGCCTCTGCTGATTGCAGTTTCATGTCCACCTCTGTCAAAAGCACAACAAACAACTGAAAACATGCACACATGATAATGTGTGTGTTTACAACATCATAGGTCGTATTGCAAGGTCCCACAGAAGTGCAGTATTCTCTTTACACTCACCTTTCCTGGCTGAATCATCGGTTCCAAGAAAGCTGGCTGACAGTGATGATGCATCCTGCTGGTGCTTTTGAGCTTCATGGGAGAACTGAAGGTAATTCTTCTCTGCTTGTTTTCTTTCCAGCTCAAGCCTTTTAATTTTCTCCTGGAGAGTCTTCAGTGCATCTACAACAGCTGAGAAAGAGAGTTAGCAAAAAGTAAACAAACATAACAAATATAGGTGTAGAAAAAGAAAAAAAAAAGAAGTTGCACTGCACCTTTGCTATCAATATTATGTGCAGTCGGAGACCGAAGGCTGGCAGTTCGATCCATGTTGGAAGATGGTTGTGCAGGAAACTCCAGCTGTCTCGATACTGATAATATCCTGTCTGGAGGCTGGTAGTAGCTCCCAATGTAACTGTTTTTGGATGGCGAATCTAAAATCTACATGTAAAAAGACAATCCGTTAGAAACAGAGAAAAGACTGCAGCCATTGCCTATAGTTTTTTTTTGTTTGTATTTTATTTTATTTTTACATTGTGCAGTACATAAAACGTGTTCCAGATTCAAGGATCCTATTTGAAAATTCAACATTTTCTCTTATTTCTGCAACTTTTATTTTGTTATTTTATATTTTATTTTGTTGTTTGTACAGAGATGCAATCTTACTGCTAATTGAATTAATAAAGTCTCCAGATGGGAAGCAAAACGTCTTCAGCTTCAGAATAGAAGTCCTGTTGTTTTGAGTTTTTATTTATTTTATTTTTTTGAAGAAATAAATGCAGGAGCCTTGTTAAATGAAAACATTTAGCCAAATTCACGCGCAGTTTGTTTTTTCTTTGCGAAATGTTTATTTAAGTTAGGGTCTTGTTATGTGTTTCTGCGTTATGAACAAAAATAAACATTATGTCCGGAGTTATGTCCACTTATCTAACAAGAAATCGAAATTTCATGTTTTTACGCGTTTGCTTATCCACCATTTAGTGCTTGAACTACAAAACTTTCACCCTGCACTGCGTTGGTGAGCTACTTAAAATGACTTAAAACAACCAAGCAAACTCAAATAAAAACAAGCTCGTTTTTGTTAAACATTTGTTTGCTGACGGTTATTTAACAAACGGACACGTGACAAAACCCAACGGTCAATTAGCAAATGTTACCTGCTCGTTTTGTGTTTCCATTCTGTCCCAACAGTAAGGAAAATATTTTCAAAGTTTACAATTCGTGTTTTTTAGTAAAAAAAAATGACTCCCAGCTATAGTTAGCCGAAGTTAGCAAACATTTATCAAGAAGTCCGCAGTTTTAAATTTCCCTCCATTTCTCAGTTCCCCTCACTTTGGTTCCGCCTCTGCTCATTTTTTTTCTTTCAGACTGTTCTAGACCTGTCAGTGCACAAGAGATCTTGAAAAAAATTGAAAGGATAAAATTAAAATGTTTACATAAAAAAACATGTTGATAACAGATTGCATCAAACAGTTATTTGTATGCTAAGTTGGGCCTTTTCAAAATAATATTTACAACAATAACCTTCTCTGCTCTGTTTACTTTAGTTTATTGTCACTCTCTTGTCAGTTAAAAGCTGCTGGTTAAGTGAAGTCACTGAAACAAGTTTTTCTAATTGCTGCTTTGGGGAGAAAATATGTGTTTGATTATAAACACCAAGAAACAATGGGACAAAAAAGTATTGAGAGTTTTGACACTGGAGTCCTTGCTTGAATTAAAAAAAAAATCTTTCAGTAGTTTACTTTAGAAAAAAATATGCTTAGTTTTCATAGTTTTTTAATTTTTTTACTTTGGGTCTTCAAATGGTAATCAATTATTTAACTCTATGTGTTTATCAATCTTAAACCAGCCACTAGGGAGCACAAGCCAGTACTGTATATCTCTTGTGATGATCCCAAGCTTGGCTAAATGGTGAGTGTTGTGTCAGGAAGAGCATCCAACATGAAACACTTTTGCCAAAACTAATATGCGAGTTAATCTAAGTGACACCATACAGGACTGATCAAGGCCCAGGTTAACAACTACTGCCACGGGTGAAGTAGGGTGCCGGTGGAAATGTGCTACAGTCAGTTGAAGACCATGAGGAAGGAAATGTGTCAGGAGACAAAGGGAGAAGAGGAAAGTCACAAATGTAGGTTTGAAGGTGACAATTCTAAATGTGGGGACAACAACACGCAAAGAGACCTGGCTGACATGATGCAAAGAAGGAAGGTAGATGTTTTATGTGTCCAAGAGACCAAGTGGAAGGGCAGCAAGGCTCATAGCATAGGGGCAGTGTTAAAACTGGTTTACCATGGCGGTGATAGAAAGAGAAATGGAGCATGGGTGGTCACGAAGGAGGAGTTAGCAAAATATGTAGTAGAGGTGAAAATAGTATTAGATAGGGTGATGTGTCAAGGTAGAAGTAGAAGGTCTGATGCCAAACATTGTCAGTGATTATGCGCCACAGGTTGGATGTGATGTGAAGGAGAAAGATACATTTTGCAATGATCTGGATTAAGTGATAGAGAATATTCCCAGGGAGGAGAGAGTGATGATTGGAGCAGACCTGAATGGACATGTTGGTGAAGGAAACAGAGAGGATGAGGAAGTGATGGGTAGGTTTGGTGTCAAGGAAATAAACCAGGAAGGACAGATGGTTGTGGATTTTGCCAAGATAATGGAAATGGCTATAGTCAACACTTACTTTCAAAAGACAAAGGAACATATAGTGACCTACGAGAATGTTTTGATAGAAGATGCAGAGGACAGAGTTAGATGGAGGATGACTTGCTGTGGCAACCCCTGAGGGAACAGCTGAAAGAACAGCTGAAAGAAGATATGTTTATCAATTTTCATCTGGAACCTGGTACTGCTGCCTTATGGTGCAGGACTCCCTTGAAAAAGAGATCTTGTGTTTCAGTGAGACCTACCTGGTTAAATAAAGGTTGAATATCCTGATGCATGCTCAATAATCCAGGTAGAAAAATCTAAAAAAGTTAAATCTGGTCCTCTGGTCCTATCATAATTAATAACACATCTAGTTAGGACATGATATGCATTTTTTAAATCCTCACAATTTAGTTTTATTATGTCTTTATTTCAATAACTACACATTGTTATGAGTTTGTCTGCATTACCTATGCTTAAGCATAGAGTAAATGGAAATGTTCTACATTTACTCCTTCACGGCTTCTTGTTTTTCTGCCTGCCAATGTATTTCTTTTTGATAAACAAGAGAAAAAAAGGAGGGGGTGTGTGTATGTGTGAAATGTGTTGTGGGAAATGTAGTGAAATAGCAGTTTTTGTCACATCAAATTTTGAATAAAAGAATACAACTCCCAAGATCCATTTTCTCGATAACAGAGCGATGCTTGACTAACCAATCGCTTGACAGAATCCTAAAGCACCCGCCTTTAAATAAATATGCTCGGTGCTCATTGGTTAAAACCACCTGCCAATCAAATGTTACCTCCCCTCAAGTGGCTGTCCCTCTTGTCGTTTCTTCCCCGGGTGTCTGGTCAGTACGAAGGGAAGGAGTCCAGTAGCGGAAAACCAGCACCAAAGAATGTGGACAAAGTGAGTATATGTCAGCGACACTATTTGTTTTTTTGCTTCCGGTGAAGGTTTAATGTGTGAAAATATAATTTTCGGCGCCGTTCTGGTTGAACAAACTGGTGTCTTTGTTAACGGTCAACTGAACATGTCTATTCTACTGCAGCAACTGATGAATGGACTTTACTAACATGTCGAGCTGTAATGTTTCTAACAAAAAAATAAGGTTTATTATAAAACATGCCTGTCTCAATAATAATGTTTGTAATCCTTTAAATATCAGAGTCCATATTCATTGAATTTAGTCAGTTAAAATAACGCACATACATAATATACATTTAAAATACGCAAGAAAGTCAAAACACTTGTTTTTATTGTGGACCAATACACGATCCAATGACAAAAATAGAGGTGGAAATATTAAACAGAAAAATAAAACACAGTAAACAATTGATAATGTTAACAGTTGTAACATTTTGTATAATAATGAAAATATAATATGTAAAGACTGTACCTTTGTATAAGAAATAACAAAATAAAATGGGTCAGATCTGGTATTATGGTGGGTTCTATTTACAGTAATAGAAGCCATTGAATAGGACGGGGCTTGGCGGAAAAGTATATTGTATAAATAATTGTGTTTCAATTGTTTTACTCTGAGGTTGACTGAATCTGCATCTTGACCTGTTTAAAACCCAGAGTGACCTATATAGGTGCATGGTGGGGCATTTAGAAGATACCAAACTATTTTGTTCTGGGAGGTCTGCAGACAATTTTTATGTTTCTAGGAAAAAACAATAACGAGGCACTGGGATAGTCATGGTTTTGTATGAGGGCTGAGATGAGCAGCTTTTCAGTTTCTGTATCAAAATGCCTGATCTGCCTGTACAGAAACATTAGTTTGGTAGTGATGGCATTTTGTAAGTACTTGTTTATGACAAATTTTGGCAACATAAATTAGTGACCAGTTTGCTAATCTAATATGATTACAATAATGCACATACCCACTCTTTTTATAGGCACTGTGTGATTAAAAAAACAGCTTAATGTGTGTATTGTGTGTTTGCAGCCTGTTCTAAAACAGCACAAGCATTAGACCTACGAAAAACGATGGAGGTGCAGGACCAGAACTCTGTGGGGAGATGGGACGGGCTGTGCAGCCGTGATGTCGGCTCCAGAGCTGAAGCGTTGGAGAACATCTGCCAGGAGGTCATGAGGAAAGTGGAAGCCATCAACCCGATAACAGCTTTGGCCCCGTTGTCCCCTGCCTCAGGAAGCCCTCAGAACAGCGACCTGAACGACATCCTGGTTCACTTTCTGATGTTCTCCAAACGTTGTCCTTTTGAAGATGTCAGAGACCGATGCATCCAGCTTCTGCAAGACATCCAGGTAAGGAGGTTCATGTTAAAAGCCCTGGCAATCTGTTGCAATGTGCTGCTGCCATCTGCCACCTTCCTCTCTTCGCCATTTCATAAGCTCAGCAAACATTGTGACTTATTGAAAAGCTTCTCAGTGCAGCCAATAACAAGACAAAAACTCATTAAACTTAACCAACCTAACATCATCCATCCATCCATCCATCCATCCATCCATCCATCCATCCATCCATCCATCCATCCATCCCAATTTTTAAGGCCTTTTTAGGCACAGTTGGTGTAAAAACATCTACATTTTGAAAACATATATTGCAATTTAATCTAAGTTTGTTAGATAATTTATTTTAAAAAAATTTAATGTTTCTTGATCACTTGCAAATATTTTTACAGAAGTTGTAGTTGATAAGCTGATATTTTCAATGTTAAAAGCAGTTGGTGAGTTGTACATGTAGAGTACCCCTAAACCTCATGCTTGCTCTACACACAACAGTAGTTTCAAAGGCCAGAACTTTCATGCCACATCTTCATAGCTTTTATTGTATTTTTTAGAAACAAAAAATGCTGATAGTAAAAATATCAGCTAGATATGGAACAGTTTGAGTAGTGTGAGTATAAAATATTCTCCAACTTCCGTACCTGACAGGATGTTGTTTAAGCCCACACAGCAACTTCTAGCAATAAAGAATATTGACCAAAACATGTTAAGTTATACCTATTTACTGAAAACACTAATGCCCTTCATCATCAACTTCAAAACAAAATGTTGCCTTATTTATTTACTCTTTTAAATTCAAAATCTAACATTACTCTTATCATGGGATTTAGTTTTGGTCATTGTTGTTTTATGTTGCTGATTTACTAAATAGGAGTTAGTTTTCCTTTTAAGGCAACTGGATTCTCACAAAATCAAAAATCATGAGGGATTCAGTCTCACTTGGCTCCAAGTTTTGTGTTTGTGGCCAAAATACAGACGTTTGGATCAATAGGTGTCTTGTACTGCCAGCTGAAGGCAGTTTTTATGTGTAACAGAAGTCAACAGCGGCAGCTGCTTTGTAACTACGATAAATGTGTGTCGCTGTCCTGATTGGTTGAATTTTGCTTGTATTGGTGATAGACACCCACTTCATCCAGTATTCAATATTTTTATACAAGTGCTCTCCTCTTTTTATGCATTTTCCAACAGTGGGGGTCCCAGATGCTTCCGTATTAAAACGCTTCTGACACCACAGGTCAAGTTTAACCACCCACTGTGTCAGTTCTTAATGAACATAGAGGAGTTAAATTACAGGAATGTCATAGACAGGTGAACTGGTAATGCCTGCTGTTGACAGTAATGCATCATCTAAAAAAATTAATTTGCTTTGGCACTCTAATTTATATATTGATGCATCTTCCTTTTCTGATTTCTGCTAAGCAGGAGGGAGTGGATGCTTGGGCTAGTGCAACGTTTGGGGCAGCTATATCAACATTTTTTTCAAACTTTTACAAAGTACATTACTAATTATGTTCATGTTAACTTGAAACATTCTTGTGACACAAAGCAATGCTGCTCTTAAGTGTAAGGTAACAACTAAAGTCTGAAGCACGGTGAACCTATAACTGCTAAATAGCTTCTAAACTACTCTGTTACAGTTTATTTTTTAAGTTAGCCATTGCTGCACAGTAAAGTTTGTTTTCTCCTAAACAAAATAATGTTAAAGTGTCATTGACAAGATTATCAGCAAGCCAATTTATAGATAACACTGCCACAATGATTTATTAAGCCATATCAGCTACAATCGTAATAACATCAAGAATATTTAGAGCAAAATAAGATGCAACTACAGAGTTTTGAATAAAAAAAGAAAACGGGGACAAAAAAAATGCAGATTTTATGAAAAAATAATAGGTTCTGTGAATGACTTTACAGCCTCAAAGGGATTTTGCTGCATGGTCCTCAAGATAATGATAAAAATACAACACTGCATCAGTCTTCTACAAAGAAATAGAAATGTTTATAAACCATTATTGTTCAGAATTACACAGAGTGAAGTCATTTATTCAATTTATAGTACAGTACTGTATTGACAGTTTCTTAGGAACCACTATGGGATGGACCTTTACAAGAGATCCTTCCTGTCTACAGTCATCAGCATCTATAACATCTCTTAATGAAATGACGATAACGAGTCGAGTTACAACAACAAATAATTTCCCTTTGGGATTAATAAAGTATTTTTGAATTGAATTGAATTGACTTAAACACTGTAAAATATCTGAAACAAATTAGTCAGAATCACACCAAAAACCATTAAGCAGCTGGTAATTGATGCAGGCTTCAACAAAGTAAAACTCTTTCCACACTGAAAATAAGTAAAATAAGGTGTTTGGAAAATAAACGTTCACTGAAAGCAGTGTTACTATTTGGGGTCCCTTAAGTCTTGGGGTCCTGGACTACTGCCAGGACTGCCAGCCCTTCAGAAAGTCCAGCCATGGCTAACACCATCAAAGTAAAAAAATAATAATATATATATA
>NC_056509.1:36048639-36097877 GCF_014905685.2 Nematolebias whitei
TATATATAATGAACTAGAGATCTAATTTAAATGTAAATAAGTCTTTAGGTGGCTTGGTATGTTGTTATTCTCAGGAAATGGATTGGTTGATTGTGACAGGATTCCGGTTTGTTTATTTGAAGACAGTGAAGTGGGACATGGGAGGGGGAGAAAGCAGCTTTGAGGATTTAGCAGTGCACCACAACACACACTGTCTGGCATTTCTGAGTTATGCTAAGTCCCATTTGCACAGAGCTTGCCGGAACTCATTTTGTTGTGGTTTCATGCTGGAAGACCCCACTCCCCAAGAGCAATGCTCGCAAACACACCTGTCTCAGACAGGGATGGACAGGGGTCTCCAGCTAATCACTAATTCCATCAGATCAACCGTTAAATACAAAATCTTCTCCTTTTGTCATCTTGATTCTCCCTGCTACATCAAAATAATGCATTAAATTACATTTTTCCACTTGTTTCTGCTTTAATGTGAAAGTCCTTCTTGAACATTTTATGAGCACTAAAAGAAAGAAAATGTGTAAAAATATTTTAAATAAAGGTACATTTATAGCTGGTTAAACATAAAATGAATCATGCTGGTAGATTAGAAACATGAGGGAGTGTGTGTTGGCACCCTTAGTTTTACTTAAGAAAATAATTTGACATTTTAAAACCTGTAGAAGAGAAATTAAACAGTCTGGCAAATCTTTTTAGACCATCTTTTTAAAAAAATCCCTATTTAAATTTGTGTTCATTTATCTTTTTGTTGAGCTCAGCTTTTTATTTATTTACGTTTTTATTTGCTACTGGTAATTGTTTTCAAGGAGAAATGGGCTAGCTCTTTTCTTTCCTCACAGATATTATGTTTTTGTTTCCCGTAGCCTTTAGTCTTTTCATTTGCCCTTCTTTTCCCCCCCAGTCTGAGTATTTATTTATTCTGCAGACACATGAACATCGTGGAACAACTGTCTGCACTGGTTTTAGAGTCTGGACCATTTGAAGTGTCATGCTTCCCTAATATTGCTGAGTTGCAGGGGTCAGGGTTTACGGGGTCATGAACAAAAATAGGGTTCTATGTGTTTGGGACAGGATCAGATTCCCATAAATGGTTCATGTGTGATGATCTGGGGGGGTGAACAAAGGTCAGATTTGCTCGTCAGTGTAACGTAACATGGTGAGCATAAGCAGATGCCTCCAGAACCCCATACTGTGACCTCTTAGCTATAAGCCTAAATGGATACCAAATTCACCACTTGTAAAGACATAAAGATGCAAACAATAAAACATTAGCAATTATTTCTTGGCATCTTTAAAAGTTTATGCATCATTCTCATGTGACGTAACACATCTTGGCACTTTTTGTCTAACAACCATTTTAATAGGCACACAATAGCTGCAGTCATATCCGAGTAAGTTACCATCAACGAGTATGTTTTACGTAAATCGCAATGGTTGTTTCATGTTGGGTTAAAGAATGTTCCAACTGGGCAGATGGTTTTGCATAGAGCAGTTTTCACTTCATTCCAAAAATCGTGAAATGCGAAGGACCTCAAACGGAGGAGTTGAGTGCAGATTGTCCTCGAGTCTGGCTTGGAAACATCAACCGAAAGGATCAGTATTTTGAGCAATACATGCATTGGCATGCCTCAACATGTCGTAAAAAATGTCCTAGTCAAAGTGTTAATTTGGTAATGGTATCTTGATGGCATAGTGGTTAACATTGTTGCATCACAGCAAGAATGTCCTGGGTTCTAGCCCCGAGTAGGGCCTGGGGTCATTCACTGAGGAGGTTGCACATAAACACTTTTATTTATTTAATACTTTATTTAACCAGGTAGTTCTCAGTTCAGGCATCCTTCTCTAAGTCTCATGCTCACTAAGCAATTAACTATATCGTAATAAGAGATCGGAGGCAGCTTGTCTGTTGTCTGTTGTCTGACACGTTCTCTTTTTTTACCTCATACCGGTCAATTCCAACAGCAGTGATTTTCAGGATATACTGTATCTTTCTCTTGCACATTGGTCAAAAGCATCAGTATATTTTGTTTTGGTTTGTTTGAAAGCCATTGTGATTGTCATTGCCTAACACTTGCTATGACGGAAAAGTACTTGTGATGGCATTGTGCACTTCCAGTTGAGATGTGTGGGAACTATAAAAAGAGTGGAATCACTCCATGAGCTAATTCTGTCTGATTCCATCCCTTTGTTTGGCAGCTGGATGGAGACACAAAAGAGTATCTTTATGTTAATGAACTGTAGTACTACACACAGGGTACTACAGCAAGTACTAATCTTTTATTCTTACTTTATGTAAAAACAAAGGCTCTCAAGAAATAAACTTGTCCTGACCCTTCTCTTGATTCAGAGCATTGCTCAACATCTATAACCTACAGGACTGAACAAATAAGTTAATCAGTATGTTGAATGTACTTTATCATACATTGACCATCAGCTACGAAATGGACTCACTGTCTGAGTAGATTCAGTTTGGTTTTAAGTACCTGCGATCCACTGGCAATGCTGCCCAGTTTTAATTTAACTTTACTGTTTTTACTTTAGAGCAGAATAAATTTACATGCTAAAACCTGAGTAGTCTAGATTCCTCTAATCGGGACTTGTTCTACAATCATTTATTTGTATTATTGTAGTCAGTGTTTGTGCCTCCAGTAGACTACTAAACCTTTCAATCTGAGTATTAACTTTTTTTTAAATTCCACTTCTGTTTTTGTCTTAAGGCATCAACGTGCCTTCTGTGTTCACATGCACAAAGCTACAAACATTCATATCCGTACTATTTTTGGGTCAGCTCCTCCACAGCGTTCAGCTCATGAGTATGGTTTTACACTCCAGCCTAAAAAGTGTCAACAATATGTTGCCCAACTATTTATTTCAAGGGGAATAAAAGAAGTATAACTGATTTATCCCTAAAATTTTGTCATCATTTTTGTATCCTTTTGGCTACTAACTGAATTATCCAACTGTATGTGACAACTTGTCACTCAATGGTTCTTATAAACGAATGACCTGGTTGTTTTTTCTATTTCTGCTTGGGTTTAATTCACAACCTTAATTGTGTCGTTGATGACACTTTTTGAACGGGAGTGTTGCTGCATTTATAGCATGTCAGTTATGCACAAACACAATTCCTTACATCCACCAAATCAAAATGTAATTTTAATGGTGCCAACATGCATGGAATAAGCAGTAAGCACCGTGGCTGATGAGTTTAGTAACCATTTCTACATTTAAACTGCGATGTATCGATGACAGACTTAGAAAGTGTTGGTGCAACTGCTGTAAGAGTTGTTCTAGTGTTTGAATGAAGATGATCAAAGTTTGCTGAACTAATGTTTGTAAGAACTTTTATAGCCTCTGCATCAGAGATCAGCAATGTGACATTACAGAAAGAACCAGTTGTCATTTATTAGGGAGCTGGATTTGCACATTATTTGATCGGTTATACAATATAATAAGACATTTTTTTGACAGATTCTATTCTATCTGTTCCTTTTGGCAGTGTGAATGCAAAATGAAGAAAAAGGTCCTTAAACAGCTCTAGTTTTTAATTGGGCTTCCAGTTAGTCAGGGAGTACTTACTGTTCTGACATTGATTTAATTACTTCCTCATGCTCTGCAGAAGCCTGTTAATCACCTGTTCATTTAAATCAGATGTGCCAAAGCAGCGAAACAACTAAAACATGCAGGATGACCAGGGTTGGGAACCAGTTTTAGTGTATATTTATACTATAGAGACTGGCGTGTCATTGACAACTTTTTAAAAAATGTTTTTGTTTTTTAAATGAACCGAGATTAGATTTTTGAGTTTTAAGAAAATGATTGATGAAGCGTTCAAAAATTTCAGGCCTTGAATAAAAAAACTATTTAGAAATTCTTAATTATTTCAATTTCTAAGCTTTTTCACTTGAGTTGTTTAGTGTAGCAAACAAGCACAAAACTGTTCAGACATGTACTTGCATTTTTCAATTAGCTTACATTTTCATGTTACTAAAAAATACACCTTTCCCCTTAATAAATGTAACAAATCTTCAGTTGGTTTTTATTTTATTTGTTCATTTGGTTAGATATACAATGAGCGTGCAACTTTATTTTGAGACCAAGGCATTGGGTACTAAAAGGCTCAATTTTTCCTGAGTGTTACACATCCTTATTAAACTGCTTAATTATAGCCATTATTAATGACTAAGCACTCCCCGTAATAAACACTTATGTGTGAATAATTAAGTAAAGTGTCTTGCTGCGTGTGGCCTTCCAGAACAACCTGTGAAGCTCCAGGCTCTCTGAGGTTACAGCACAGATTGATGATTTTCTTTTATTCTTCATGCTTGATTTCTTTATTGAAGTGGTAAAACATGGCATCAGTCATAAGTGATTTAAATGACATGCACTGCCTTGAACTTGCGTCAAGACTGAACGATTAGGAATGCTCCGAGCTCATGGACCTCTAGCAAGATACACAACCTTCCAGGCAGTCTGAAGTTATGGTTTGATCAAATTCTTTGATATTGTGCTGCTTGAGTTTGGACTGGCTGTGATTAGGGTTATATCAGAACCCTTGTTGTGTGTATCAGCCTGACTCTGTGGTGCTGTAGCTTTAGTGAGGCTACACAAACAGACTTTGACAGACAGGTTAGTGGACAGATACAATGTGACTTTTCTAAGAAGGCAGGATCAGAGTCCACTCGTAAAATGTAGCTTTTATTTAGGGAATGGGTAAAATCTGTGCTCACCGACACAGTGGCAGAAAAATTGTTTTTATGACTGCCTTTATGGATGACTGAAAGAATACTAATTACCTGTTTGTATCTCTGTGCACTGTGGTCTGTCTGTCAGTGTGGTGCTTCAGCACGTTTAACAATTAATTTTTAACTCTGAACTAACTTTACAAACCCTGAGATGAGAAAAGAAGGGCATTTGTAGGGGAAATATATTTAGCTGACCAGTGTAAAGGCAAATAAATAAAAAAATCAAAGGTGAATAATTAAATTATACTTGAAATGCATCCTGGCCTGTCTTAATGATTTTTCAACTCATTAGAAAAATGCAAGCATGTTTTAAGCCTAAATATTGTCTGTGGCTTCTTGCAGTAAAATTGGCACCATGAATCTTTGCACAAAGGCTGATCTGACAACCTGGTAAAGATTAACAAATGGCTTTTTTGATAGATTTGTTTTTCTTTCTCATTTCATTATGTTTAGATTCTTTAAGCTTGATTAATGGAAGTATTTTAGTCTATCAAATCTTTGGTTTCATGGTCAGTCAAACAGCTTATTTGATGCACTATCTCAATGTTTTTAAGTTTCAGTGTAACATTCACATAGGTTTAATTAAAAATTCAATATACTATAACTAAAATGTTTTTGTGCGTATCCATATGAAATATTGAAACCAAGGAAGTTTGTGTCTTGATTACTTTAAATTAGCTTTTTATACACGGTTTAAAAAAAAAAAACATGTCACATATTTTTATCTCTTTAAGATTTGATTACTGTCTGTTTTAGTTTTGAAATCAGTTGACTAAGCAGACATTTGGAGAGTTGGACCTTTATCCTAAAATATAGTGTAAATAGACATAGGCTATTTTAATCAGTATAACCAAATTAAGTGTTTCTCTAAGCCTGATTTCTTGGATGAACTCTAGTTCTCTCTCTGCTTAACACACAGTGAAACATCCAGTCAGATGAGTGCCTTATCAGACAGATTTGCTGGATTATGAGCATTTTCTGCCGGTCCCGGGACAGACAAACTGTACAATAAAAGGGGGGGAGACAGCAGCAGGCAGTGACCTTTGGCACAGTATTTGTAGAGTGAAACGCTCCATGGACATGGAGGACGTGATAGAGAAATAAAGCTGTGGATTTACAGCTGCTTGCCAGCTGGGCAGAGTGGTCAGACAAAGTGGTGACCAGAGCTTTGGTGGGTGTTAGAGCTGTCTGCCTCATCTGTACCATCTGAGATGCTCAATCGGGTGTCCTACATATTTTCAGTATTATTACTCAGCTTATCCTTTGTCTGGTGGTGAAGTTGCTTCTGCAGGCCTTGCAGCTCATTCTTTGGTGCTTGTCCCAAATTGTGGCTATATGTACCGTATCACTAAAGGATGTGCATCCAGTATATGAATCGATCGTTGTTCAGAAAAAACTGTTATGGAAGTTGGTCTTATATTTTAACGAAGAGATTTTCTTTCTGCCCATCTCATATTCAACCATCAGTATGCCGTTGTTTTGTGTTGCCACATTGTCCTTTAAGCTTTTTCCCCTACATACTTCCATCTCCTTTCCTTTTTTCTACCCCCCACCCCCCACCTCAGTTCCTGAATAGCAGGGCCAGAAATAATCGCAGACAAGCCAGCACCCCCCGCCATTCCCCAAGTAACTGTGCCAGCCAACCCAACCCATTATTGCACCTCATGCCACCGGTGCCATGACAACTACTTATACCATTAAAACCTCAACACCCGCTCTCCTTCTGTGACAGCACAATGCAGGAGTTCAATGGTTCATTTTAATGCTTCTTATTATGAAGACGGATGATTCTCATTAAAAGCTAATTTTTCTGCTAGCACCACAATTTCTTCATTTTTTTCAGTTGGAACAAAAACACAGGATCTCTTTTGATCTTGTATTTGCATCCACAATAGTAGATTGACAATGACCTATTTGCAGATGTCTCCCCCACCACAACCCCACCCTCACTAGTCTTGAGTCTGCAACCAGCAGCATGCTGCACTGGCTGGAAGGAGGGTGGATCTGTGTTGTTGGATCAAAGTGGGAGCTTATGTGTTTTTATGTTTTACAACTTAGAGTAAACTGTCTTACAGATGTCTGTGATCAGGACAAAGATTGTTGGCATATTAGGATGGTGTAAATGTGTTCTGTTTGCTTCAAAATAAGGATCTAGAACTGGTTTTGGAAGAGGGGGAAGGTTTGAAAACAAATGAGGAGGTGGGACAAACACTTGCTGTGTTCAATAAGCAACCTCCAGTGGAAAACTACTAGCACCTTACCAGTACAAAGATACTTCCTCTCCTGTTCTGAGCCTGCCTTAACATTTTTCTCTCAGTGAACTAAAATTATATAATCTTTAAAAAATACACAGATAAACACTTGTTCTGTTTTTTTGTTTGTATGACTGCATATAATGAATATTGGGTTCTCATTTAATGTTTGACACCTTTGTAAAAATTGCCAGGCAGATGATGAGAAACCACTTTTTTAATTTTTTTGTCAATGATGACAATATTGTTATGTGGATAACGCTCAATGAAAACACATAGTTTCTTGGCTTTAACAAGCATGCTGCATCTAATGTGATCGTCATACATTTACCTCATTGTTAAAAATAATCTGACATTTAGTCATGTTTCCGCTCTTTATTTGCAGGTTTTATTTTTAATTTTGTTCTGCCAACTACAACCAATTAACATTTCCTTTATGCCTGTTTTTATTGTGGTGCATGTGTATGTGTGTGATTGACTGTTTGTTAGCATAATATCATCATAATATCTCGTAAACCAGTGGATGGACTTTAATGAATGTAATAATTTAATGTGCGTGTAAGTTTGGAGTCAACACAATTCAAGATCACTGCCACAGCTATAAAACACAACCCAGACCACCACAACTTTATCAAACACCAATCTGGCTAGAAATCAGTAACTTTTATAGACGTTGAAGTAAAACTAGATGCGGATGCAGCTGAATAATCCTAACATACTCTAACTGCTAACAGATTGTGCATGATCTTTGGTTAAACTATAGCTTATATGCATTCCATCAATAAATGATGGTTTTAAAATGGCA
This sequence comes from Nematolebias whitei, assembly GCF_014905685.2. Classification (NCBI taxonomy): domain Eukaryota; kingdom Metazoa; phylum Chordata; class Actinopteri; order Cyprinodontiformes; family Rivulidae; genus Nematolebias; species Nematolebias whitei. Next base: position 36,056,436 of record NC_056509.1, read on the forward strand.
AAACTATGTAGGCCTAGTTTAGTCTAAAATATGGAAAACATTTCTATTGTGGAGGAAAACAGAAGGAGAAAAAGTAGCATGGAATTTTCTTCAACAAAATTTAGTATAAAAGCAGATTTGTTTGTTTATTTAAGTTGTATGGAACATACTTATGGACTACATGGATTATAGTTGTCTGTTCTGAAACCAAACATAGATACAATTAGGATGGGCTCAAATGCATCCAAAAGTAAAATACAATTACTACAATCTGAAATAATACCAAGACCTAAAACTGATTATTTTACAAGCCCACCTTATCTGACACTTTCTGTTTCATTGTGTTTGAAATGAAAACATCATTTATAATTTTAATACCGAGTTTGCTCATTACTGTGAACAACAGGTTAGGTAAGCTGAATTTGTTTTTCTCTTTCTGTCGATCAATGGTGCAGCTGTTCTGTACAGAAAAAAAATGCATCAATTAGAAAAACGTTACGAATTGTGCAATTCTGCCAACACCTTTTGTTATTGTAATTACACATTTCAATTTCTGCTTTGTTTTTGTCTTCTCCTAAAGTCGACTACAAGCCATTATTAACTCGTTGGTGTACTCTAATCATTAGGAGCAGCTATGTTGCTTTTTTTAATGCACACAGATACCTACATATAACCTCAAATAAATCCTGTCACCATATTGAAGTGGACTGAATATACAGTAACTGCTTGCCTAAGTCTATGACTCTGACACTTCCAGCTATGGATTTAGGTGCCATCTGTTCAGGATAAATTTGACTGGATGCATTAATGAATGATGGTGGGTATTGCCTGGTGGTCTATGTTAGAAAAAGAAAATCAATACATGCCTTTTATTCTCTACTTTGACACTCATCCTACTCTATGAAACAACATTGATGGTTTCATCATGCTTCATATTAAAGCCCCTGCAGTTCAGCTGACTGGTCACAGCAGGGCGCTCTATACCAGTCCATCGCACACTTCTAGCTTCCTTTTGGAATTGCTTACTGGGAATTTTCCATGAACTATGCTAAATGCATGCAATGCTGCACATGATTATGATTTTTTTTTTGCTTTTGCCCTGCTCACCGGGCATACATCCAATGTGTCAGTGTGTGTCTATGTGACTTTTCCTGCGTGTTTATTTATATGTGTACCAGACTGTCTGTGTGTGTATGTGTGTGTTTACTCTTCTTGAGAGATTTATAGCATATATTTAAAGGCATCTGTGGATCAGGTCACAAAACATGAACACCTTGGTGGCTGTGGTCCAGACTTTAGTCTGAGGTTACACATCAGCTCAACACCAGACTTGACCATCTGGAATACACAAACAAAATATTAGGGACATTTATTTTTGCCTGCATAAGAGCAATTTAGATAGCACTGAAACAGCAGTGCAAGTAAAAACTTGCCAAAGTTGCCACTTAACAGAAGGCAATTGAAGAAAAAAAAGTGTTGAGTACTGAATAACTGACAGGATATAAGAAAGAGGGTTAAAACATCTGAAAATGGTTAATAGACATTCAAACATCTTATAGGTTTTAAGATTCAAAATATCTTAAATCTGTATAAATTAAGATGTGCTCTTTATTTTCTTGTGAATATCTGTCACTCAGGTTAGATTCAACTACTAACTGTACCTGCCTTGAGTCATAAAGAAAAATAAAACATTCTTCACATACAAGCACACAAAATACAATTAAGTCCATCGATGTGATGGAGTCCTGTAAAGACCTCACACATTCAGACTTAAAGTTAGCTGTGTCAGCCCCTGACGGGCCATTTCCCACTGCAGTCATTGTGTGGTGCTGCTCACTGAGTAGTGTTGCTTCAAGCTTTACCCAGAGCCATGTTGGCTTAGGTTTGGCTGCAATGTTGTTTTAGCTTGTGTGGTATTGTTTCAGCCTCGGTACGTTGGGGTGGGGGGTAATGCGCTCTCTCTTTCGAGAGTATTGTCCCAGGGCTCGATGTACGTGCATCAGCCTGGAACTTGTTTATGTTCCAGGCCGGTTTGTCAGAACAGTGACACTTCGAAAGCTACGAGACTTCTGCATTCCCACAGTCGCTCACCTCTGACCTCGGCTCTTTAGCTCCAAACTTTGTGCGTAGGTGAAAGACCAGCAAACGGAGAGTGCCTGAATATGTGATTGACGTGCTGTGTTTGTAGTAGCTGCTTGAGTGGGCTTGCCTCGTTGTGTTTACTTAGTGTAGAAAAACTCACTCCCTCACATTGACCAGAAAGTCTGGCCTGAATTTGGACGAACAGATTTGCGTTGGAGGTTATTTAGTGTCATAACACACTCCCATTTATACTTACTGTATAATAATGCACTGTCCTTACTGTGTGATGAAATTAAAGCGGTAACTCTTACAAATCTGCAGTAAGACTTATAGCGATTTACAGAGAAATGTGACTAATAATTTCTATTTATATTTAGGGTTTTATATGGAACCTGCATAATTAGTAAAGGGACAGTGTTAAATACAAACGTTAACACACTCAAAAGTAGATTAAGGACTCAGTCAAATCCAGTTGCTTGGCCTACATTCAAAGGTCCTTAAAGATGCATTTAGCCACGTTAGTTTATTAGTGTGATCACAAATGTATCCAGGGCCAAATTGAAGAACCACTTACTTAATGGCAAATTTACTATCATGTTGATTTTTAGTCTCAAGCTCTCCCCAGTTTTATATACAGTAAAATGAAGCGTCAAAATTTGCAGTGATGCAACAGTAATCTTGTAGAGGATATCATTTTGAGGGTTAAAAGTGTTGCAGAACTGGATTTTCAAGACCTTGTCAATAAAGAAGGACCGGCACGTAATTTTTTGTCAGAAATTTATCACCAGATGACTTTATATTTGTGCTACCTTTACCATTTAATTTCCAGTTTATTTAATTTGCTTACTGATCACACTTTTTGTGCTCAGCTTATTGTAAATCTCATTCATTCATAGCTATTTACTCACTACAGACTCATGTTCATGCTGCTGTTTAATATACCGTATTATTTTACATCATTAGCGTTTAGCCTATATCTTAGATCATTTAGTGTATTGTTTAGCGTTCATTTAGCGTTTATCTTAGTGTATATCTTAGATCCTTATATACTGGTACTGCCTCTTTTTATACTTATATTTTTTATATTTTGGGGTGTAACTGGAACCCTGTGTACACAATTTCGTTCCACCTCATGTACCACATGTGATGCAAATGACTATAAACTTGAACTTGAAAATGATTTTCACCAATCAAACTAGAAGTGTCTGAAGCTGCAGTTCAGCTGCTATTTACCCCAGGAGTCACCAATTAAATTTATTTAATTGTGTTTCAGTTGCGAATTGTAAAACCAGTATGAATTTTTGCAACCAGAGACCAGACTATAGACCAGGCAATACAAGCAGATACAATGCATTTTGAACAAAACGATGTGGGCGACTGATTTATTGAGATCCACGCCATTAGAAATACTAATAAATAGTTTATTACTACAACTATTACTGTTTTATGTGTGAGGCAGCCATATTGGATTTTGAGATTGGGATTGGAGAGAAACGTCTGGTTCTTCAGTTGTCAAAATTTGTAGCTATCTTTTATCAGCAAAGACAGTGAGAACTGCAAAATCAGTAATTATTTGTTTTATACTTCATTTTCTTATATTTATCTGTCTGTGACATAACCAAGCTTTCTGACATGTTTGTGAGTAATTCAGCTGATATAAAAATAATTTCTGAATGCATTTGCTATTCTGCAGAACCAGCAGTGGACCTGTTGGTGTTATGTTTGTTGCTCGCCTGACTGTTTGACGTAGGTTACTGTTTTAATTTGAGAGATGTGATTACAAGTGGTCATTCAGGATGCATGATTCAACTATTTTAAGAGTGTCTCCCCATTAGAAGTAGCACCATTTTGCAGATCAAAAGAACTAAACACTTTTTTTTTCTAGTTTATCGGAATAGATGTTTTCTTTGATCCTAAAGTGGGATTTTATTTTATTTTTTTCAAATTCTGTAAATTTGTAATATTTTTCTGACTGTTGAGAAGTTAAAACTTCAAGTTTTTGATCGAGCTGTCTCGTTACATCCTTCTAAACCTGAGAATGAGATGATCAGCCTGGTAGTGTTTATGCCACTGTCAGAAACTCAAATAACATTCTTAATTGTAGCACATTTTCACCCCTCAGATGATTAACCTTTATTTATTTCTGTTTACGTCTCTCTTACGTTCACTGCATTCATGGCTTAGAGTTGCAGTCAGCTGTCTTGAAGCTTCTAACTTTATAACTGTAATTACATCCTGTTCTTCATTACTTCATGATGTTTCACCACACAGACCACTCACACATTTTATGGATGCAGATTGAAAGATGCTTAGTGGATACAATTGTAAACGTCCAGATTTTTACAAAATTAACCGATTGTGAAACATTTAAGCCTATTTTGATGGTTTTATGGAGGTTTTGCACCAAAAGTTTTCAGGAAGGTTTAATATGTGTGCAAGATAATTTTTTTTTTATAATATGTTTGTTTCTTGGATTATTGAGCATGGACTTTGTTGGTTTTGAACCAGTTTGACATGACTGTCGACGAGGAGGAGGGCCGGCACCGTAGGAGAGGGCGTGCCAAAGACACCATCTTAGCACCAACAAAACTGGTTTGTTCCACTTTGGAGTAAGCTGTTTGGGGGAAGAATCAGTTTTGTGTTGTGAGTTTTCTTGATTGAGGAAGTCTTCTGGATGGAAGATGAAAAGTTTCAGCACAAAAAAAAAGAAACTGTCCAGATGACCTGACTGAAAATTGTTGGTTTGTTTCTTGTGTTCAACAAAGTTCGTTCAGCAGTTAAAAAGCAACAAAAATAGATTCCTATCAGTCATGGTGGATGTTTTGTTTTTTTCTAAAAAACTTATTTCTGTTGTACCCAGGTGGCAAAGTTTAAACTGTCTGGTTAGCTGTTAATTAAGCTTCCTATGCAGCTCGTAAGTTTGCTGTTCACAAGACATATTGAAGAGATTTGAATAATGGCTTTAAAGCTTTCCATTAAGTACTTGAATGCACCACACACATTTACAGTTTGGATTTCAAAGAGCGTTAACTTCCACGTACAGTAAGATGAGCCAGTGCAGAATAAGACTCCTTCTGCTTGAGTCACTGATTTCCTATTTACTTTCAGCACATGTAAATAATACAACATAATTATATATTTTTTCTCTGCCTCCCTAAAAGTTATCATATAATCTAGATCACCTTTTAAAAGTTGTCACATAAGCTATACTCTAAAAAAGGATAGGTTTTGCCTTAATATAGCTACTAAACATGAATTTCAATCTGAATCTTGATTTATTCTTTGACGCTGGTTCAACGCCTGCTTAGCCCTGACATGTGTTTGATCAGAAACACATGTAGCAACATCCGGTCCTGTTGACGTAGATCTCTGCAGCACAGCTTGGTCTGATAAAGAGGAATATGCCATATTTACATTACATAATGGTTGACACAAAGTAAATGTAATACCTAATAGGCAGTAACTGTTTCTCATTATCTCATAACGTTGTGTAATAATACTGTTCGGACCAGTACTCGCAGTGTAACCAAGCAATGTTTGTTTATTTAGCGCCAACGTTATCTGCACTTTCAAAGATTCAGAGTTCACCAAGAAACTCATTAGGTGGCACAGAAAACATGCTGCCATCTGATGTTTTGGAAGTATAACTGCAAAATGAAAATTAAATTATAGGTCAGCCTAATATTTTGTTGCTTAGAAATATGTATTTAATGCCCGCTGCCAAAAGGTAAAAGGCGGACGATAATGTTTTGTCTCTTATTATTCTTATGAACCACTAAGATTTTTTGTGTAACATGCAGAAAGTAATCACTTGGTGTACACTTACAACTGGTTAACCTTTGGAGTCAACCCAATTCAAGATGGCTACCACAACAAACTGGACATAAAAACATAAAAAGGGCTATGCCTCAGTCAGTTTTACAGATATTTAGCCAAATTCTGGTGTGGTAGTAGCTGAGAAACAAATGGGGCAAGATCTTTGTTCAAAAATCAGCTTTTACAGTATCTATTGGCAGTCAGCTTTGTTTGTTAGTAAAATATGTTATGAACCACAGGATGGTTTTTAATTAAACTTTTAGGAAATGAACATTGGTCTTACCGCTACAACTGATTAACTTTGGGAGCCAACCAAATTCAAGATGGCTACTACAGCCAGCTTACCTTAGAAAACACCACAATGGCTATATTGTAGTCAGTTTTACAGTTGCTGTGCAAAAATTTGGTGTGTTAGTAGCTGAGAGTACTCTAAAATGCTACTCACTGCTAGGCCTGTTGCGATAAACAATAAATCAATTAATCGCACGATAAATGAAAATTATCGACCTCATTTTCATTTATCGGCTTTATCGTTATTTTTCATGTCTCTCTCTTTTTACTGAAACTGGATGACAAGGCTCAACACCGGTGCTCTTCACTGACCGATTTAACCATCCAAAATCACGGTTTTAGATGGCTAAAAGCAGCTAAGCTGAGAAGCTAAGATACGAACTAAGCTAACAGGCTGACCTTGGGAAAAAACCCCGTCTTGTCGAAGCTCCAAAATTCACAGTTGAAACCCGTCCCTTCGTGTAAAAAGTTGTTTTTCTCTGCAAAAAGAAGCTGAGAACTTGTTTCCTGATTTTTAATTAAAAGCTTTGTGTGAAAAATGCTACGCTAAAGAGCTCAAACCACACCAAGCGTCCGCCATTTTGAGAACCTAAAAAAAGGAAGGAGAGACAGCCCATGGGGAGTGGTGGCGCAGCGGTTAAAGAAAGTGGGCCTGTGAAAGGAAGATTGCCGGTTCAAGCCCCGGTACCGACAACATCAAAAATGTGGGTGGGTAGGTGAAGCACCCACACCTGCCCCCACCCTCATTTGTCCCACTCTGGGCCCTTGAGCAAGGCTCTTAACCCCAACCATCTGCTCCTCTGGGTGTCCTAGATAGCAGCTCTCTGCTCAACACAGAGGGCTGTGGTAGCTCGGTTGTCTGTGGTTGTGTCAGGAAGGGCATCCGGTGTGAAAATAACTGCCAAGTCTTCATGCGACTTAGTTCGCTGTGGCGACCCCTGAAGAAGGGAGCAGCTGAAAGAAGAAGAAGAAGAAGAAGACAACCCATGTCACGTCAAGGGGCCTCCCTCCCATTTTTCTTAAAAAGACACGCTGCTTCACCCTCACTATCCATTCTTTGATTCAAACAGTCTTATACTGCCTTATGGTGGTCAAAAAAGTACTACACTCAAAACAAATCAACATTTCTTCTTAAATTTGACAATAATTACCAATTATTGTCAAATTTCAAAAAAACATTATCGTTTATCACAATAATTTCTGAGACAATTAATCGCCCAGCAAAATTTGTTATCGTGACAGACCTACTCACTGCACAAGATCTTCGCCTAAAACTTTAGCATTAAATGTTAGTCTCAAACCTTCTTGTCTGTTAGCAAAATGTCTCATGAACCACTGCACAGATTTTAATAAAACGCCAATAAAGTAATCCACAACTGCACATCTACAACTGATTAACTTTTGGAGTCAGTTCAATTCAACATGGCCACCACAGCTATTTACTATTAGCCAACTTTTAAATAGCTTAGAACACAGTCAGTCTTAACAGAAATTGAACTCTTAAATTCTGTTTTATGTACTTGTGAGTTTAAAAACGAATGTTTTGTGCTGGATGCCACACACATTTTCAACTTGTATATTATTTCAGGTGTTTTTTTATTTTTTTATTTTTATACACAGGTAACCCTAGTTTAGCATGTTCTCTATATTTTTGTTATTTCTGTCCCTGCCTGCAGTTTAAATTTGGCACATTTATTTTGGATAGCAAACGAGCATGCAAACATCAGCTGTGTGCATTACTAAAATCTAACGCCCAGCCAGAGCTCAAATTTCTCATTGGCAAGACATAAATCACTATGTTCACCCCAAATACAGTGTGTGAGAGTGAATAGGGATAAATTAAAGTGTTGTTATGAATGCAAACAAAATTTCCTCTCCCATGCTCTAAAAATATAAAAATACAGCTGTGTGTTGAAGTTGATAATCAGTAATTGGAGCGATAACAGCATTGCACTACTTTTTTTTGCATCTGTTTCTCACATTTGATATTTTTTCATTTTATCTGCATTTTTTGGTCGCCTGTTTGTCTGAGGTGAGACCTGAAGGTGTTAGTGTGCATTTGTGATACCACCAGTGTGGTTGAAAGACTTGTTTTGGTCACTTTAGATGCCTGTCTCTGTGCTAGAATAAGACCTGCATGTCAAAGAGGAAACAGAGATGTTCCTTTTTTGTGGTCTTTTAACAGTTGATTTTTTTTTTAAAGCTCACAACTAAATACAGAACGGAAACTTTAGCTCAAAAGTGCAGAGCAAAGTTGTTTACCCTCCAAATGCTTACAGTCTTGTACTACAAGTCCTAACAAAGTATTTGGAAGAGATTCAGTTACATCACGAGTTGCCATTACAGCTTAGAGATTTATTAGACCCCCAGTTTTACACAGCCATTAATCATAACACACACTCATTCATATACACACAGTATAGTTGCACACTATCCAACTCTTTTTAACATCTTCTGATATTCTGGGAAATGTTTTTCCCATATTGGAAACTGGTTTTGCAAACAAAAGTGATATTTAGAAAACTTGTTACTGATTACACCATGTCTAAGCTGATTGCGGTGTTTCGTTGTGTCATGGTTTACTGTTTTTTTGGGGGGGTTGCCTTACTTTAACCATTTCTCTTGTTGATAATTTCAAAAACTCGGTGATGGCAAATACTTTTTGTGCAAGATAAGAAGGAAGAAGTAGCACAAAGAAGCTGGGCTAAAGACTTAGTTACAAGTATGACACTAAAATGCATTTTACACCCAAAAAACACAACAAAAAGTTTTTTCCCCTCTCTCCTACTTGGTTAAACATTTAAAGATTATCAAGGGCAAGGCTCTTTATTGTCATTTGCATCGCATGTGATACATGTGGTGGAATGAAATTTTGTAAACAGGGTCCCATTTACATCCAACAAAAGCATAAATTATTATTTTATGTTTGGCTAAACCAGTTTTTGGGTGATGCCTTTGTTTTGCCTGAGAAATATCTGATTACTGGCTACAAATAGATCCTATTTTAGCTTGTTTTAAGAAGCGGCTAATGTTCAGGTTTTAAATGTCACATTAGTACCTGGGTTCACTTTGTTCCTAAAATTTATATATTTTTGCATTAAACTGTTTCCCTAGTAATATACGAGCTGTGATTTTTCAGCACAACTCATTTGTATCATCATAAAGGTGGCCGGTCTAGAGTTAGCAATATGTGGCTAATTTTTTGAGCGGGCGCTATGTGGTTGACAAGAAGCCTGAGAGTCGGCAGACACAGAAATGAGAATTTCAGCATCGGTGCTTTATTCTGCACACCCAACTTTCACCCTGCAATGCAAGTTTCCCCAGTTAGCCGTACAAGAGGAGTGTTGCAAGAGCAGCACGGCTAACACCAACCCGTCGTTTGTGTCACTGTCAATTTAAACTGCTCTCAATAGCAATATTGTTGCTTATATACCCCAATGAGCAGCACACATCCTGCACAGCTTGGTTGCTTTTATGCTCACGTCATGAACATTAGCTTTATGTGTTCACTGATAAACGTGAGCCCAACAGTGTGTTAGTGCAAAACAATGAAGCTCACTGGACTCAATTTCCTTGCCTTGAAGGGGATCTGAAATAAAGAAGACAGGTTTTTGAAGTTTTGTGGCAGTAATCATATACCCTGAATGTCTCTTCTTGTTGCAACCTGAAACACACTCAAATCAAGATGCTTAAAGCTATTTTACTTTCTTTTGAAATATCTCTAAATGTACTTATGGATATGCAAGGCTGGCTGTACAGAGTATTAGAAAGTTAGTGTGTGAATTCTGTGAATTATTCACACTGTTGAGATCCATTTTTTTTTCTGTACGTTTTTTGGCATCTTTCTCGTTCCACAATTTTTGTGCTATTTCAACAAATCATAAATCAAAATGTTCAGCCCTTTCAGGACAATCCTGGTACAACCTTTTACTGCTCCTTTCACATTTTGTTCTAGTTCAGCTTCTTTCAGCTTCCTTGTGCAAATTCAATTTTTTTTCAGCTACTTTCAACTAATTTCAGCTGTGGTTTTTTTTCAGCTGTTTTGTTCTTTCAGATTCTTTATGCTACTGTACAGCATTTTGTGCTTCTTTTAACTTCTTTCTGTTAATTTCAGCTTGTTATGCTCCTTTCAGCTTATTTCTGCTAGTTTCAGCTTTTTTGTTGCTATTTCAGCTACTATTTAGCTGTTTTATGCTAATTGTATTTTTTTCAGCTAATTCCACATTTTTTGCCCTCATTTCAACTTTTTTTTCTACCTAATTTAGCACAAATGTGCTCTCCACTTCCTTCTGGTAAGTTGAGCTTCTTTCTGCCTTTTTAGCGGTTTTTATTATTTATTTATTTATTTTTTGCTAATTCAGCTTTTTTCAGATAATTTTCACTTTTTTGTGCTCATCCTAATTGAGAAAACATGTGTTATTTCTGTTTTCTTCTGCTAATTTAAGCTTGTTCTACATTTTCATCTACCTTTTTAGCATTTTTAGCTAAGTTTGGCTGTTTTCAGATAAATAATTTTTTGTGGTAATTTCTGCTAATTTCAGCCTAATTAAACTATTTATGCTAATTTCAGCTTGTTATGCTCATTTCAGGTTTTTTTATGCTAGTTTCAGCATTTTCTGCTATTTCAGCAACTATTTAGCTGGGGGTGGTGGGTGGCTAATTTTAGCTTTTTTGTGTAATTCCACTTTTTTTTTTAATCTCATTTCAGCCCTTTCTCCTTCTTTTTCAGTTAATTCCACAGCTCATTTCAGCCCTTTCTCCTTCTTTTTCAGTTAATTCCACAGTTCATTTCAGCCCTTTCTCCTTCTTTTTCAACTAATTCCACATTTTTAAAGCTCATTTGAACTCTTTCTTCTTCTTTCTTTGTTTAAGCTTTTTTCTGCCTTTTCAGCTACTTTTCAGCAATTTTTTTGTTGCTAATTTCAGTTTTTTTAAGCTAATTTCCTAAATTCTGTGCTCATTTCTGCTTATTTAAACCAAATTCAGCACATGTATGTTTATTCTGCTTTCTTATGCTGATTTCAGCTACAATTTAGCAAGTTTTTAGCTAATTTCCGCTGTTTTTCTGCAAATTCTTCAGCAATATGCATTCACACTGCATTTTTGCCGGGAATGTTATTTCTCTAGTTTTAGGGACAAACAATAAAAAAGTTGACCTTTTCTAAGTGTGTGTGAGCACACTGGACAAGTTTAACCAGAAGTGAAAGAGGAACCAGGTTTAAGAAAAATTACCCTCCAGATTTTCTTGTTGTTCTTCTTCTTCTTTTTTCTTCTTCTTAATATAATAAACATTTGCTGTACTTTTTAAGCATGACAGACTGTGAAATTTGTATGTTGCTGTAACAATCTTGAAGCAGAACTTGTGTTTGGAAGAACATTTAGCATTTTTATTAACTAAAGTAATATGCTGTTTTTAGTGATATCTAGTGGTAAATATGCCAGTTTAGTCAGCAGAATGTCATAAATATCCCTCTGTTTTTTCAAGCATACAGCAGAAGCCTTGTTGTCAAAGGAAAGTGCAAAAATCCTGAAAGTGTTTCTCAAAAGCAGCTTCTTTATTTGTCTGATTTCTTTCACTTACTGTTGTCTTTTAATGGGCAAATATGGGAATACGGATCATTCTAAAGTAACGTAACTATTGTCACATTATCTTATCTAAACTTTTAAATGATTATACACTAACAAAGACAAAGTAATTTGAATTACAGTATTTCATCGCATTCAATTAATTGACTATTTTACACCCAGGCTTGTTTCATAGTTTGTTTAGCTGCCTTCAGAAAATGATCAAAATACTGCTACAGACAACTTTTGCAAAACAGGAACCATCGACTGCAATTCAGCAGAAATGATCCTAATTAGAAGTAAATGCTGGCCCCTCAGGTCACCATCAGGGTAATGATCACAATAAACTTCTCTATGGTTTAATCTTTAACCCGCGGCGTCTTTGTAACAGTGGAGTTTTAAACTGTAAGCTGAGTAAATCAAGTCTTGTCTTGCACTTTTCTCATAACATTTCACAGAGCCTGAACAAGAGAACTTCAGCCTCACTGTGCTAAATTACCGTGAGTTCGCTGTACGTTTCTGCTGATTCTGATTCGAAGAAACAATAAGCCTCGCTTTGCAAATGCCAAGCACAATGTGTGAGGTCAAAGAGCACAGTAGACAGAGATCCAAACAAGCTGAAATACTTTTGAAAACAATGCGATCCTTTATTTGAAGAATAGAAGAGTGAAAATGAGAGGGAATAATGGTCGTATAAAGTAAAGTGGGTTTATTGTAGATGTAACAGTAAGTGGGGGAAAGGAATGAGGAGGACAAGAAAAGTTGTTGTATGTGGGGCTGCAATAAAAAAGCATAGCAATATTAAAGAAACATGCATAAGGTATATAAGCCATTTTGTGATGCTTTTTTGACTAAATAAACAGGAAGTAGATTATTTTATAACCTCAGTTCTGAAAAACGTGGACGTTGTGTAAAATGTAAACAGAACGCAAGGATTTGCATATGTAATAAACCCATATTTTATTCATGTTGGAACATAGTAAACTTATCAAATGCTTAAGCCAGGGCTATTCAACTAGCGGCCCGTGGACCATTTCCGGCCTGCGGGTGACTTCAGTTCGGCCCACCAATAAATTCATTAATTATTATTATTATTTGTTTTTTGTGGGGGTGTCTGGGTTTGGGTTTTGTTTATTGCATTTATGATTTAATGAAATAAACAAATTTAAACAGTAACATATCATTATAATACTTGGTTTATTTATATAATGACTTTAATTGCTGGATGTCCAGTCCCTGAGCTGTTGGTTCAGTAACTGTGGCCCCCTGAGCAGTTTTGTTGAATAGCCCTGATTTAAACTACCGTAAGTAGATGTACCACCTTTAGGAAGAAATTATGGCGATTTTAAATTTGATGGCAGCAGTACATCTCTAAAAAGTTGGGACAGGTAATAAAAAAGGTTGTAACTGAAAATGGAGGAGTATATTGCAACACATTATGTTGATTGGTAGCAAGTCATTAAAAGAACTGCATATAAAAAGAGCATTATAGAAGTCAACTTTGAATGAATGTGATCTTTGGGCCTTCAGGTCCAAATTTTTAAGAATTTGTGTTGTAAATGTTTAGTCACGTATAGTCAGTGCCCAGTGAGCAAGTTTAATGTTAGCATGGTTTTAATTAAATCTGCATAAACTGATGCACAAAAAAAGTCAAATATGTTGGAGATAGTTAGTTTTGTCCTGTACTTATACAAACAGTGGCCCGGTACTAAAAGCCTCATACTGAAGTTTTTTCCCCTGAGTTTTAGTGAGCCCAGATGTACAAGAATAGTACGGACCAGACTTGGCTGCGCAGGTTTCAGAGCCATGGAGGGATCCAAGACTGGAGACAAAAACAACTTCTCCATCTGGTTCCTCAGTAGTCTTTTCCTGGCAGATTGCCACATGTCTGTTCCTCTGTAGGTTTCTAAGCATCCAGTCATGTTGCAGTAAACACTCCGAGGCTCTCGGGAAAGCAGGCACGTAAAGATTGGCAGCAAACCAGCACAAAATAAACACAAATGCTTGAGTCAGCTTGTTTTTTTTCTCCTTCCTTTGATTCATCAGTGGCTTTAACATCCTGATAAATACATCTGGTACAGTACATAGTCCAAAAGGATGCAAGCTTTTCTAAATATTGGGCTTTAATATTAGAGATGGCGAAAAGCATTTAATGTCTTTTGTTTGAGGAGATCCGTTTATAAATTTTTTCTAGTTATAAAATAACCCTTTTTTATTAAAAAAAACCCCTCTTTGGATAGCAATCAGCAGGAGTTTGATTGGCTTCTTTCAAGGGCGCGACTGTGTGGGCAGTCAACCCATTTCTTGTAACTTGACGTCAGAAAAGAAGGTTGGGAAGGAAGGAAATCTGTATGGACCATTTGTTGGTCATTTCATGCAACACAGAGCAAAAATTGATGCGAGGAGAGAAGTCAAACAGAATATTCAGTTGCTTATGCAACAGCTTTATAGTGCTGAGGTTCAGTCACTGATTGAGGAATCAATTGTCAGTCACATCAGCCTAAAGCAGATTTTTTAGCTTTCCTAACATGTTTTTGAGATTAAATGTTGCAGGTCATCCAGAATGAATGTTAAAATAGTTAGAATTAGCTGCGTTTGCAGGTAGGTTGGAATACGGTAGATAACCTTTTTCCCCTCCATTCTCTCCATATCAGTTAGAGTACTAAAGTAATCAAATATGTCAATGCTAAAACACTGTTTCCCTCCCTGCGCCTGTATTGCCCCATCTGTCATTTTTTTATTGGATTGTGTATTTACTTATCTTTCACTGGAGTCTCTGCTTGTTTTTCTTTGCTTTGTTCTCTTGCGGCAGAATCCACGCCGCCCTGATATGTTTACGCTTTATATCTTGTGTGCATAGCTAGATATCCAAAGCCAATTGCTGCCTGGCGATCAGGTGCTTTGTCACATGCTTTTTGCCTGAAACAGTGTCACAAACAAGTTGTTTAAATCACATATTCACTTGTTTTATCACACAACGTTGTTTTTGTTTATTTAATGAGGATGTGAAAGAGATGTACACCGGAGCAGCTGGTTAATAACCGATGTGGGTTAATCTATTTTATATTAATTTTAAAGAAGTTTAGAAATTATTTGTGTCCAATATTTTTTTTTAATAACTGGTGAAAATAGAACAGTTTGAGAAGATCACATTTGCTTTGGATGAATTGTTTAAAATGTATGTTTTTTCACAAGTTACCATTTTAAACTTTAAATTTGACGTGCACTTGAATCACGTATGTACCTCAAAATCGGGATTATTGTTTGACAGAAGTTTGGTTCAGCAGGAAGAAGAAGCAAATGTATAATGCTATGATTTTCAGCAAAATTTCAAATAAACAAAAAGCCTCCCTAGAAGCAAAGACAGAAAAGCAAAAAATGTATTGCTATTTGGCAAGTTTCAAAATCATGCACAGCAAAGTAGTATTGTAACTGATCGCTTGACCATGAAATAAAAAATAAAATGTTTATTAAACTGTATTGTTCAGTCACTTTTAAGAGGTAGCAGTGGACATGCATCACACAAAAAGTTCAGGGAACTCAAACTAAAAGTTATTTTTCTTTTGTTAAGAAAATAGTGCAAACCAGAAGTCTTCATTTAATTTGACCTAAACCTGGTATAAAGTAAAAGGCTACACATGCTTCAACATCCTATAATGTACATTTACAAAAGGAACTAAAAGCTTTCCCCTAGCTCCTTAGCTTAATGACCTCCAGTGTTCTGTTCATACATGGGTGGTGCTTTTTAGTCATCTAAATGTTTATTTACCTTTAACCAGACAAATCCCATCATGGTTACAGATGTCTTTAGCAAGGAAGGGTCTGAAGGCAGCCTAAAATGCATGTTTTTGGACTGTGGGAGGAAACCCGAGTATCCGGAGAAAACCCACGCAAACTCAAGGAGAACATACAAACTCCACACAGAAAGACCCCGGGTCCAAACTGGGGATTGAACCCAGGACTTTCTTGCTGTGAGGCAACAGTGCTAACCACTAAGTTGTTGTGCTGCCAATTGTGTATTTATTATTAATTGTATGATACCAGAGTGTGTTTCAAAGTGCATAATTTATTAACCTTTTGACTATATATCCACCTCTTGCTCTCCACTGCTGCTGTGAATCACTGGGAGCCTGAAACACTTCATATTCTGATTTGAAACAAACAAGCAGGACTTTAAGCTTCTCTGTGTCATGTGAATACACTTATCTGGTCAAGTGCTTTATAAAGTATATATCTTTTTTCCTACTGTGGCAAAATGCAACAAAAAAAACAAACTGTAAATAGAAAGCGGTCCATACATCTATAGTGCCTTTTTAATCCCTTTGTTATGCAAAGTCCTTTACAGTGTTTCTCACACACAAACTCATACAGTACTTTCTAATATATATTAAAATGTAACATATTGATTGTGCGCTCCTTTTTGTAGATGAGAGTGGTGATTGCTTATGACAACCTATTGTTAATCAAATGGCATGAGCCATAACATACTGACAATTTGGTTTAAATGGTAAATGGACTGTACTTATATAGCACCTTTCTATTTTACCAAGATACTCACAGCACAAACATTCAGTTCATTTCAGTATATTTACACAAACTTGCAACTCAGTCCAGGCTGTACTCCCCTACTGCAGTCACCAATGGTGATAGGCACTAGCTTTCCTGCAAACCTGAAGGAAAATGGGTGGGTGGGTGGATGGATGGATGGATGGATGGATGGATGAATGGATGGATGGATGGATGGATGGATGGATGGACGGATGGACGGATGGATGGACGGATGGATGGATGGACGGACGGACAAACGGACAGACGGATGGACAGATGGATGGTTAGTTACAAGTGAAGTCATCTCGGCAGGTCCAATTCAAATCCAAATATAAACAGTCAATTTAATGACGACACAAAGCATCCATGTTTCTACATCTACTTAGAAGTCACTTTGAGGACATACTGTAAATATGAACATGTGGGAATTAAACTGTTTTCTTTTATACAAGTGTCTTATTTTACACTGAAAATGTACTATAAAAGATATTTAAGACAAGAATATATGCAACCGTTTGTGCAATTGCTTATTTTGATGTTAAGTTCTCTTTTTCCACCTACTAAGGCGACTATAGGCCCAGATTTGTTTTTGACATTATTGATATATCAAACACTAGAGGAATGTTTGTATTTGGAAACACTTAAATGCTTAACTAAGTATTGACACTTGCATCCAAAATCCAGTATCTGTTGAGCTGTAGTTAAATGTTTAATCAAAAAGAGTGCACAAACAATAGCTTCACTTGTTTTTCTTACTGCTCGTCTTCCTTCTTACAGCAGCATTTATGCAACAAGGCTTCATTGCTCAACGAAGAGACCACTGAGTTTGTTCAACCTTTAATCAATGCATAATCAGCTATGAACTAAAAACACTTAGCGCAGCCCAAAAAAGACCTCTTTAAGGCAAAAAGTACTGTTAAGTAATAAATAAACCTATATCTTTGCAGTTTTTCTTTGACTTCAGATTCATATTTAATATGCATTCTGTCTTTTCTTATAAGAATATGGGTCAGCAGGGCTTGATAATTCAGTGTATTTGTAAAAAAAAAAAAATGGTTTGGAGGTGTTGTTGAACTAAAGAATCTCTGTGAAATATCACAAGTGTTCGTCCATTTCTGAAAGCAAGGCTGTGAAGACGACGTTTGTCCAAACACTTTGTCATCACTCCTCGTCAAGCTTTCTTTCCCAGCTCATGTAAAAACGAAGAGCGGAGTGCTTGTGCCAGGTTAAAAATTTTACAAAACATGTTTTTATAGCACCTGGCAGTCACAAAATGTACAAACTGTTACATGCCTCTTAAAAAGGTCTGTGTTTTCTCAAGATTCTTAAGGAGATATTATAAGTTCAAAATAAATACCCCACAAAAAAATGGTTTCATCCTTGAGCAATACAACCTCATTGCATAAATTTGGCTTTAGTAGAGCATGTGAGGAAAACAAGCCTCAAATGTTTTCCTTGTACAAAAACTTTTTTCTGCAAAGCTTGTAATGCTTGTTTTTATGCTCGTGAAGATAAACTGAAAATCCAAAGAGACTAAAACAAATTTAAAACCACATGCAAATTCACTCAAAGTACAAGTTTGCACAAATTCTTAGAAAAATAAAAATCTCTAATCCTGAACATAAAATGAGGTTATCTCCAAATATGAATAGTTGTTTGCACAGTTTAAGAAGCAGTATAACTAACTTAACTATAGCATGTTAAGGTTGTTCACTCTTAGGGACGTGATGCAAAATTCAAAGCTTTTAATATAAAATTAGGACCATGCATTGCTTGAAAGAATCCATACTGCCTCTTTAATGTCAGACTATGAGACTAAGATCTGCTAATGTTGAGAAATGATAGTTGTTTTGGTCAAACCTTGAAAATATCTTTAGACGTATGTTATGTCATTCAATATCCTGAGGTGTTGTGCAACATGTTAGTACTCAGAATGTGTTGAGACTCTCAGCTACCACATCAAATTTTAGCTCAATATTTACAACAACGATTTTGTTATAACCATTTATGCGTTTGCTAAAGTTGACTAGCTGTTATAGTCTTCTTGAGTAACACCATCAAACGCACACAAACTGGGCAAAAACATTAACATTCTTTTCTTCCCCATTCTCTACAATTAGCAATTTCATTGGCTCTTCTAAACGCCAAGCGTGTTCAAATAGCTGTTATCCCAGTGTGAACGACGAAGGTCAAGCTGAGGTCTGAATAACTAAGAAAGCTTTCAAGAATTGCTTGAAAGATGCCTTTTGAAAGACAGCTTTTTGCATGCCTCTCGTTTTTGTTTTGAACTTCAAACTTGAGCTGATGTTGATGCGGGGAGTGCACACTTATCTGGCTTTCTATCTATTGTCGACTGCTTTGGCAGGTGTCCTGCTTGTTCAGAAGATAATCTCTCCCCATTAGCTAGTTCACCACACCCTTCTAACCAGATATTACCAGTAACTGAACTGTTTGTGTTGACGACTGTTACTGATGAGTGTGGTTTGTAAATGTTTGAGGAAGGGGGGGGGGGGGGGGTGTATTTAATGCCATAGAGGAGATGCTCTTGGCAAAAACAAGGTGTTCGTGTGCATGCACTGTGCCCTCACACTCGCGCACACATTAATTTGAGACCAGCCCCCACCTAACAGCGGGGAAGCACTTAGCCTATTAAAGCCTGACCTGACCTCCTCTTTATTCCCTCCATCTATAACGCTGAAGACTCACAGCACACATGGAGCAGGAAAACAACAACTGCCGTTACCAGAAGGCGAGACGGCTGCCCCGGCTGGCCGCTCTGATTGGCTCCTGTGCATCATCTGAGAGAGCTGCCATTGGCTGAGAGGAGACACACCTCTAGAATCTGTTTATGAGGAGCTAGAAAGCACAGGGTGGGTAGATGAAGGAAGGGGATGTGATTGCTAAGGGGGTTGCCGGAGGGGGGGTAGGGGGGGTGTTGCAGGAACAGAAGAGAAGATTCAGCAGGAGGGTGTTTACATATAGCCCTACGACAGCATACACTGGCCCTTGTTCAGAAACTTCTAGGAAACTGGGATGTTTGCTTTCCTCCCTTTCTGTTTGTGGGTTGTGCTGGGCTCCCATGAAAATCTCAAACAGGCTTACTTAATTTAGTTACCCAATTTATGAGCGTCCCGAAATCTTGTATAAAAACTTGGTCTCTGGAAAAACGGCTTCTTTATCTTATCACGTCAACGTGTTATTCCTCTCAAACCTGCCCTTGCTTGCCACAAAGACCCCAGTTTGGCATCAGCCGCAGCTAAAGTCACTGCTGTTTTTCATGTTTGACATGTACTGGCACTGTGCCCATCGACACGGTCTGTCATTTTAAAGATGCGACAACAAGAAAGCGCACAGTTATCAGCTTTTGAGGTTTAAGCAGCTCGGCTTGTTTGAAGATGAAAGACAAGCTTACGCTGTTTGCATCTCAGTTAAGATGTAATAATTGCAAATGTTTAATAAAGTGTTCAATTATACAGTAAGGCTTAAATCTTGTAATCAAAACTATTCGCAAAAAGTTAGCTTCAAGATTTTTTGCACAAGTGATCTAGAGCTGAATTACATTTAAAAACCACAGTTTTTGTTGCACTGAGCTTAGTGCTTATACAATGTGACATGTGTTTATTATAACCAGGCCAAGTTCAGAGATTTGTCTTACGAAAGCATTAGATGGTGCTATGTCATGCCTTTCTGGTTACCATCTCTGTATTTTTAGGAGGTGTCCTGATATACTCCGAGGCATTAATGACCTCTGGGCTGGCTCGTTGAAAAGGATATTAGATTACTAAATGCTTGGGTCACACGTGTATATGTTGCTCTGAGCATCATGTAGCAAAAACATTTCAGCATCCAGAGGAAGCAAAGATAAAATATAAGCTGCTGCATCACCAGACTTCCATAATTATCCAACACGCCCCTTTAGCTACTTCACCTTTGTTTGTCTTCATTCTCTGAACGGCTGTTTATCTGTCATGTGTTTTTTTCTCCCCTTTATGATCCAGCTGCCTTTTATTGTGTCCTGTTAATGCCAAAGATCACCCAAGTGACCGGAGGCTTTGCATTTTTATGGCTTTGGAACCTATTTTATGTTTCCATTGCAGGAAAAAGTCTGTTGGGATAAGTGGACACAGTTCAGTACTTGCAGTATTTGGTGTATTTTATTAGAAAGTCAGTTAAAACATTTATAATAAAAAAAAAGTTTTACATTCTGCTTTAAATTAAACTATCACTGCATCAATTTTTAGACTTAAAACAAAGGTTCAGATCAACAAACATTTTATTATGGATGACTCTTGTTTTGGCCTCTTTTTTGAGAAATAGTTAAAGTTTTTCTAGACTGACAAAATAAAGATGGACATAAATAAAAATGGACAAAGCATCTCCTTTAACATCTATTGTCCAAATTTGAAACCAAAATGTCGGTATTTTTGACATGTCTTTTTTGGAGCTAGAGGCTTTAAGTCCCACCTACACCTGGAAAAAATATGTCTAAAGTGTTTTTTTAATTGTTAGTCTGGAAAATGTCCAACACGTTTACATGAAGTCAGAGTTTCTTTATTTGCCATGCACACCACATGTAGTACATGTGGTGGGATGAAATTGTGTACACAGGGTCCCAGTTACATCCAACAAAAGAATAAAATGTAAAAGAAAAACAGGATTAAGATCTAAGATATGAACCAAGAAGAGAAAAATAATAAATAACTATGAAGAGAACGGTTAAAAATTGTACTGTAGCCAGTCACTATGGGGCGCTCATCCTTTGTGACTTTAACTTCATGCTTCCAGTCTCATTTCTAGGTATAGGATATCTCAATGCGCTCTTTCAAGTGGTGCCACGAGAACGTGGACCGCTGCCCTCTTACAACAACTCTAGTCCAAAATATCAGCAAAGTTGTAGACAGTGGAAAGATTTCTAAAAAGCATTTTCAAGAACTGTTACAATTTTTTTCTGATTGTTGTCATTTTAAGACAACAGCAGCCATTTTGGCTTGACCCTGCTCTAAATAGCTTTCAGCTAATCCATCTAGTCATGAATAAACTCTTATTTCTTCAACCTGATGTCCCTCGAAGAGATTTTTTACACCATTTAAGATATTATTGACATATTTTCTCCACATAGAATCCCTCCTTTAAAAATCTGAACTATCCCTTCAAAATTAGGTACATTCGTCAAAGTTTTAAATAAACATTTGATATATTTATTAATACAAATGAGCATAATCTGGGTAAACAAGTAAAACGTGTGAGTGTGGGTGTCATTGATTCAACCAGCTGCCGCCCCCTCCCCCCTGCAGAAGACTGCTGAAGCCTGTCTTGAGCTGCATGTTGTGACAGGTTCTTGAAAGGTTCCTTGTATCTCCTTTCTTAACACATCCTTCTGACATGATACTGAAACAAATAGTTTCAGGATGTATTGTTTTTCCATGTTTAAAGGTTTTGGCGTACAACTTTAAAGAAAGTTTTTCTGTCTCTGCGAAAGCTCGTTAAAAGGCCACACCTGCTATGCATATTTAAATCATTTACTGAAGACAAACCGGTCTCTGCTGGCTGTTCTTACTGTCCCGTGTCAGTAAACTTTTTATAGCATAGACAAAAAATATGTAAATCACAGTCATGTCTGCGTGCTGTACTTTAGCATAATCCAGCAACATACCATTTTTGTGACCATCTATAAACAAAGTTGTGTGAAATGTTTGCTCCAAACAGCTCCCATGTCTGAAAATATGCATCGGAATCTGCAATGCGGGGGAAAAAGTTGTTTACATCTAAGCAGAAGCTGCAGAGTGTTAATGATAGACGTTACTTTTGTGTGATTGTGCATGCCTGTGCTGTAGGAGACTTGCATACACCGTATGGGGTTTGTTGTCAGTGTGGTTTGTTTTGGCTGGAGTCTGCAATCCTCACTGGTTCAAACCAGCTTATCTGCCATTGTGATCATATCCATACAAGACAAAGTTTCTTTTAATAACATGAGGGATTGGTGGACATAAAAGTTGCTTGCTGGTGTAGGACTGACACAAGTTGTTTGTCATACAAATGAAAGCAAATTAATTTTATTGTCACTGTTTATTTTGTTGTCACTAATATGCTACAAACAACCCCAAATGTATTAACTATTATTTAAAAAAAAACACATTTTATTAGTAATTTCTCAAGAAAACCTAAATACAGTAAATATAACATATATTGTATCTGTCTTATCTATACTTCAGCAAAAATCTTGAGCACAATACTTTAAGTACTTTACATTTAAAGACGTAATGAAATATCTTTTGGGCAGCATGGTGGCACAACTGAGATGCTGCTTCTCAGCGAGCAGGTTACCCTGGTTCAAATCCTGGTCTGGGGGCCTTTCTGGGTGGAGTTTACATGCTCTCTCCATGCATGCTTGGGTTTTCTCCAGGTGCTCCGGTTTCCTCCCACAGAACAAAAACATGCATGTTAGGCTGATTGGTAACTCTAAATTGTCTCTAGGTGTGAGTGAGATAGTGAATGGTTGTTTGTCTCGTTTGTCTCTATTTGGCCCTGTGATGGAATTGTGACCTGTCCAGAGTGTCCCCCGCCTCTCACACAGTGATGGCTGGACATGGGCACCAGTGACCCCTGCGACCCAAAAAGGAAGAATCAGGTAACGATAATGGATGGATGAAAAATCTTTTGACATTTTTAGGTTTAAAAGGTTTAAACTTAGTTCAAGCAGCTGAAAAAAAACACAAAAAAAAAAAACACATTTGTTTAACAAAAAAGGCAACAACAACAAAAAATACAAGTCCACCTCATAATACACTGCTTGTAGGACCACCCTTTAACCTAGATGTTATCTCTTTGGTTGACTTCATTTCTAGGTTTTGCAGAGGAATTTTGACACTCTTTTTTTCCACAGTGTTGCTTCTCTTCATTCACGTTTTAAATGCATTTGTTTATGCACAGTTCTAACTCCACCCCAGCTTTCCTATTAATTTGGGGTCAAACATTGACTGGATTAAGGTTGTTGTAAATATGCTGTTGCACTTAGGATAATTGTTCTATGGACCACCCAATTTAAGTTAAGTTTCAGGCAGGCTGGCCTCACATTTGACCATAGAAAACTTTAGCATCAAATATGTTTATAGTTGACTCAAGAGTCCAGGTCCTGTGCCTTTAAAACAATCCCAAATCATCAACCTGCCACCCTCATGTTTGACAGTCAGGTGTTTACGCTGATGTGCATTTGCTTGTAACTGAATGTGTTTCTGCACATTTTGGCTGAACATTTCCACCTTACTCAGATTTGTTTAAAGGAAAATGCTTCAAAGACTTGTGGTGTGTTTAGCTCCAACTGAGGGAATTAGGATAAGAATGATGATTACGCAATCTTAATTTTGGTCTACTTAATTACATTTGCATCAGTAATCACTGACATAGTGTTATGCAGTAAACAGACAATCTACAAAGTAGTTAGATGCCAAACCTTTTCAAACTGCTCACATTAGATGCAATTTAGAACCAAACAAATGCTTTGAAAATTGAAAGAGTTAAATGTAAACAGTTGTATGAAAGTGTGAGAATACAGAACAAAAATTATTGTGAGGGAAAGTTTGTGTGACTTTGACGGGATGTTAGGCTCACAGTTTGATGCCCCAAACAGGAAGTAGAAAGTGGGTACGAGGTTGCCTGAGCCTGAGAAGGGAAGTTTCTTCAACAGCTGTGTGTGACATCTACTTCACACTTTAAACATGTAGCTGAATTGTAGAAAATCTTTGTATTGGCAATGGAAAAATATTGGCATGTTTGAATATTTAAAAATGGTTTTATCAAGATTGATTGATTCGTTTTTGTACCCAGAGTAGTGTAGACTGAAAAAGAGAGACTGAACCATTCAATAAAAAGGTAAGTGAAAGGTTTTTTTTTTTTACAGTGTCCAAACATAATATCTGCAAGGGAACATAAACAGGTGAGGATCTAAATTAGGTTAATACAAGGGATATAAATCGAGGTTGACTTATTTACCTTTTCTTTCGATTTCACAGGTATGGAGATGAGGGTGAAATATACCAGATGGATGGATATGTCAATAGAGATTGGTGAGCATGAAGAGTTGGAGAGTGGCAGGACAGAGATCAAGAATCCAATCCATTGATGTTACCGTAGGCTGATGTTGAGGAGAGTTGATGGTATCCAGGATAAGGTTCCACAAAGAGGTTCTGCTTAGCAGATACGATGAGTCTTAATTTCCATGGAGAGGAGCCATTGAGACAAGACTAGAAAGCACAAGGAAATATTCAGGCTAGTCACATTATCTTAGATATGAGTTCCAGATCTGTCACTAGTTACCGGTTGGTAGCATAATGTTCCAACAGGGACGTTCTGAACCAAATGTTATTAAATATTCCAGGAACTCGTCAGCCAGGATCAGAGAAAGCTGGTATTAATTTGGCTCCACCCTATCACTCAGGAGCTGCAAAAAGTTGGTTACAGAAAACACTAGAATCCTACAGTTATCCCCCTCTCAAAAATTGCCTCTAGGTGATTGTCAAGGATGAAAGACCTAGGGGTTGTGTGGAGGCAGGAGGGCTCTAAGGGATCTCAGAAATTGGTTTAACTTGGGAGATGTGGAATGTAGGGTGGATCCTCATGGAAGGATGTAACTTAAGCCTTATGGCAGATAGATTGATGATCTTATTATTGGGAAAAGGACCAATGATTTAACCCATGGAAGATGCTGACACCAGGAGGCAGGATTGTCCTCTATCATGCATCTTATTGCAGCCTTCAGATCTTGGTTGCATCTCTCTGTTTAGCCATTTGATGGGGGATGATAACCAGAAGTGAGGCTAGATGTTTTCCTGGCAGAAATTTCTCCGTACCTGAGATATGGAGGCCTCTATCAGAGACAATATCACAGGGGATGCCATGAAGTCTAAACATGTGGGATACAAAGAGCTGAGCAATTTAAGCACTGATGGGAGTTTAGGTGGAGGAACAAAGAGTGCTGTCTTGGAGAATCTGTCTATGATGTGAGTAAGACAGTGTTATCTTTAAGTACTGGCAATATGGTTATCTAATCACGATGTGGGACAAAGGATGAACTGGGGTAGGTAGTGGTTGGAGGAGCCTGGCTGGAGGTTGGTTGCAGCTCTTGTTCCGGGCACATATAGGACAAGCTGTGATAAACTCCTTAACATCGTTGTTCAATGATAGCTACCAAAAGTGTCTTAGTAAATAGTAACATACAATTGATACCTGAGTGGCAAGCAAATTTGTATGTGTTTATCCAGTCTAATACCTTACTCTTGACAGAATTGGGTATAAAAAGCCTTCCCAGTGGACCTGTTCCTGGGTCTGGTTCCTCTCGTTGAGGTCCTTCTCAATGGCTCAGGTCATAACTCCAATGATACACAAGGAGTAAAAATTTTCTCCTCAGTCTTAGTGGAATCAGAAGAAGATAACTGATGAGAAAGGGCATCAGACTTAATATTTCTAGATCAATGTCTTTATGTAATGTTGAAATGGAACCAAGCGAAGAAGAGTGACCAACGTGCCTGACTTGAGTTCAGTCTTTTAACATTCTGCAAATATGCTAGATTTTTGTGATCAGTCCATATTATGAATGATACCTTAGACCCTTATAGCCAATGCCTCCACTCTTCCAGAGGTAACTTAATGTCTAGAAGTTCTCAGTTACCTAAGTCGTAATGTCTTTCAGCTTGAGACAGTCACATGGGTATTTGTAAGCGGTCCACGAGGCTTTTACTGATTAAATCCTGCTCTGTACCTGAATCCACCAGAGTTGACACAGAAAGATTCTGCTTGTTAACAGCCAGGGGAGACTGAATTGCTGCCCACCAATATCTCCTGTACTACTGGTGGGAAAGGCCTTTTAAACGAGCAGGGCATGAGGCAATGAAATGACTGCTCTTACTGCAGTAAATGCATTCTTGGGTGGTAATTTGTCGTTATCTCTCCTCTGGGGTTAATTTGGAATGCCCGATTTGCATTGGCTCCAGTTCAGATATCGCTGAAGGTTTTGGCGGGTCTAGGCTGACTTATCCCAGATACCCAAACTTGGAAACAGGGTACTTATGGAATTTGTACTTTGTTTATTTACTTCTCTCATGGAGACAGTGATCAAATTCAGTGGTGAGGTTAATTAAATCATCCATGTCCTGTGGTTCATCCCATCATCCTTTATTTACCACAACCACATCAGCCTTTATTTAATCATTTAAAGAATTGACAACCACACCTTTCAGAGCCTTTTCTTCCCATAGCTGGACTCCTCTGCAACAATCCAGAAGTGGATGGATAACTCCGAGATGGGCTGCTTTCCTTGACGGAGCGAAAACTTTCTCTTGGCTGCCTCTTCCTGGTGGAGTTAATGATCAAACATCTGGATAAAATCATTTAAAAATACTGAAAAGGTTAGGTTTTCTATGGGACAAGAGCAGATATATGCATGAGTCCAACTCAGCAGGAAGGGAACTGATAATGTAAGTAATGCAGACAGAGTCGGACTAAATGTCTCTGGGGCTTGACTGAATGCTAGGTTAGAAGTAAGGTTTAGTAAGGTTTAGTAAAATAAAACTGAAAATCACTGTTCAATACAAACATTTGGAACAAGCTATAAGATTTAGCATGATGATATAAACAGCCTGCTACAGACGTACTACCTGGTGTTGTTTCCCCCATTTGTTTCACTAGCAGCTTTACTCCACTTTATTCATAATCGCTTTTGTTTTAAACAACAAGAATGTAAAAGGATCTTGATCTTTCTAGTCTGTTCTTCTCGACTGTAACAGGAGAAACACAAAAGTATGGCTGAAAATGTACTACATATAGGCAGGTGCAACATTTATGATTGAGAGGCTCTAGACTACATGCATAGATAGATTTATAATAGATAGATTTTATATTAAAGTTCTTTGTTGGGGAGTGGGGGTGGGGTTTGCTGATGAGGCTTGACAGTCTTGCTTTTCAGTCAAAAGATTTGTTTCTGCTTTAATCCCTGGGCCTATCGGTGCCCTGAGATGACTTCTGTTGTGACTTGGCGC
This sequence comes from Nematolebias whitei, assembly GCF_014905685.2. Taxonomy (NCBI): domain Eukaryota; kingdom Metazoa; phylum Chordata; class Actinopteri; order Cyprinodontiformes; family Rivulidae; genus Nematolebias; species Nematolebias whitei. Next base: position 36,083,747 of record NC_056509.1, read on the forward strand.
TATATAAATACACTGAATTGAATTGAATCTCTTATATGTATTTTTTTTCTTGCGGGACTTTTCTGTTTGGCAAAAGTTTTACATTGAGTCGCAAGCAGACTTCTTCCTTGCTTTCTGAACTTGCATTTTCTTTTATAGTCTATGGCTCAAACCAACTGTGACTCGAGGCGACTGAGGCTACTTTCTACTAGCGGCTGATATGTATGCTTGCTAGCTAGCTAATCTGCGACTAAATCATGTGTTGGTGCAAATGTATGGACAGTTGGCTGGACAACGTCTTTGTGTTTGAAAGCAAAACTGGAGATTAAGACACAATTGAGCCTCATGCCATGAATGTATTCAGTAAATGTCTGTTTCTGTTGGATGTTTCCAACTAAATAACTGCACTTGTTCATACAACTATTGAACCAGAGAGCACTGAATATCACTTTATGTTCAATAAACAGACAAAAACTAAACCTGAATGTATTTCATTGAGCGACACACATGCTATGCTTGGTTGTAACACTGCAGGATCCTCCAACCATTACCTATATTTATAAGTTGTTTTTTTTTTTGGCTTAAAGTTTACTAAAACCCATAGTTGCCCAGTTTTGCATGTGGTTAAATTTTATGTTGGCAGATTTCTTAACTTCTCTATTTGTTTGACTTATAATGGTGCTGAAATTCGCATCAAGACCTTCTAAGCCTTTGATTATTAATAATTGGCACAATTATGCTTATCCTCACATACAACCAGACAAGAAAATAATCTGTTTGCTTACTTAATTGTTTGACTTTTTTGCGATTCATGTCAAAGTTAAAGTTAGACATAAATCTGTAAAAAAAAAAAGCCTAATATTTACATTGATCTGACTTTATTTTCTCTTTGTGATTCACATATTTTTTATTTCATGTCACACATCAGTTTTATAGTGTCACTTTGTTCCTTTCACATTATTTTATTAATAACTAATCTTTTTCACACGTGACTCATCTTCTCTTCCACAGTTGATTTTATTTTATTATACTCACAGACACACTTTCAGAACCACTCACTGTAACTAAGGTTGGTTTGTTATTGGAGGGCTTTCCTGTCCAAACAGGCCAAACGCTGAGGTGGCAGAGCTGTGAGGTGCAGGCCAGGGAGAGGGAGAACGGGCTGAGTGGGTTGACCACCAGCTAATCCTTAGGCCCACTGCAGAGGACGTGAAGCAGGAAACAGGATGTAGGTTATAAACAAAAACCTCTCTAATCTCACCTGGCTGACATGGCTGCATGTACTCATTCCCGTGTACATGAGTTTTCATGTCTTCATGCAGTGGCATGCTTAAGAGCAAACAAAAGAGACTTTTTTTCATATTTTGCAGCACAAAGTAAACTTAACCTTGTTTTTTCTGAGGAGATTTGTTATGTTGTTCACCAGTGAACTCAGTCCACATTCACCGACAAAGTATTTAAACTTGAAGAACTTCCAATAGACATGGTTTGAGTTAAAGGAGTCAACTCAAAGGTCTCCACAAATGATCCACACAGTCAAACACACAAATGGCTGTAACTCAGTCAATTTTGCCTTTATTGGGTTAAATTTTTGTGTGGTAGTAACTGAGAGTCAACACAAACACGTACTTTGAGCACTGACAGATCAGGCAAGAATTTTATTTTAAACTTTGACATTAGCTGTTGGACCAACATTATCTGTTAGCAAAAGGAATTCACAAACTACTGAACAGATTTTAATAAAACTCTCAGAAATTGCTCATTTGCTGTATATTTACAACAGATTAATTTGGAGTCAACCCATTCTAAGATGGCCGCCACAGCTAACCATTTAAATATATGTAAATAGGCCTATAACTCAGTCATTTCTCTATTTCTCATGTCTATAATCAGCATGTTCTTGTTGTTGCAGACACTACAACATATCAAACCTTTCCTTGTCCATTTCCCATCGTCTCTGAAAATAAAGGCCATTAAAATGATTTATTATTTTAAGAAATTCATTATAAATTTTACTGATCAGCAGCTTCTCAAATGTTAGTCTCTGTCAGGTATTTTTCTTGTGTAATATTTTTTTATAATTATGGAAATTATATTATATAAATCTTTTTTTGTTGTTGTTTTGAAGTGAAGGTGTGAAATAACATTTGCAGAAATGCCTTATCTGAGATTCTGATGCTTAAACCCCTCAGTCATTATATATTGTTAAAATCATTTTAACAATTGCAAGTTAGTCTGTGCAGCGCCTTAAAATTAATTTTCTTAAGAAATTTATGAAGAAGTTGAAGAGAAATAACGTTTTTCTGTTTTTACTGTATCAGACATTTGAGACAACAATATGCATCTTATTTGAATGAGTATATTGACTGCACTTGTTATAGAAATACTTTAAATAATTCATTTGTTGATCAATAAATAGTCATAAATCAGTTGATCTGGCTTAAAGTAGCAGTAAATACATTTCTTTATCTAATCTTAGAACCTCAATGATTCAACTGAAGGACTTTAACTTTAAAGCTGTCCATTAGGTGAATCTTGGCAGTCTATATTTTCCAAACAAAAACTATGCAAAGTTATAAAATTATTAGTCATTGTTCCAACGTCAGGATTCATGCTGAAACAGCGTTTAACACAGATTACAGCCAAGAGTTTGAGATGTGTTCAAAAAAGTTACCAGCAGACATCATAAGCTGCAATACCAGGATAAGTGACCGAAAGAGTAACCTGCTGAGAGTCATGTGAGCCAGCCCCTCAGCACTATGCAACCCCGGGGTAAGAATGACGACTGCACGGCGTTTATTTCTGTGCTCTGACACTCCTGTGTAACATTCTGCACTGGCCTCGAGTAGTACATCCTCAGGCTGATGCTTCTTCAGAGCAGAAAAATACTGCAAAGCACATCTGAAGACACGTGAGCATTTTGGACACCAATGAAGTGGACTGAAGAAATGTTTTCTTCTCGTTAGATGTATTTTTTTTCCACCCTTGTTGATGTGTCCAGCGAGTAGAAGACAGATGGAAGGAAAAGACAAATGAACAGATGACTTGTCTGATAACGGACAAAGAGGAAATTTGAGGATTAAACTAAACATGCTCACATTTTTAGATGAAAACGGATAAACGGCTGCAGAGAACCAGAACAAAGTGGGAGTGGTGGTTTTGGCCAAGAGCCTGTGCAGCTGCTCTTAGACAAGGCCCTTCAGTGGCACAGATCAGGAAAATATTACCCACACTGATACTGAACACTTTTCCTCTTCCACACAGTAGTTTTAGAACCTTTTAGGTCTTGGCAGTCTCTTTCTGTTCTGCGATCTGAAAGGAGCTTTAAAATACTGACTGAAATCAGTTTAAAAGGACAAACTTTGTTGGAGGGTAATTATACAATCTATGATGGTTGTTAAAACGTTGATGAAGCGTTGAAGACCATTTCCATCCATTAACTTTTACCCGATTCTTCCTTTCTGTGTCGTGGGGGTCACTGGCGCCCATATCCTGCAGTCACTGTGCAAGAGGCGGGGGACACCCTTGACAGGTCTCCAGTCCATCACAGGTACACATAGAGACAAACAACCATTCACTCTCTCACTCACACCTAGGGACAATCACTTTGTTACTTTTTTCTTGCGTGTCAAATAGATCCAACAGGGCGATCGTATAAAAACTGACTTGCAAAAGTTTTGGGGCTTGAAAATATCAGCTACTTTTTGACCATGAACAACTTTGGGTTATCAGTGGTTGTGAAATTCACTTCAGAAGTCTTGAGACAGCACAGTTTGTTGCCCATAAAAATCAGGAAATAACAAGAACAACAACAGATAGTCTAAATAAAACTGATTTGGTATTTGCCTTTATTGCTTGAACATAATATATTTTAAAACTAGAGAAATTGGAATTTCTGCTAAAATGTGTTGAATGACTGCTAAAGTTTGCTGAAAAAGCTGAAACTGAGTTGTTTAAGCCAAGCAGAAAACCCAGAACCCTAGCTACATTATAAGGCAAAAAAACACTAAAAAGCTAAATGACATCTAAAAGATAAAAGTAGCAAAACACTAGCTAAAGCCTAAATGAAGCAAACAATAGCTAAAAGTATAACTAGGCTAGATAAACATACCAGAATGCTAGGTTAAAATAGCAGAATGATAGCGAAAAGTAACAGTACTGTAGCTAAAATTATTAAAATGCTAAAAGTTAAAAATAAAACACTAGGTAAAAACCTTACAAATAAAACACTAGCTAAACGTTTAATATAAAACACTAGCTAAAAGCTAAAAACTAAAAATAAAATGTTAGCTAAAAGCTGAAAATTACAAATATAACACTAGCTAAAAGACACAAATAAACACTAGCTAAAATACACAAATTAAAAACTAGCTAAAAGTTGAAAGTTTAAAATAAAATACTAGCTAAAAGCTGAAAGTAACAAATAAAAGACTAGCTAAAAGTTAAATGTAAAACACTAGCTAAAAGTTAAAAATAAAAAACTAGCTAAAAGCTGAAAGTAACAAATAAAACACTAGCTAAAAGTTAAATTTAAAACACTAGCTGAAAGCTAAAAGATACAAATAAAACACTAGCAAATGTTCAATGTAAAATGCTAGCTAAAAGTTAAAAATAAAAAAAACTAGCTAAAAGTTGAAAGTTTCAAATAAAATACTAGCTAAAATCTGAAAGTAACAAATAAAAGACTAGCTAAAAGTTTCAAATAAAATACTGGCTAAAAGCTGAAAGTAACAAATAAAACACTAGCTAAAAGCTAAAAATAACACACTAGCTAAAAGCTGAAAGCCAGCAGCACGGCTGCTTAATGGTTAGCTTGTTGCCCGATAGCAAGAAACTCCTGGTTTCAATCTTTGTTTTGGACCTGTGGTCTGTGTGGAGGTTACATGTTGTCCTCATGTTTGCATGGTCCTTTCCAAGTACTCCGGTTTCCTCCCACCATCCAAAAACCTGCATGTTAGGCTGCCTTCAGTCCCAGACCTCCCTTGCAAAAAAGAGTTGTGATCTCAATGGGAATTGCCTGGTTAAATAAAGTTTTTTTTTTTTTTAAGTATCAAAACACCATCCATCTTCTACCGCTCATCTGTGGTCGGTTTCCAGAGATATTTGATCCAAGAAAAAATCAGAACATCCCTCTCCCTGGCATCACTTTCAAGCTCATCCTGGGTAGGAACACTAACAAAACACTAGCTACCGGTAAAAGCCAAAAGTAGCAGAACAGTAGCTAAAATCTAAATGTAACAAAATGTTTGCAAAAGATTAAAACAATTAAAAAGTCCTAGCCAAAAGTAGCAAAAGGCTATCTGAAAGCTTAAAGTTTTGTAAGATAACAAAAATAGAAGAAAAGAAATGCAGTAGAATATTCCCAAGAGAACAGATTAAATTGAAAAGATCTCTATGTATATGTTTAGGAAAATATTTGTAAATAATGTTAAATAATTTGAAAAGTATAAAAGTTCTAAAAGCTAAAGTCACATCACTCATCTGGGGTGATGAATGAGCTGAATATTTTGATAGCTTAGTAGCAAAAATCACACAAAGTGCTGGTATGTAGAAGTAGTTAGATTGCACAAAAGTGCAGAGAATAAATAACAAGAAAACAACAACTTTGAAAACTGATTCATCACTTTGCACAACTACTATTTCAATTGTACAAAATGTAGCAAACAGGTCTTAACTTGACATTTTTTCGTTGCTGAGAAATTGTAGCTGAGTGATATTTGTTATATTGATATTTATGTGAAGCAGAGTAAATAACAAAAGCCTTTCTTATCTGTGAACACATTTTTTAAAAACTTAATACAACAGCCTGTACTCTACACCCTGATGACATAATGTGCTGCTGATAAACAAGCTTCAGATTCTTTACAGGACATAGCACACAAGTTAAAAATTATTGCACAATGTCACGTTGCACTGTGTTCGTCAGACAGAGGGACACCTCCAGCTTTGCTCGGCAGCTCTGGTACTTTTGACAAGGTGGTGTAAAACAATCAGTCCTGCTAACTGGAATTAACGAGCCTCACGTTCAGGCGTCTCATGAAATTAGCTCCTTGTTACCGACTGTGCAGCTCAGCAGGAAGTCCTCATGGCAGCAAGGCCTCTCACATTCACACAAGCAGCCACACTGAAGGCCACGTCCTAGGGGAAACGGTGTTGTGTTTGACCCCCTCGGCTGGAGGAACAACAGAGGATTATTTGAGCAGCTACGGTGACATGTCTGTTAGCATGTTTGTGGGAAACAGTACCCCTCCTAGACCCCAGGAAACCCCTGCTTGTTTAACTACGTGTGTGTGTGTTCTCTGTCAACATACATTGTAAGCCTGCAGGCCATTGTACGGGTTTTGTGTGTGTTTGTCTCAAAGGCTTTTGAGTTAGTCTGACAAAAACATGATTTATATGTCTTTACCTTAACAAAGAAAAGAAAACTGGACAATAATTAAAGACTTCTATGTAGGAATGTGATTCACCTGCTGCCTTTCAAGCTAGTTTATGCTGAGAGTGAATGGACTTACAGTCATTTTGGGTAAACCTTGTAAATAAAGTTATGCACTTTCTTTTATGATATTGTGAGATGTCACAAAATGTAACACTGCTCAGAGTATTAACCTTTATTTAATCAGGTAAATACACTGAGATCACAGATTTTTTTGCAAGTGAGGCCTGAGTCTGAAGGCAACATGCATGTTTTTGGATGGTGGGAAGAAACCGGACTATCTGGAGAAAGACCACACAAACATGAGGAGAACATTCAAACTCCACACAGAAAAGCCCCAGGTTCAAAGCGAGGATTGGACCCAGGATCTTTTTGCTGTAAGGCATCAGTTCTAACCACTAAGCTGTTGTGTTGCCAAATCAGGCCCATAGATGAGCTATGTTCACCATTGGGTTAATTTTTAAATAAAACTAGATTTTAAACCATAAAACAAACTTAATGACAATAAACTTTAATTTGAAAATGCATATGTGAAAAGAGAGGATTTAAAATGAAAAACTATATACTTATAAGTATATTTGCCCTATAAGTCACCGTTTTTTTTTTGCTTAATTTGCATGCCCTGCGACTTATACACAGAAGCAACTTATTTTTTTTTCCCCCATATTTATAAACTAATTTTTGGCTGAGATATGACCATTTTCATTCATTCTGACATTGAAAATATTGAACATTACCATTTTCAGTCACTAGATGGCACTCAAGTAGTATGGCATGCCGTTGTGTCATGTAATAGATAAAATTGGCTATTAATGACACAATCGGCTTGCCGTAGCCTGCCACCTATGTCCATCTCTGGTATCATGTCTGGAGCAACAGTCAAATCAGCTTCATTTCAACTGCGCCACCCTGGTGAAATGCAGCTAATTTGACCATTGAAGTGCATTTATTAAGTAAAAGTTCAACTGAGACACACCTTTGATATAATGTTGAGCAAAGAAATAATTATTTTTGGTGCTTGTCTTGTTAAATTTTGAAGAAATGCACAGCGTTCCTCCTTCCTGATTTCCTCCCTATGCGCGCTCCCGGAGCACCGAGGCAGCAAATACTTTTGAAAATGCAGTTGATTTGACCATTAAAGTCCTTTTATTAAGGAAAAGTTAAAAACTAAGACACACCTTTACTATAATTTCGAGCAAACAAATAATTGTTTTTAGGTGTTTAAATTATAAAATTTTGAAGAAATGCACAACGAGGCATCCCTCCGCGCACTCCCGCTTCTGCGTATCAACTTTTGAAATGCAGCTGATTTGACCATTAAAGTGCATTTATTAAGCAAAAGTTAGACTGAGACACACCTTTGTTATAATTTCAAGCAAACAAATAATTGTTTTTAAGTGTTAATCTTGTCAAATTCTGGTTAAAGTCCTCCAGTGCACACTCCCGCAGCCACCATTTGGCAGCCAATCGATTTTTGGCACAACACTGGCCCACATTTCCAGGTTGTCAGCGGTGACGCTAACAAACGTGACACGTCAGCGATTACATAATCGATGCAACGTATACGGCAAAGCGACTTATTTGTGATTTTTTTCCTCACTTTATTAGATGTATTTGGACTCATGCAACTTATAAGGCGGTGCAACGTCTACGGCGGAAAATACGCTTTGCTTAAAGTAAGATTTTCAGACAGCCTGGACAAATACAACTCACGACCAACGTAAAAGATTATTACAAAGTCTGGGTCTTTTTTTCATTCATTCAACCTTTATTTAGACAGGTAAATCCCATTGAGCCTCGAGGACTCATTTACAAGAGAGACCTGATTTCAACGAAGAATGATGACAACAATGGACAACAGCGACAACAATAGACAGTTATACAGATTTGATTTTTTTTTTTTTTTTACAAATAAGATGGCCAAAAAAGTAACAAAAACAGCTAGATTATAAGGCGAATGTAGAAAACTAAAAACAGGAACATATCTGCATTGGTCCTTGCCAGGAGTCCAACAGATTTTTAAAGCCACTTGAGGTCAAGGTCGAGAGCTTCAGATCTTTATACTATAAATAAATAATGAGCTACTCAAAAGCTTACATTTTTACAGTAGCTGGTTTTGATTCTTAGCTTAAATGTTTTTGCTCAGTGTTTGTTCACTGACATGCAGTAAAACTGAGTACATGTGAATGTAATTAAGGACACAACTGTTTGCTTGTGAGCAAGCTTTTATTAAAGTACTTTTTAGATTTTATTTTCAGTTTTTAATCAGTAACTTAAGCGCATGTGTGTGTGCTGTATGTGTGTGTGTGTCTTCTTTCCTGACTTTTTCCTGTTCAGATCCAGGGGCGTGCTCCACTTCCTTCCTGTGCTGCCACAATCTCAGTCAGGTTTCCTAAATGTCTTCCAGCTTTACAAAACCTACTCTGTGTTTGTGTGTGAGTGTGTGTGTGTCTCTGCTGCTGTGTGTCACCGCTCACATACAAGCTTGCAGCGTATTTAGGTGCTGTGAGTGCATCATTGGAAACGGGGCATGGGGCATCTCTGCCGTGTTTTGATGTGATCTTTGGTCTGTGCGCAGACACTCAACTCACACAACCCCTGAGGTCAGAGACAGATAAGAGAAAGCATGGGGCAAGTTTCTCACGCGATGATGTCAGCGTCTGTGAAAGCCCATCAAAAACCAGCCTCTCTCAGATCAATTTATTTTTCGGCATTTGCCCTTCCACCTTTCTAATCGGGCCCACCTGAACAGACTTTGTCCTCCACCTCTGATTCTAGCCTCAACTCAGAACAACACAAAACGCAGACAACAAACAAAATCTTGGCTCTTGTTTATGTGGTTAGCTCCGCTGTGGTTGGAATGCCTGTTTTCAACATAGAAGAATGTCTCGACTTCTTTTCTGAGCGATGCCATTCGGATCCTCGTGAACCTTACTATTGGTGCTGATTTGTGCTAGTTTCACTACACTAAAGCTGAGGTTTTTGTTTTGTTTTCTGGATAAGCTGTGAATACCTTTAGTTCCTTTGGCCCAACGGGTTTGATTGAATAAAAGAATCTTAAAAATGCCAAACGTGCATTTCTTCCACATGTCAACGACACTTTTAACATAATGTCAAAAGGCACGTACTCAAAACTTCTGCTTTACAAGGATGCAAGTAACACTTGTATTCATGCCGAGCAAACAGCTTGGTGTCTTCTAATATGTTGACAACGTTTGCACAGCTTTATAGAAACACGTTTACTTGTCTGATGGTATTTGGGGTGCAGACTCTTGACTTTCCAGAGCAGCCTTAAGCTTGTTTTATTTACAGGCTTGTTTGGTGTTTAACTTTGCACTGCTCCAGTACAGAACTCTTAATGGAGAATATGCTACTTTGTGACAAAATTAAAGTAAAAATATGTATATATCACTGCACCACATAATAAATAGAACCACAATCTTTAATATGAGGCCCTAAACTTTAGCTGTGAAAATCTTTAGACTCATGTTTGGACTGGAAGGCTGCAATAAAATTATGCAACGATTATTGGCACATTTAGATTATTTTGAAACTTACCCGGTAAATGATTATTATGTTACCTAAATAATGAATTTTATATGTTTATGTTAAATAAAGAGTGCATAATAGTATGTTTTTAAAAAACCCTGTTAATCACAGGCTGCTGACCAACAACTATCATAAATCTTAACATTGAAACCACCATAGAAAAGCTAGCATGATTAGCGCCATGTTTATTACTGGAAGTTTATGAAAGTTTATAGACAAATTAAATATTTCAAAGCATTACAAAAGACAATCTTGTTATGAGAACGTCAGCTATTATTTACAGACAAGTATTTTTAAGGGTTGAGTAAAAAAAAAAGGATTAAAAAGCAGTGAAAACACACGTTTAATGTCTTCTCTAGTAACTCTGCAAGGACAAACGGCACCACACAGACACTGCTCGCTCTCCTAAAGTGGCAGCACCGATTAAACTTACCAAAATTAATTTTAGACTTTTGAAAATGGACTCAGAACTTGCGACACGATTAATCAAAAAATAGGTTTTACCTCCCTCCCACTTGTTAACATGCAGTATCATGTATAAAATGTGTATCAGACATTTAAATCAAAACACTGTTTTAAAAAGAAAAAGATGAACTTTTCGAGACCTTTTTTTTTCTGGCCTTCTTTTTACAGATAACACCTTATTTAAAAGCTATGTTTCTGGACCTAGATACAAAGCCATTCTCATGCAGATTGATTACTCTGCTCAGTCCTGTGACCATCTGGACATACGCAGGATATGGCATCTCTACATCACGCCCCAGCTCCCACTTACGCACACAGATTGGTTTGACTCTAGCTGTTGTCAGAGGTGTTATCAGTTGTGGATCAACATCAGCTCCCCGTTCCACTTTGATCTTTTTGCACACTGAAGCAGGAAATGGGCAACACAGGGTTGACTTGAAAGGAGCTACTGTCTGTGCTTCATGTTCATATTTTCATGTTCTGTTTTACAACGTTTGGCCTTAACAAGCTGTCATTGACTGGCCTAGTTGTTGGACTCCAATGAAGGATGTCTCAGCATTGATTTTATCAATCAACTTTATTTATCCTGACTTGCTCTGAAGCAACCTTTTTTTTTTTTTGCTCTTTACTTAACAAGACATGCTCCACTGAGATATAAAATATCTTCTACCAAGAAGTTCATGATAGCGTCATACTTATATATATATTTTTTTTTTAGATTTTACATCACAATACAAAGCTTATATGATATAAATGACTCACATTTGTAAAAGCTGATGAGTATGTCTGTATTTTAACTTTTTGGAGGTCAACCTTGGGTCATGTTGTGGCTGCTGCAGAAACCGCAGTGGTGTCTTGATGGCTTGACCTGTCTAATATCTCAATTCAGAGTTTAATCCCGGAAGCCTGTGTCACTTTAGTAAACATGCTGTTGGAAAAGCACAAAACCGGTGCTTGACATGCTTAATCACATGCAGATAACCAGTAAATTTAGGACACTGGTGATGTCCTACATGCCAGAGCTCACCACCCACTGGCTACTGTTTTGTGGTTTGGTGTTGCAGAATATTAACTGTCTGAAAGTGGCATGACGAAGCAACCACCAGAAGCAACTCTATAACGAACCCATGATAAAAAAAACAGAAGTTTGATTGTTATGACTCTCAAGCACTTGAATCCATGTTGTTTTTAATAGGACAGTCAGTCTGTCTGTGCGCTCTTTGTCTTGCGTCACACTTGAGAAATGGCAACTTTATCAACACTTCCAGTCAAACACTTCATTTGCACCTCACAATTCTAACTTTGTCCCTGAATCTGCTGTCTGTTTCTTTAATTTTCCTTTCAACATCACAACAAACCCCTCTCCTACACAGCCACAAAACACCAAACTCGTATCTGGCTCACATTCGATCATCAGGGAGAAAAGCACTTTTCAAGAATCCAGCACTTTTCGTTGTTCTCAGAAAAAAAACAAAAAAAACAACCAAGAATGGAAATCTTATTTTCATCCCTTTTTGCCACAATTGCTTCCATTCTGCAAAATCTTTTCAGCGGTGGGAGTGTCTGAATGGGGAGATGGATGGATGCAGCTGGTGAAATCTTTGTAATCAGGATGATTTGATGGAGTAAACTAACAAAGAAAGCTCTTTGGAAACCACATTTATGATAAATGGACCAAAACAGTGAAGACTTGTGACCTTGTGCATAAAAAGAGAAGAAGTTACTGTTTTTGAACAGGCTCCTCCATGAAGCCTGGAGGCTGGGGTCCTAAAACTGGCTTGGCTGTTGAGGGGGGGTTGCAGGGAGGCATAGAGGGGGCCCTATTTTCTGTTCAAACTTTAGTGTTTCTCTGCAGGCAGGCTAGTATGTGGAACAGCCGATGAGGGCCTTGACTTAGCTTTTTTTCTTTCTCTTTTGGCAGAGCTGGTGAGTTTGAGTGGGTTTGAGTCGTAGCATCTGTTGCTCTGAGGGAGCCTGCTATTTATCAAACTGAAGCTCGGTCTGCTGGGAGCCCAAAGGGGGAAGAATATGGCTTATTATAAACTGCAGGTTTACCACCATTGCCTCTATTTTACCCCCAGCCTTCTCCTAATCTGAAGGCACGTTCCTCTGAGATGTTTGTCTCAAAGGGATACCAAGCTGGGGGTTATGTGGGGGCGTAAAATTAGCAAGACAGGTTATGACCCACAGTATTTTCTGCATCTCCCTACAGCTCTAAAGTTAAATGCATAAAAAAAATCTAGGGTTGTTTTTGCAGCTTGGCACCTGAAGTTGTTTTGTAAAGCTCTGTTCAAATAGAAAAACAGGCCAGCCCCCAGCTTTTCAGGAATCAGCCAGCGCGTCTCAGGAAGGTTGTTTTTCCAGGAGAAAAGTTTTGGTTTTGACCCAAACACGCTGAAGCAATCACATACATTTGTGTTTTCATGCACAGTAGAAGATTAACGGCTCGCCAGAGCCTCGCTTGCACAATCTGACATGTTACATTATGAGCCTGCCATGACAATTCTTCATCCATTCAACAACTTTGTTGTGACACACACATGCCGATCAGTAAGGTTTTTTATTTTTTTATAATAACAGTCTCTGCTGAACTTTTAAAGAACTAATCACTTGCACGTGAAGCTTTCAGGAGCATCTGTTCCAGCTGCAGAAAATAATCCGGGTTACACTTTCCCTGAACGGCCACTTCACAAATACTCAGAAACACCAGCTTTACTCAAGGTGCTTCACTGTGAGATGAGTCATGTAGCAATCCAGAACCACACTTTGAACTCTGCTTTGAACACATTCTTCTCTGTCCTACCACCTACAAAAAAATAAAAATAACCTAACGATCTGTTGAGATTACCTTGAGGCAATTATGAAATGCTACGCTGAAACAAATTAAACTAAACACAAGAAGAAGCTTTGATGGTTGGACAATAAAAGCCATGGTGAAAGAGTGGTGTTGACTGACAGAACTGTAGAAAACATCTTCACTCATTCCAACGTTGTGTGATCCTGTGGAAATTAAAAGAACATAAGGTTGCATCTCTATAAATCCATAACTGAACGTACACATTTATCAGTTAACTAATGAACTGAAGATGGAATGTGATAGATTTATTTTGTTTTTTACTTTTTAGTCAAAGTTGAAGTTATATATTGGTTCTGATAGATTTTTAAAAGAAGTGGAGTTCATGCTATAGTTTAAACACTAATTTGAGCTTTTGCTTGGCTTTAAAGTGCTGGAGCTTATTTTCTTTGCTTTGGGATGTTCATACCTCTTTATTTAAGCTGACGCTGAGTCCAATACTAATTTGGAACATGTGCCTAAAATTAAACCAGGCCTTTTTGTTTTTTGGACAGCAAAAGAAACAACTCTTTGTTGTCTTGGCAGAAGAATTTGAGGGTTAAGTATGGATCATTGGTAACTTTTCAGCCCAAGTAAAACTATGTGAGCACAGCCTGATTCAAAGCATTTAATGGAAATTTTAATGTAATTTTTCATAACGTTCTATGTTGCAAATAACCAACTGTGTTCCATGTAGAGGGAAGTTTGTGTTGTATTTTTTATATTTCATTTTAATGTTGGTATTAGGATTATAAATCCTGTTCTTCCCAAAGTTTCAAGAACATCAAAATTAATAATAATCCAGGTAAAAATTCCAACAAAGTTCAGTCAGGTCATCTGGATGGTTTCTTTTTTTTTTTTTTTTTTTTTTT
>NC_056509.1:36097977-36102080 GCF_014905685.2 Nematolebias whitei
TCCCCCCCACAGAGCGTTCCTCGAGGCAGACAAACACCGACCAAAGCCCGACCCCCGGCCCCCGCCCGGGCGGGAGGGGGGGGGGGGGGGGGGGGGGGGAACAGTTATGTTGGTGCTAAGATGGCCTCTGGGGCCCGCCCTCTCCTCCGGTGCCCGCCCTCTCCCTCGTTGACAGTCATGTCAAACTGGTTCAAAACACCAAAGTCCATGCTCAATAATTCAGGTATAAAATCCAACAATATTCAGTCAGGTCATCTGGACGGTTTCTTTTTTTTGTTTTTTTGTGCTGAGATGTTTCTCCCTCCATCCAGAAGATGGAGAGACTGAGTGCGAAACGTCTCAGCACACACACACAAAAAAAAGTCCAGATGGCCTGACTGAACATTGGTGGATTTTATACCTGGATTATTGAGCATGGACTTTGGTGTTTTGGCTATGGCTGCCTCAGAGGAGTCTACAGGGGAGAGAGAGTGGGCCCCAGAAACCATCTTATCACCATCAAACTGGTTGGTCCACTATGGGAGTGTGCTGCTTGTGGGACTCATTTTGTTTGTAGCTCCTCAGACTGTTGAAGTCCTTTGGATGAAGGATGAAACGTCTCAACAAAAAAATAAACTGTCCAGATTACCTGACCGATGTACATTAAAGAACATTTTGTTTTTAGCTCCTTCATTTATATAGACAAAATCAGTCATTTCAGTGTATTTGTTCTGTATTTTCTTCAGATTTAATATTTTTCCTGACACCCTTTCTCTTGTTTCTCTTTCTAATTTCTTGCTTGTTTTTTTACTGTATGCTGTGTCACTTTCTGTCAACATTTTATGCTCTCTCCACTTGTATCTGTGCTCTCATGCCTCAGCTGTGATGTAACTCTTAACAAACATGTTTACTTGATTGCGGTTCCAATTGCTGCGCACAGAGGCTCCTTTCATTAAAAGTTGTTTTCTGTACCGTACATCTCCCAACACATGAGTGCCAGTCGCTCGTCTATCCTGTGCCTTCCATCTTGTTGCAACCAATAAGTCCTTTATTTATGCAGGATGATTCTTGTTATGGGTTTAACCATCCCAAAACATCCCTTCTTACACGCTACAGAAAAAGAAGAGGGAGAAAATATGGCGCTGTTGTTTATTTCTTTCTTTATATTGGCTGAGATGAGTGAAAATCATAAACAGTTTTCCACAGGGCGAAGCTCTACCTCCTTTCTTTTCCTCTCTCTTGCACACATGCATAGTTCTTCACAGATATGCCAGTGCATGCTTTCCAATCAAAACTTTCATGCTGAGTTGTTGCAACTGGTCAACAGGATATGAAACCTTCCCTTGTACTTTTTTGCTCCTTCTTTTTCTTCAAGCCAGAAGTGACCTTTATCCTATTTTGTTCGTTCTGCATCAAATCTCAGTCTTTTCCGTTTGCATGAGCTTCACTGTTGTTTGTTGGACTTTTTTAACCTGTCACGTTGATTTTAAAACACAACTAGTAAACTATACGTTTCAGTCCGCTCATGATTTTCAGATTTCTGTGCAAACAGTCTAGCTCATTTGCTTATGGGCTGAGTCATTTCCACGTACAGTTATAGGTGTTCGTCAGTGACAAGCTTCACCCCCCATTCCTCCAGATTGGTGTTAGTGGAAGGGAAGATGACCATCTGCTGCCCCAGTTGCCCAGTGACTGAACAACAGCCCTCCCTTATGGCACAGATCCACTGTCCATTGTTTCACTGAGTGTGTGTGTGTGTGTGTGAGGTTGCTGAAGTTTCATCTGTCTCTATGTGCGCTCAGCTGCCTCTATACAGTTAATGTTCTTTGCATGCATGTGTTTTTGTATCCTCTTCAAGGAGAGCCAAGTATTGTGTGAAGCTTTCCTGTGGGAGTCCCGTAGAGAACGCACCCTGGCCCAGCAGGACATCTCTCGGTGTGGTGTTAGCTGACTCGGCCTTACGGGGGGGTTAGCGAGGGGTCAGATTTATCGGCCACAAGCCAAACCTTTTCTCTGGTGAATAAAGAGATCAGATTTCCTCTCCAGACATGTGTCTACAATCACACAAACACAGACAAAAGCAAAATCCTTGACTTCTTTGTCAGAGAAATATGCTCAACTTTGAATCTGAAGCTACAAGATGAAAGAGCCAGCTTTATTCCAGCTAAAGGGAATTGTTTTGATGTTTTGAATATGTACAGCATAAAGAAACAACTATCTTTTTGAGTCCACAATCTACTCACATTCACATTTTCTCCAACACTATAACTGGTTACAGAGCCTTCTTACTGAAAACTCTAAAATCGAAACACTCAGACTACACCACCGGACAAAGGTATTTGTACTAATAAATCCAGCTGAAAGAGTATTACAGAAAAAAAAAAATCGCTTTATGTGCCAGATTAAACTTCCTCAGCTGGTTCCTTTCTTTCTTCTAAAAAAAAGCAGCCTTCTAGGTAGAAATTTACAATGTTTTTTTTTTTAAAAGTTTCACACATTTTTAAAGATCTTCATTAGAAAAAGGCACATATCTACTTATCGCAACATGAAATACTCACATTTTATACTGTAAACGTTGCAATTTACTGCATTTCAATAATTCAAATAATTGATTTAAGAATCAGACCAGTTGCATTTCATAGATTACACATTTGCATCACATTGGAAATGAGAACATTCTAGCACACAGCTTAGTTTGCTTTTACTCCATCTTAAATGCATTACAGAACGTGTGGACAAATATAGCTGTTTATTTGTTTAATTGTTTACTAATTAATATTGGATAGAAAATTAGTAGACCATTGAAGTAGGGCTTTGATTGACTCATTTATCTGCCATTTATGCAAAGAAATTAAAAAAAGAGTGCAGTTTTAACTATTTTTCACAAACCTCTACATTTTATTGTTTATTGAATTGGATGATGGTAGGCTAACGAAACAAGACATATTTTCAATTTAGCAATTTGTTCATTTAACACACATGGGCCTTAGTAGCACGTGGAAGAACTATACACAGCCACATTAGTCTAGCACCTCCTCATGCTGCTCACCTGCTTGGTCACACTGTTGTGGGGTGGAAGCCCATTCATCAACCAGCATTTGTTACGAGTCAGCCAATGTTGTTTTGCTGGTCACTCTGGAGCAAACGGCACACCAAAGCTGGTCTCATTGATGTTCAATGGGGTTGAGGTCAGAACTGCAAGCAGACCATTTCATCCTCTCAACTCCAAAGTTCTGGAGGTGGTTTCTGATAAATGAGTGACGTCATCTTGGAGGACAAAGTTTGATCCCAGACATAATCAGGTGGCTGTCTGTCAGCAAAAGCTCAAAGCAAAAGTTAATAGCTGTATAAGATTTATTGCTGAAAAGCATCATTACAACAAAGAAACTAGGGATGCACGATATTAGATTTTTGATCGATATCCGATATGCTTATATGTTAAAACTTATTTGACCGATACTGATGTTTTATATACTTTCCTTTGTCAGAACATAGCCCTCTTATTTAGGCTTATTTGCTACAAAAAAATGTGTAACAGCTGACATATATTCAGTAACAGCCATATGATATGCAAAGCACTTTAACTTATATTAAATGAAAAGTGTTAAATGTTATTTATTAGCATTAGTCACCTGCGATGCTGTCTCACTTGTGGAGGCTTGTTCCGGGTTCCTAGCTACAGTGTGGGATCCTCTGCTCTCTTGTGCATGAAGGACAGCCTTTTAAAGTTGAGACTAATCATGCTAACAGGGCTAACACGATGTCCAAATGTAAGTGGTAAAACCATAGATATCATATAAAGCCAGATACAGCATTGACCGCTATCGCCTATTAGTGCTGACGAGCCGTAGGGCCGCCATCTTGGAACGGTCGACCGCTCCACTCAGTGTAACCTGTTTGACAGGAGCAATGAAGTATCTGCGCATTTAATCAGTCATAGCTGAATACTAAACTTATTCTCATGATTTTTTCCTCTGTAAAGCTTAGGCGTACAGCCATTAAAGCTGAACACATGGTTCAGTGTATTTAAATAGTCTTGGTGGGGTTAACATTAACACTAATAAAATATTCTTATGACAAGTTTTGCAAAACTCACAGTCACTGATACATTTTTATTAATATAT
>NC_056509.1:36112080-36195632 GCF_014905685.2 Nematolebias whitei
GATATATATAGTAAAGTTGATTATTTATGCTCGTAACGGCTGTTTCATCATTGTGCATTCAGTGTTAAACCGAAAATAAAAATTTCTAAGCTTCTGTTTACAGTAATTCACATACATTTTTAGGCTTGTAATATATCATTCTAAAATCTAATTTTATGTCACTTTTAGATAGCTCAAGTGTTCTGCTTCATTGTTTTAAGGTAGTTAAAGTTTATAAAATGCAGTTTAGCTTTACGTTATCAGAAGACTTTTGCTTGTGTGACTAGAGGCTCTGTATGAATGCACATATTTTTAGAAGATAAAGTGCCTCTCTAAGCATTTTCTACATTTTTCTTCTGCTGCTTCAGATAGTACAAAGTCATGCTCACATGCCATGTGTCGGTGATTTCATGTTTGAGGAACTCACTGGTTCTTGTTCCAAGAGGACAGCATCTCTGCGCATGTGCCATAAGTTTGTGTATGTTGTACCCATCCCCCGTGTTTGCACACATCCAATCTGCTGGTTCCTGTGTGTATATTTAGTGCCGTTCTGTTTAAAGTCAAACTTGTGGTGCAAGAAAGCGGGCCGACTCAAAAGAACAAAGGTGAATGGCTTGACAGCATTTATTATGATTCAGCAATCACAGCTTTGAATGCTAACTGTCGCTAAGTTAGAAACATACGCATAAACGTGAAAGGAAATGTTTAAACAGTGGCTTTATCAGCTATAAAAGAACATTTGAAAAGGACTTTGTTGCACATTTTTAGTCAGCCATTTAAGCACTCTGTGGGATTTTTATGATCCAGCAATCTCAGCCAAACATGCATGGAAGATAGAGTTACAGTTTGCCCCCCAAAAGCCCCCAAACTACTGTTTCTTTAAATATTTTTAACCCTTTAGCCTTACTCTAAAGCACTCAAAGAAATACTGATTCTTTGCTCTGACATGAGTCATAAACTAATGGAAAATGTTGATAAAATGTAATTTTGAAGCAATTTTTTTGAGACTCTGCTCATATCTTTTTTTTTTTTTTGTGCCTAAAATTAAACCTGAAACACTGAAAGAACTCGGATGTTTTAAACCCGACCACAGAGAGCACGCTGACCTGTATGGCTGCACACAGCTGGTAATATCAGGAAGCTAAAGCTGCTGCTTCAGACAGATAATTGAACAATTGAGAAGCGTGCACTGAAGTGAAGAATACAGTTCTTTGGAAAATAACTAAAGGTTTTAAGTTTGATAAAGTTTCATCACTAAAACCTTTGTATTGAATATAACTTTGTCAAGACCAGAAATAATAAATACAACTATCATCTTTTAACAAATCATCAGTTTTTAGTTAATTTATGAAAGTTCATCTGCATGGTATGAACATAATATAAAGTATTATGCACGACATTTAAATCACTTAATTATTTCACTTTGCTGCCAGAGTTTTTAGTCATTTTTAAAGTGGTATTTAAATTAATTCTCCACATTTTGGAAGATGTTTCACCTGCAGTCTTATCATTTTCAGAAGATATTTTGTGTGCTTGTTAAACTGTATTTGATTTGATTCTTTAAAATACCAAATATAACTCAGTTTGGCGCATACAATTGTATTTTAGCACTAACAAAGGGATCCCCAAACAACTTTTAGCTGAAAACGTGACACACAAGAGGTGATCATCTGAAAGATCTGTCGGACGTTTTCTGGACTTTTCCCTTAACAATCTGCTTTTCAGAAACTGTTTGTCTGCTGTTTTAATTCAGACGTTCCTTCTTTTGTGCGTGACACGGTGCTGGACTGAAAATATAAGCAAAGTCTAAAGGGAAACTTTGGAAGTTCTGCAAAAAACATGGATAACTGTTGATCAAGACCACTCTGAACTATTACAAGAAATTCTGGCTCCTTGGAAGCAAAATGTAAGGAAACTGGAGCCGGTTAAAGATTTTTGGATAAAAGTCATTATGCTCAAATAGAGCACTTTTAATGTAGGCTTCAAAACACAATTTCATGCATTCATTAAATATGCTTTGGTGTTACCTGAATGAAGAATAAGCTGTTTTATTTTTAATTGAAACCTTAGCAGCATAAGAACTGACTCACTCATCAGTAACACTCAGTGAAGAGGACAGAGGGCAGCGTGATAAGTTATCACCTCATCAAGCGGACATTTCATAAATGATGAAATATTAATAGGGCGTCATTGGGACATCGCTCTCGAACAAGGTTCTGTCAGCCATTTTGTTCTGCAGTTCAGTACCATAGCTCATTATCTAATAATGAGGTAATACAACACAGCCAAACGGGCTCCGTGGGCCGCTATTAGGCCATATCATTTCCTCGCCCTTTTAAAATACGACAGTATCGCATCACCTTTTCCACTTTGCAATCAAAATGCATCCTGATGAAGGTTAAAGATTGGGAGCATCGATAATGGGAAGGAAACAAAAAAAGAGGCAGAAGTGAAACCGGCTTTAACTCGTGAGGATTGCAAAGTGGAAAAAAGTTCTGGTGTGACTCAAATTAAACGTGTTTTATAAAAAATATATATATATAAAGGCAGTGATTTGTTTTCTAAAAGAAACAAGGAAATAATAACCAGCTCAACAAGTTCTTGTTTGGATTTGTTTTTTTTAGTTGCTTATAATAGCTGCTTCTGCTTGTCAGCAAGTTGTGTCATGATGGTTTTATTTTTGGCTCTGAAACGTCCTCTTTGTTTTGTCCCAGGAGCAGGTGAAGGATCGGGTCTTTTACACCGTTTATAGCACCTATTAAGAATTACAGGGTGATGACCAACAACTTTTGGGCTGCGTTCCAAGCGAGATGAGTCATTTTTTTTTGCTCAGTCAGCCAGCCCGAGGCCTTGTCAGGGTAAGAAAAAAAAAAAAACAGCTGTGTTTGCAAGGAGGCGCCCAGCAGTATCAGACCACAGGGTCTTTTCTTTTTTGTTGGAGTTGTTATGAATCTTCATGCCAACATAAGCTCACCTTTGTCAGTCGTATGTTTTTGGATCTCGTGAGTAGTTGAGATAAGCTTGCCCCAGATTTCACAAATGAAGTGTTCGGTAAACGAGGAGTTAAAAAAGAGCTGGTGAGAGAATACTGAACGTAGAAAAAAAAAAAACTTGAAAGGCTTTTTACTGATTTGCGGCGGCTGTGTCATATCAGACTAAAGATAGCAGGGGACGGTTTGGTGTTTTCTGTTTTTCTGTGGGATCTTTTCTCTCGGAGCTTGTTGTATTGTGACAGCTGCCCTATCCCTGCTAGAATAACATCCCCGGGAACTGGCTCTTCCACACGTGCACACGGGGGGTTCCAAGCCAACGCCTTTCCCCCTGGATCACCAACCACAGCTCTAATAGATTATCAAGTGTTGGTGCAAATCCATGTTTCTGCCTCAAAGTCATAAATGCGAGGTTATCTACTTTTCTTCTCGATCCAATCCATAGTGACCTTTTTCGTGTACGTGCGTGTGTACTCTTCAGTTCATTGGTATTTCGTGGAATCCGGGGAACATTGCTTCCTTACAGTGCTGCACAGATCCAGGACCTGCTGGATCTGCGGGGATGGGGACAGGCTTGTCATCTGAGGGAAGCCAGCTCTCGGCGATCCCACCTCGTTCTGATTTTTTGCCAGAATACACACTGATTAGAGAACAGAAGGAAAATAAAACTTTTTTTTTTTTTTAAAGAACTCCTAAAGACAAATCTAATACCCGACACGTATCAAACAGTTGAGTTTTCACATGAGGCGAAAGTTAATTACACAGACTCTTATATCCTGCAGCCGAAGGCGAAGATGGCATGTTTTCCTCCTTGTGTGAGTTTGTCTAGACTGTTTGCAAAACATCTCATGAATCGCGGAATTAATTTTCAGGAAACGTTCAAAAAGGCATCATTAGACATACATCTATAATTCAATTCAGTTTATTTATACAGCGCCAAGTCACAACAGAAGTCGTCTCAGGCCACTGATCAGAAACATTCATATATAAAAAAATAATAATGTAGCATTATTTATCTGAGGAGCAGACTGCTTTGAGTTTAACTTCATCGCAGACTCTCATCTTGAGCAAACATAAAGGTGACAGTGGAACGGAAAAAGCTCCATCACGAGGAAAAAACCTTTAGCAGAACCAGGCTCAGGACAAGAGTCCATCTGCTTAGACCAGCTGGGTTTGGTAGGAACAGAAACACAATGGTAGGTCAAGAATCACGTTACGATAGAAATAGTATCAAATGAAAACTATTAAATTTTAGGAAATAATTTAAGGAAATGAGGTCAATTTGTCCTCTAGTAGTCTAAGCTTAAGGCAGCATAACAAGCCAACACTAACTATAGGATTTATCAAAAAGGAAAGTCTTAAGCCCAGTCTTTAAACTGGACAATGTGTCGGCTTATGGACAGAAACTGGAAGTTGGTTCCACAAACCTGATTATGCTCTTGGAAACTCTAGGAACCACGAGTAAGCCTGCAGTCTGAGACCAAAGAGTTATTTTAGGAAAATATGGAACAATAAGATCTTGAATATAAAATTGAGCTAGGTTGTGGAGAGCGTTGTAGTTTAGAAGTAAGATTTTTAATTCAATTTTGGACTTGACAGGGAGCCACTGGAGAGAAGTTACAATCTACCAGAGAGACTATCTCTATAGTCTACAACCAATTCAAAAGCTAATTGACCTGAGCCATCACAAAACTGGTTCTAGCTTAGTGAATTTGTGAGACATTGAGCTAAAATGTAGTGTGGTAGTAGCTGAGAGTTGTTCACACCAAGTACTCTGAGGACCAAAAAACATTTCCTATCATTGAAGGATTTCAGGCTATAGCTCTGGCATAAGAGACAGTGTGCGACACGCATTCACAAAGTATGAAAGTCCTTTAATTGTGTCTTTTTGGTGGCTTGTGACCAACAAGTTGACCGACTTAGCAGCAGGTTTGTTGCTGCTCTGTAAAGCTGCAGGGCAGGTAAGGGTTAACCTTCCTGCCTGCTCTGTTAAACGCTCGCTGAGGTGAACTGGCTCAAATCTAGAGCCGTGTTTGAACAGTGGTATGAGGGGATATCCTCTACAGTTTTTCTCTCTTTAGCCGAGTTTAAAACGCTTTGGCCCGCCGCTATCTAACTATTGATTTTTCTCATTATTTTTCTACCGCTTTCAGAGTAATCTGTTTACATGAAAAAAGAAAGAAAAAAAAGTTCACTAGTTGTTTTTCACAGAGCAGAGTTGCTGTTTTGAGCCTCTGGGCTAATTTGAAACATGTGGTTTGGTGTTTTCTTCAAAGACGGACGACTTTAGTTTTGTCGCTGAAACTACAGTGAATTGTAACTTTGCAACGCATTTGAGCAAACTTTACATCCGATGAAAGGGAATACATTAGGTTGTGAACTTCGTACGTCGGACACAACTTTTTTTTCTGTTTTCTTTTTCCTCTTTTTTTTTTATAAGAGAGGCAGAGACAGAGCGGAGAAGATTGGTTCCTGAAACTGTTGTTCTTGTCTGCAATTGGTTGAAGCCTGTTGCTAGGCTTATGTCAGTATTCGAGTGTTTTCTGCTTCCTCTGCTCCGTGCCCTGATAGGTCAGGTTCGAACTGGTCTGGTAGACTTCTGCCACTTGTTGAACATCCCCACAGTTTCTGTGGTTCTAACTTCGTGAGAAAACACAGCAGCCGCAGGCTAAGAAACACGTGCACAGTTTAATCCAGCAAAACTTTCTCTGTCTTTTTTTTTTTTTTAAATCTTAATTTTACCAGCGTCTTCATAGGGCATTTTTTTTTCAAAATCCTTTCAACACTGAGAAACTAAGAAATTAGCTGTCATATTTTCTAACTTGCTCAAAGTGAGTCACTTTCGATTTTTGTGAAACTTTTTTTTCATCCAACCTTTATTTATACAGGTTAGTCTCATTGAGTCACGAGTACTCATTTTCAAGAGAGACCTGTTTTAGACATAAAAGCAGTTAAAATCAAATCAAAGTAGTGTTAGAAAAAACTGTCAAATCAAGATGCATATAAAACAAAGTAAAATACTCAAAACAAAGCTGATTTTTCTATTGACCTTATCAATTGTTTAAAATCTCTTAAAGAAATTAAATTGGACAGCTTCAGATCTTTTTGCAAGGTGTTCCAGTTTAGAAGAGCAGAGTAAGAAAAGGCCTTTTCGCCGAGTTCAGTCCGCACTGAGGGGACGCTGCAGGTAATAAAGGCCTGAGAGCGCACGCTGTAACTGCACTGACGACGTAACGTAACAAGTTTGGATCAAATCTTTCAAATTTAGCCATCAGTTTTACAACACATTCTACAGTTTCTATCCCAATATGTGTAAAACTAAACAAGTGTAGTATCCAGTCATTGGCTAGTTAAATTTAACTCTTATCATTACTGGTGTTTACAATACACAAGTTGTGAATTTTTTCAAGGAGTTGTATTTGTTGTAAAGTTCAGATCTTTTAAAGTGGGCTTCTATGGAAAGTTTATAACCAATTAATATTTGAAATAACTATTTGAATGACCTTATTGTGGAAAATACTGTTTAAATTTAAACTAATTGATAAGCTATCTGCTAGTCTGAGCAAGGCTAAAAACAAACAAAAACAAAGTAAAAAAAAAAAAAAAAGTAGAATCCAGCCTAAAAAATATTAATTTTATTTTATACAACTTAATAATTGTCAAGTTTGCATTACTCTGTTATCCTGGCGACCTGGGCACATAATCGATCTGTGTGAACTGGGATGAAGGTTTGGGAATCAAGCTGCTGCGTCCATTTAAATATTACAATATGTGCTTTATTCTTTCAAACCAAAAAAGTCCATGCTCAATAATCCAGGTATACAATCCAACAATTTTCAGTCAGGTCATCTGGACAGTTTCTTTTTTTTTTTTTTTTCTGAAATGTTTCACCTTCCATCCAGAAGGCTTCATCAGTCAAGGAAACACACAACACAAAACTGATTCTTCGCCCAAACAGCTTACTCCAAAGTGGAACAAACCAGTTATGTTGGCGCTAAGATGGTGTCTTTGGCACGCCCCCTCCTTTGGTGCTGGCCCTCTTCCTCGTTGACAATCATGTCAAACTGGTTCAAAACCAAAAAAGTCCATGCTCAATAATCCAGGTATACAATTCAACAATTTTCAGTCAGGTCATCTGGACAGTTTCTTTTTTTTTTTTTTTGTGCTGAAACATTTCACCTTCCATCCGGAAGGTCCATCTTTGTTTTTAGTTGATATTGTCTATTTCTATTAAAATAAAACTACCATAAAATAAAGACTTTCTCATTTCTTTACAAGTGGGCAAACTTAGAAAAGCAGCAGGGGATTGAATAATAATTTCCTTAACCGTATGTCTGATTTACAGAGGAAACTCGAGTCGTTTTGATCTGATTTGGCTTCACTGTAAATACAGGAAGTCACTTTCAGTTCTGCAACATGTTTTTTAAGCACAGCTACAAACTGCGTGGGCTTTTGCGAACACCTGTGAAAAGCTGCAGTTGATGAAGATATCCGTGTTCAGTGTAAATCGGTTCTCTTCGAGTACAGAACTTGTTTTTATTTGTGCTCTAAGCACTTTGTAAACTTTCTTACGTGTAAAGTAGGAATACTATAGAAGGCTTCAGTTCAACTTTAACATAAAGTGCTGTCTTTTAAAGTTTAAGTTTCTGAAACTATTAGCAAACTTGAATAAGCATATTTCTAAATCTAGTCATCTAACAGACACAGGGGATCAGTTGGTAGAGCTGTTGCCTCTCAGCTAGAAGGTGGCCGGTTCAAATCCCGTCCCGGGACCTTTCTGGGTGGAGTTTGCATGTTCTGTCCGTGCATGCGTGGCTTTTCTCCAGGTGCTTCGGTTTCCTCCCACAGACCAAAAACATGCATGTTAGGCTGATTGGTGACTCTAAATTGAGAGTGAATGGCTGTTTGTCTCTATGTGTCCCTGTGATGGACTGAGACCTGTCCAGGGTGTCCCCCGCCTCCCACACAGTGACCACTGGATATATGGTTACCAGTGACCCCTGTGACCCGAAAAGGAAGAAGCGAGTAAATATAATGGATGGAAGGATGGATAGTCATCTAACAATTCCTTAACAGTGTTTTAATAAGAAAAAAGTTTTTTTTAATCAGAATGTTTTTCTTTTTTTCTCACAATTCATGGGAATATTTTTATTATTTTTAAAAATCCAGTGGAAATGTTTCCATTGTTCCTGTCTTTCCTCTATCCAATAAGTATCTGAGCAAATCTCATATGATTCCTGTTGTTTCCAGGAGTCTTCCTGTTTATTGTCACGTATCTGTCCAACGTTGTTCTCAGTCCAGTTTAAACGCTCATCTCACACACACAAAGACAGTTTAGTTGATTTTACCCCGTCTTAAGAGTAACACACTTAAAATTCAAACTGTAGGTGACATCAAACAAAAAGCTGAGATGCCTAACGATGTACGTCTTGATATTCCCCTGAGACGCCCGCAATGTGGTTTTTATATGTCACACTGTGTTCAGAACAAGCTTCAGAAGACACACAAGTGCATTCAGACAGATAAAACACGTCTAGGGTGAAGAGTTAGATCTTTTCTTTTATTCTTTCAAAGTCAGAGAATAATTTAAAGAAAACACTCAAACACAAAGACGCAGAGTCAAGAGCCGAGCTGGACAAAAATCTCTTCCAACGTTTCATCGAAGTTTCTGCAGCTTTCTGATTGTTTTGAGTCCAACAGAACAAAAAAGTATCAGCTAACCCGCCATGTCTTTATATTTGGTGTTATATTTGTAAAGTGAGCTGTAGATCTTCAGGCCTTGCTGAGAATATCTCACATTTGGGCTTTTTCACTCGTTTTTGGTCCTTGTACCTAACAATTTTAAAAATAATGTTTCTTTTTTTTCTCGTTAGGTTACTTTTTAACTTCAATATGAATCATTCAAGCAGTAAAAAAGCCTCCTAACTTGATCATAAACCAGTCATGTGTTGAGAATGACTATCATCTTCAAACACATGGATACTTGAGCTCAGTATCTGTAACGAACTGAGTTAAAGCCATTGTTGTGTTCTCTAAGGCCAGCTGGCTGTGGCGTCCATCTTGAAATGGGTGCTAGTCTAGACTGAATTTCATCAGTTGTATACATACACCTGACGATTTTTAGTTTTCGTTCAAATCTATCCAGTGGTAAGTGAGATATTTTACTAACAGACAGATTATAAAGGAAGAGCTCATTCATCTGTTAGCACTCACACTAAGTGTTGGGGATCACTCTGAGCTACTACCACACTAATATTTAGCTCAATATCTGCAGGTTTAACAGAGTTGAAGCCTTTTTTGTGTTTCCTAAGGTCGATTAGCCGTGGTGGCCGCTCAGATTTACTCCAGATATTTATCACTTGTAGATATAAATCCAAAAATTGCATTCTGGGAGTCTCATGAAATGTCACTCACTACTTCATGAGATATTTTACTAACACAGCAGGCAAGCAATCACACAACATCTCCTGCCTTTTGCTGTTTGGCAGCTGACGATAATAAACATGATGCACAGTATTTATAAAAACACAGAGACGCAAACACAAACAGCACGTACACTGTACACACACACTAACTGCCTAGTCAGTGTGTGCCCTCTTGACAATAATAGTGTTTGGTGGTGTCTGCGTGGCCGGACCCCCCCGAGCCTAAGCGCTTTTATGTGAAAGGTTTTGGCGCGTCGTCAGCCGAACGCTGACCGTCCTCTTCTGCAGCTTTGCTGAGCCATGGGGCTCCCAGCAGGTCCGGGAGTGCTGACTCCAGCCCTGGGAACATGTTTACCGCTGGCCTGCACCCCATCCTGTGGCATCAGGAGAGGGCCTGGAGGGGGGTGGGAAGGGGGGCGGGTTGAATGCACACAATGAACATGCTGAATATAGTGCTATCTAGTTATCAGCACCATGATGGGGATGAGCAGACGGTTGACAAACTGGTCGTCAGGCAGGATCACAGAGGCAGACTTGCCTTCTCTTGGCCTCCACTTTTATGTTATTTCCAATTTTAACTTGCTTTTTATTATTCTCTAAGTTCATGCTAAAACATTTACTGTTACTGTTGCATTACAGTGGCAACAAAAAAAAAAAAATGGCTTTACGTTACAAAAATATGTGGTTTTCTTAAAGTAGTAAAACACAACAGTAAAATTTAAAAAAAAAGGAAGTGAGAAGAAAACGGAAAGTTCTTCACTGATTTATTTGGGCAGCTTTATTTTGAAATCCAGCTCACAAACCTGACTTTGTCTTCGTGTTTGTGCACGCAGCCACCAAAGCGTGGTTGCTTTTCTAATGTGGCTGCTGGCATTTCATCATAAACAAAACATATGTGCTGCTTGTGAGAAATGAAACCATTTATCTGTGGTTTACCAAGAAATTCAAACACGCGTGCACGATCTTAGTGGCAAAAACAAACCTATAGGAGCGGATAAATATGTGATAAGTATTGTATTATAAAGTTTTCATCATGCAGTGTGCTTACAGTGTGATTTTGTACTAACTTGTTGCCTATAAAACCAAGAGATAATGGACTTTGTAACCACAGTGGTGGTTTAAACCAGTTAAACACTGTTTGGACATGTCATTGTCAGGCTGGCATAAACAAAACCATATGAGCTGCCTGTTCTTATCTCTGCTTCCTCTCAGCTTTTAAAGGACTCCTTCGGTTCGGACTGATTGGTGGAGAAATGGTATTATCTGTGGTGTGATAGGCTGTGGTGGAAAACCACCAACTGAAGGCTTGTTGTTGCAGCAGCTCTCCATCTCGCTGTGTTGATGCTGATCTGCACTAAGTCCACCTTTATGCTGCTCACCCAGGAGAGCTGGGGTCTCATCTTACACCCCCGGACCGATGGCCTCCCCTGCATCTTCAGTACAGCAAAAAGCCTTTAGGGGGACTTGCTGCTGCTTGCCTGAGCAGTTGTTTTTGTTCACATTGCACAGAGGAACATGCAGAAAACACACAAACAGTTCCTTGTAGTTGCACTCACACTCAGCTATTTTAAGTCCTGGAGTGGCCTTATCTTGTTTTGATACTGGTATTGATTGGACTCTTTGAGGGGACAGAATCAATCAGAATTGATTGCAAGCTTTAGTTAGCATAGAGAGCGCAATGCTTCACAGTAAAATTCAATCAGGATCAATGGCAGCAGAGAACAAAAGCAGAGAAGTGGTGTTTTCTTAAAAAAAGAAGGGGACTGTTCCTCCTCTGCTCACGTTTAAAGCGACTCCGTTTCCTCACGCTTAGCTCCGCCCCCTGGTGATTCTAGCGCCGCCATTGGCTGCCACGATTCTGTTTTCGCTCTGCGATTGGCTGCCGAGCGCGTCACTCGCGCGAGCCTCGACTTATTTACCGAATGTATGAGCCGGAGAGGTCGGTATTCTGCTGTGAGGCTGCAACAGCTGACTACTGAGCACTTTCCCCTTCCCCGGTGCCTCAAGGAACAAAGGGAGGAGGAAAGAGCCGTTCAGACCGCATCCACAGATATATGTTCCATTTTTCTGCTGCCCGAAAACAAGCGACGAGGTGCGGCGAAGACACGAGATGAGGCACGCCGTCGCACCGTCACAAAGTGTGGAGAATAATTCATTCGCGGTGACAGGCTTGTTAAAGATATGCACCCATTGTGAACGGCTTAACAAAAAGGTAAGAGAGGAAAAACAAACGACGCCGTCTGTAAAGCGGTGTGGTTTAAAAAAACAACCTATAAGTCCGTTTTCTTCGTCTCGGAGCTGGTTTGTGTTGAATGTTTTAGATTTTCACTGCAGTGCAGCCTTTGTCCGGACTTGTTTACGTGCTGATGATGAGTTCATGGTCACCGGGCAGGAAATCTTATGGATGCAATGGTTAAAATGTGTTGTTTAAACGCGCAAAGTGTTCAGATACGTCTTGGAGCCGGTGTCACGTCGGTAAAATGCCCCTTTAGTGAACTTTAATTCATCTGAGCTGCAGCGGGTCAGTGGACATGTCTCGACTTGCAGCGGAAAGTTACTGGACACAACCGAGCGAAAGGTTTCTGCTCGGCTTTTAGTTTGAGTAAAGAGGGAAGTGTGATGCTTTGATAGCTCTTCAGCACTCAAGATTCTTAGTTTTGTGCAAGGAGTGCAAAAACCCAAACGTAGCATTCCAGATTTCCCTATTTTTTTTTCCTGTGTTGCATTTAAAATGACAACATAACTGTTTTATAGAATAAAGAAGTTGAGTTGAACTATAAACTAAGCATATCTTTTTTTTTGTTTGTTTTTGTTTTGCAGGACTTGGGAGTCAGAATCCCAAGACCCCTAGGTAACGGACCGAGCAGATTTATCCCTGAAAAAGAGGTATGAGCTCACAAATCTTAAATATCTGTTACAAACGCACCCAAAAAAACCAAACAAACGTGCAATTTTGTTTTTTGAATATCAGATTCTTCAAGTCAGTAAAGTGGACACCAGGACGCAGTCCATATTTGAGGATGCTTTTGCAGCCCTCGGTCGTCTGGACAACATTTCCCTCTTGATGAGTTTCCACCCACAGTACCTGGAGAGCTTTCTCCGGACGCAGCACTACCTGCTGCAGATGGACGGACCTCTACCTTTGCACTATAGACACTACATTGGCATCATGGTATGACTCTTTTCATCCTTTGTGTTTCCAGATGAGCATTTTTTACGTTGAGGATCTAAGCTTTTTATTTCTTTTTATCTGATCTTGCAGGCGGCTGCGAGGCATCAGTGTTCCTACTTGGTCAACTTGCACGTGAACGACTTCCTCCAGGTTGGGGGAGACCAGAAGTGGTTGAACGGTCTGAGCGAAGCACCACAGAAGCTGCAGCAACTCGGGGAACTCAACAAAATCCTGGCCCACCGTCCCTGGCTCATCACCAAGGAACACATTGAGGTGAGTGGATGGTGGCGTCGTAAGAGACCGTTGAGGTCGAGTGCAGCCGCGTTCCCTTCCCTCGTTGAGTCTGTGTTGGTGTCGCTCACAGCGTTCGCTTCGTGTCGTTTCCAGTGCTTTCTGAAGGCTGAGGAGCAGAGCTGGTCTTTGGCAGAGCTGATCCACGCTGTGGTCCTGCTCACGCACTACCACTCCCTCGCCTCCTTCACTTTCGGCTGTGGCATCATGCCCGAGATCAACTGTGACGGTGGACACACCTTCAGACCCCCCTCCCTCAGCCAGTACTGCGTGTGTGATATCGCCAATGGCAATGGTCACGCTAATCACCATGACGATTTGCTTGGCAACCAGGTGAGCGACCACAAAAGAAGTGCATTAAGACAGCTGCTGAGACCTGGGTCCTGTGTCCGTCTTTAAGACGTATTTTATTTGTTTTGTAGGAAATGTGTGGCGAGGTGGAGGTGCTGATGAAGAGGATGAAGCAGCTGCAGGAGTGTCGCGACGACGAGGAGGCCAGCCAGGAGGAGATGGCGACTCGTTTCGAGAGGGAGAAGACCGAGAGCATGCTGGTGGTCACAGCCGAGGACGAGGACTGCGTCCCCTCCAGGGACATCTCCCGTCACTTTGAAGACACCAGCTATGGCTACCAGGACTTCGCCAGGAGGGGGGAGCACGTTCCCACGTTCAGAGCTCAGGTAAGTGATCCGATACGGTGTTTTTATAAGTAAGCTAAGAGGAATGGCACTGAGTTGGTGTTTGTGTGACCCCTGCAGGACTACAGCTGGGAGGACCACGGTTTCTCTCTGGTCAACAGATTGTACCCCGACGTCGGTCAGATGCTGGACGAGAAGTTTCAGTTGGCCTACAATCTGACGTACAACACCATGGCAACACATAAGGATGTGGACACCAGCATGCTGCGCAGGGCCATCTGGAACTACATCCACTGCATGTTCGGCATCAGGTCAGTCCCCTGCAAGGCTTTTATTTTGTATTCCACGGTTCCTCACTGTCGGCTTTTTTTCCCTGCTGCTTACATGGATTCTCTGTGTTCTTCAGGTATGACGATTATGATTACGGGGAGATAAACCAGCTTCTGGACCGTAGCTTTAAGATTTATATCAAGACCATGGTGTGTAGCCCTGAGAAGACCACCAAACGAATGTATGAGAGTTTCTGGAGGCAGTTTCAGCACTCCGAAAAGGTGAGGTGTCATTTCCTGTTTTTAGCTTGTAGCTGAACTTTGTTAGTGTTTTAATAACACGCCCCCCCCCCCCCCCCTTTTTTATTTTTATCTCCTGCAGGTCCACGTTAATCTGCTTCTTATGGAAGCACGAATGCAAGCAGAACTATTATACGCTCTGAGAGCGATCACCCGCTACATGACATGAAGTGTTTTTGGCATTTTTATTGTTGTCCTTTTGACTGTCATTATTTTTGTTTGTTTTTGGAAGACGTAAAGAGGAAAAGAAAAACCTGCAAATATGTGGAAAAAGAGGTCATGGTTGTGACAATTCATGTTGGTTGGATGTTGCAAAGACGATCAAAATCAAAACGGGAAGATTTTTGATGGAGACGAGTCATCTCAAACTGAGCAGATCCACATACAAACACGGATGTGTTGCCTGCAGTGCCAAAACTGACCAAAAGAGGGCAGCCTTGAGCAAACTCCTGACCTGTTGAGGGGTTTGTGCCGGGCCAAGCTTCAACACTGGAGACATCCAGGACTAGATATCAGTATTCCAGCATGCAACACGTTAGTTGCCTGTCTCTCCTTCCATCTGTTCAAGTGAGAACCCGGAAAAATTCCCCAGAAAGGAAGCTGTGCAGCCAGAAAGCGTCTGCACTTGATTCTGTCTTCACTGTCATGTGTAGTTTCTTTAATATCTTTTTATTTCATTTTTGTATGACGAGAAACGGATGTTGTTGGTGTGTTTAACTGGAGATGGATGGATTAACTAGTGTTTTTCTTTTTTGTTCAGTGTTTATTTTTTTTATTTTACGTGTGCCTGAACTATCCAGCACAGTGTGCATACGTGCTGATGCTGCTGCTCCCATGGTGTATTTTTAGTGGGATCATATCGATGCCCAAACCACCCTTCATCCAATTCCCTCAATCCTTTTTTCTAAAAACCCCTGTCCAAAAAAAATCCACTGCATTACCCCCCCATCCCCCTATCCTTCACCCAAATCTAAAACGGCAATGTAAGCTAATCCAAGGAGTGTGAAAACCAACTCAAAGAACACTGTCTGAGCCCATTTTGAGTTTGACTGTATGTGCGTGAATGAGTTCATAATTGAAGTGTGTGTGTGTGTGTGTGTGTGTTTCACAGAAATGGCAAGAACGGAAAAAAAAAGTATGTCTTGGAATTTCATTTGTTTAAAAAAAAAAGCGAGGCACTTTGAAGGAAAACCTTCTTGCTTCTGCTGTAGCTCTGTTATTGTGAGATACTTTGTTTTTTGTTAATGTCTTTTTTTTTTTTTTTCTGGTAATGGGAAAAGTGATTAAAAAGAAGTTGATCATAAAGAAAGTTAGAAACCAGGTTTTCCAGGAGGGATTTGCTTCCGGTTGCCCAAACCAAACAGTATCTGTCTTCCGCTTATCCCACTTTCCTGGTGGCCCAAACACTTTCAAAGATATTGATTGTGAATTTTACCAGTAAATAAATACCTCTTATTGTTTTTATTTTTCATCTTTTAAACGTGTAAGAAGTGCTCGTTAGTGAGCAGAAACTTCTTTGGGGGGGCTGCTGTGTTCCCAGTACTTGGGGACACTGTGCGCCCACACAGGGCTGCCTGCGGTCGATTTGTTTGTGATCGCAAAAGTTTTTTGTTTGTTTGTTTGTTTGTTTTCTTTCCCTGCCAGGGAAGTGTAACAAGTGCAAAAGCAGCTGTTTTATTTTAACCAGAGGTTTAAAGCCTCTGGTGTTTAGTTCTTTTTGTTTACTAAAATCAGTTCAGTACTGCGTTCTTAAGGGTGGACTGAAAGAATCAGACAAATGTAGGAGGGACATCCTGAGGATGATGGTCATAAAGAAATGGTACATGTGGAAGTGGCGTAAGAGGAAGTGGAGGTTGTTCTTTTCTTTTCAATCTTCTGACTGATGTCAGTTACTGACACTTTTTATATGAAAATCTATGGAGAAAAAAAAAAGCTGAAAAAATAAAATTATAATATTGAATTGTTGTGTATCCGTCGTAGTTTTCTCCTAAACATACCTTTTATTCATCGAAGAGATTGTATTAGTTAAACCAACACGATTCAGGATTTAAGCAATCGAAGCACAATCGGCGTCACCTTCAGCACTCAGTGGCACCAACACGAACGTTTAGACATCCCCAGCCGGGCCCGAGCGCCGTTAGACAAAAGACGGCTCGTGAAAAAGTGTGGAGTTTCAAAACTTGGGTGTAAAGTGCACACACAGCTCTGAATATAAAAAGCTGACATCATCATCAGTAAGCTGAGCTCAGGGAACGTGTCAGTTTGTCATCGGTCCAGTTCAGGGACTTTCATGTGAGTTTTATCTTACTGCGACGTGTTTTAGAGCTGCATGACTCTCAGCTCCGTTACACCTGTCCAGGTTGAGTCGGTGCTGCGGCTGTGGTCAAAGTCTCAGCTTCTGGACGTCGTAACTTTCCAGCTGATTCTGTGTGAATTTCAGCGTTTCCCATCAAAACCTGTCAGTTTATAATCACCAGCAGGAGCTTAGTGTTTGACCAAACTTCACATTTGAGTGGTTTCTCTCATATAAGGAATGAGAAACATTATTTTGAAGCTTACACCGATTTCAACCGGATACTTTTTTATTTTTGTTTATAAGCTTCGGCTTTTAGGTTGTTTGGGTTTTTTGAAACATCGGTTTGTTTTGTGGTTGTTACAGATCCTTACTGTACAAAACGTGGGGAAACCGACATGTTTTTTCTGTTGTTAGGTTTCATTTTAAAGTGCCATTCTGATTTGTTTTGATGTATTAATGATGATGTGATTGGTGTAACCTGTAAGCACTGCCCTGCCCCTTATATGTGTAACAATAAAGGCTTGGAGAAGCAAAACAACAGCAAAAAAATAAAGGTTTATGTCTTTCTTTAGGCTCTGCTCAGGTTTGTCACACACAAACTCAAACTACATTTCAGATAATGACATTTTCAATTTGGAGACATATTCCAGGTCAGCCTCGTCTTTAAGAACACATTATTATAAATAATACAGTATCTTTACAACTCAGTCCAGAGTAAAACTCACATTATAATACAAGTTTGAGTAAACTGCATGCAAACATGTCAGCAAATCAGTGCTTGAGAAGCATAAAGTGCATAAAAAGTTCAAAATCTGAAAAGCAGAAAAAACAATCATTGATAATAATGTTAATACAATTAGAATTAAAATATTATTTTCTTCCTCATGAGGGAGTTTTTCCTTCCCACTGTCGCCTTCATGCTTGCTCAAGATGAGAGTTTTGTGGAGTTAAATTCAAAGCAGTCTGCTCCTCAGATAAATAATGTTAAATTATTATTTTTTATATATGAATGTTTCTGTTCAGTGTCCTGAGATGACTCCTGTTGTGACTTGGTGCTGTATAAAAAAATTGAATTGAATTAAAATTTGTGAACAGATGTTACAAATGTGGTATTACATCAACATACTTTTTTTTATCATTTATGACCACGTCATCTCTTTTTTTATACTCTATAATTACAAGTATGAGTGGCTGTTATAGAAATTTAATTTGATTTCTGATCACCATCTGCACGTTTTAAACTGCAGTAAATCTATTTAGTCTGTATTCATAAGATGGTGTTTGAAGTGGGAGGAGGAATTCCTGTGGGAGTTTTTTTTGTGCAGCTTATTATTTTGAAGTCACTTTTACCAGGTTCAGAGTCGAGGTGAAGGATTTTCCTCCATAAAAACAGAAAATGTAAACCAGCTCAGCCTCAAATTGCAACGCTTGCTTGTATTGTTTTTACAACAACAAAAAACTCAACTTTGAGTGTGTCAAGCTGTCAGGTCCTGAGACTGGAGTGCCTTCAGTAGTTTTTGAGCAACAGGTTGAAACTCCAACTCCCAGCATGCCCTGTGAAAGTCCCTCATGTCTTCATTTTGCACCCACTTCAGAACCTCCTCTTCATCTACAGTATTTGGAAACAAAAAAAAGAGTTTAAAGTCATGCATTTTAATAAATGGTGTTTTTAGGCACAGTTACGTTCTTAAAAAATAAGAATCAAATGTGTTTTTCCTGCTGGGACAGCCTGTGTCTCCTTTATGCCAGGATAAGAACACAAACCTAAGAACTCCGTTAGGATCTTGAGCAGTGTTTGTCGGTCCTCCGTGTCCAACAGCTCCTCTGAGCCACCACCCGTCAGATTCCACATCGCCTGACAAGCCTGGCCTGCCAGCTGCCAGTCAGCTGCTCCCAAGTCTCTGAGACAGTCCACCAGTCTGCTCACACACACGAACACAACGCATGTGACCAGATGAAAGAGGATTCACATGACCATCAGGTTTGGGAACATTAGCTGCGCTTCAGTGGACCTTCATTTGGAAAAGGGCAGTGGGTGCATGAAGTGGAAAGAAAAGCTATAAAGTTCCAACCGTTGGAAAAATTGAACTAAAACCTCTTTTTTCCCTTAACTCAAGATCTAGTTAGTAAAATATTTACAATTATTTTAAACAATCTGGACAAATGCAAACAGTGTAGCTTCTTTTCCATCCAGAGCTGCTTTCTTATCAATGAAGAGCAGATGTATAAAAATAATCTTCAACAAAGAAGATGTCTTAACCTAAATCCCATTTGCATCATATTTTTATGTATTCTATAAACTTTCAGACTGTGTGAAGCTATCAGGTTTGTGTTGTTCAGCTGGTTTATCATACGCACATGAAGCTGATAATATTCCTATCTCAGTCTGGAATAAATCACATTTCGCCAAGCGCAAAATTGTCTTTTGAACAACAAGAACATCCTCCTTCCTCTATTTTGTCGTTAATCTTTCTACTCGGTGCCTTTCAGCAATCAGCTGGGCTTAGTTACCACTTACTGGCAGAAAACAAGAGGAATGACGGTTCTGCACAGTAAAAATGTGTCAGTAATGAACTGGTTCTTTATTGTTACAAGCTGCCAGTTAGGAGCATCGTTATGATGACATGCTTTTTCAATTATTGTCATGTTGTGATGCTTAGTTTTATGCTCCTATCTTGTTACATTTGACAACGTTTCCTGGAAATTTAGACTTTTCAGATGCATCATAAAAAATAATTAAAAATAAAAAAATGACAGGAGACGGAGCTTATAATCTCTAAGTGCTTTTGTTCTTACTTGGCCGAGGTCCCTTCCAGTGCGAGACTGACCCTTTTAGGAGGATCTAGAGCCAGGTTGGTCAGGACCCCGCAGGCTGAAAAACACATCTCCGCTCTCTTTGAGTCAAGCAGGGTCACCGCAAACTTGTGCACTGAGGAAGAGAGAGAGAAAGATGATGGAGCGAGGGAGAGGATGAGGACAAAGGAGGGTGAAGATAAGAGAGCAGCTATCAGCAGAGTCAGCAGGCATGTTTATGCTCTGTGGAGCTGGCCTTGCAGATAAACCCGGCTTCAACATCACACAGTAGTAAACAGGAGTGTGTTCAAAAGTCGCTGCTTAAACACTGCTTTTTGCAAAGCTCTTTGCTTTACGAGTCTGTTTCTCGTTTCAGTGTAAAACGTCGATTAACGTGCTTCTGGTTCTTATAAAAGTTTGGACAATAAAAACAAAAACAGGTGTTTTCACATGATTTAGGTCAAATAGCACAAAGGCTAAATGTAAGCAGAAAACAAATCCTCACCTTTTCATACACAAAACCTGAGCAGTTCAAGTGAATTTGTGGACCCCCACCCCCCCCACCCCACCCCCCCACACACACACAGTTGCTATTTAAACTTAATTTAAAGCAAGATGCTTTTCCTGGAGATGCACTCTCATGGTGTGAAATATGAAGGATATGACACGGTGGAAGTGTGTCCAAAGTGCAAAAGAAGCACGACCTGATGCAAAAATTATAAAGTAAAATTCACAGAAAGCAGCTAATTGAGGCTCCTTTTGATTTAATGTCTGTCCTACATGTTCACTGTCAGCATTAATTAAAGTCAAATACAGGTGACCAGGAAAGCAGCAAGCCTTAGAAGCACACACTGCAACAAAAGTTCAAACTAAAATGTCAATTTTATTAATATAGCACATTTAAAAACAACAATGTTGACCAAAGTGCTTCACAAACAGGAAATCAGCAATAAAATAAATGAAAGACGAAACATTAAAATTACAAGTATAGAACTAAAACAAGAAAATCCATCCATCCATTATCTTTACCCGCTTCTTCCATTTTGGGTCACGGGGGTCGCTGGTGCCCATGTCCAGCAATCACTGTGCGAGGGGCGGGGTACACCCTGGACGGGTCGCAAGTCCATCACAGGGACACATAGAGACAAACGAGACAAACAACCATTCACTCTCACACTCACACCTAGGGACAATTTAGAGTTATCAATCAGCCTAACATGCATGTTTTTGGTCTGTGGGAGGAAACCGGAGTACCCGGAGAAAACCCACGCATGCACGGAGAGAACATGCAAACTCCACCCAGAAGGCCCCTGGACCGGTGTTTGAACCAAGGACCTGCTCGCTGAGAGGCAGCAGCTCTACCAGTTGCGCCACCGTGCTGCCTAAAACAAGAAAATAACCCACCGAAACGGTTCTGATGGAAAATCAAACCAAAGTTAAAAGCCAGAGCAAAAAGTGAGTTTTTCGGTGGGATTTAAAGGACTGCACAGACTCTGAAGAACAAATATCAATGGGCAGATTGTTCCAGAGTCTGGGGGCTGCCACAGCAAAAGCCCGAGCCCCCCTGCATTTTAATTTTGCCCATGGCTGCGCTAAAAGCATCTGACTGGAGGATCTCAGTGTTCTGTTTGTGTTGTAAAAATGCAGGAGATCCATTAAGTAACTGGGTGCCAAGCCATTTAAAACTTTAAAAGTCAGTAAAATAATCTTAAAATCAATACAGAAAGGAACAGGTAGCCAGTGTAAAACAGGAGTGATGTGGTCACGCCTTCTGGTTCCTGTTACAAGACACGCAGCAGCGTTCTGGACTAACTGCAGGAGAAAACAAACCTGCAATAAACAGGACTCCCAGAGCTTTCTCTGGATCTGACATTTTGTCAGAAGGAACAGAGGCAAGAACTGTTCTGTAGTTTGTCAAATTCATATCAGGTTTTATTTGGAAATCATGGACGCTCCAGTGAGCTGAGGAGGAAAGGAACCTGTCAGCTTGTTATCGGCACGCAGATGAAAAGCAGCATCCATGATGGTTTATGTT
This sequence comes from Nematolebias whitei, assembly GCF_014905685.2. Taxonomy (NCBI): domain Eukaryota; kingdom Metazoa; phylum Chordata; class Actinopteri; order Cyprinodontiformes; family Rivulidae; genus Nematolebias; species Nematolebias whitei. The sequence continues at coordinate 36,133,266 of NC_056509.1, forward strand.
ATGGTCAACACATAACTCTGTGAAAGTCCTTCACAGCAGCACCCCTCTGAAGTAAGAGCTAACTGTTGTTTTTGTAGTACTTTCAATTAATAATGGGTTTAATGATTTGCAAACCACTTCATAAAGTTTACACAGTAAGTAAATGGCTTTGGAAAAATAATTTAGGACTAAAAGAGAACAACACTCAGTCCCTTCAGGCGTTAGTTTGTATTATTGGCATATACCTTTATTTTGCATAACAAAGTCTCGCACGTCCCTGTGCTGTGACAGGTTTCCATAGACACGAGTGGCCTCCAGCACGGCCTCCATACTCGAGGAAAGCATCAACTTCAACATCACTGCAAAACAGGGAAAAATGCGATGAAAGAAAAATGTAGAACATTTGATCCTAGTTTTCTCTTTTCTTCTTTCGTTTCATTTTTTTTGTCTCACACTTTGTGATGGCGAGCCGGTTGTGGCTGATCGTGGAGCTCTCTTCTTGGTAGAACGAGAGGTTGTTGAAGGTGGCGGCCACGTTCACCATCAGCTCCTCGCTCTCCTGCATCGACCTCAGCTCTGCACGCAGACACAATCAAACAAACAAATAAACAAAAAGAAAACGAGAAATAACTCAAGTGACACCATGATTTTGCATAAAACAGACTGATCAACAAGTTCAAACACATTCTCAGCTTTCAGTCATGTGACACACAGCTACTCTTAAGAGTGATTCAGTTTTTAAAAAGTGCATATTTTCAAATAAACTGCGGCATTAAAGACAAAAAAATGAAACCAGAAGAAAGAATCACTTGCTTTTAGTTGAAAAGATCCAGTGAAAGTGCATTGATTTGACAAATATGATTGTCTTCTGCATTAATTTAGGTCTGATATAGTTAATTTTATAGGTCAAAGATCAAAATGGTCCAGTCAAATAAGAAATGAGGCTGCGAGCACTGAAATGAAGTCTGTTCCTGATATAGCTGCAAATGTTGTGTTCTTGGTCATAAATCGCTGATATTGTGGTCGAGCTGTCAACTGGTGCCTGTGTCACAAAGATTTTGTTTCTGGTTCTGACTGGAAATACTGCTTTGTTTTGCACCCCATCCTCCTTTATACAGTGTAATAGAAAGCAGCTCAGCGTAGCGTGATCTTAATCAAAACAGGACATCAATCAGCCGAGCTGGCTCTTTCATCTCTTACTGAAAGTTGTGATTTCTGTCTCTGGTGGTTGCATCAACTCTGTATTCACTTTCAGTAATTAATTTTATGTTTCTGCTCTCAGTGACACATTGCTCTAAAGGTATTACTCGTTTATCCAGTCTATCCATCTATCCATCCATTTTCTTGCTTGTTTTGTTTTTTCAGGTCACGTAGAGCAGGTGCCTATCTCCAGCAGCCACTGTGCAAGAGTACATCCTTGGACAGGTCTCAAGTCCATCATAGAGACATAATGGAGACAAACAACCACTCACACTCTCACCCACAACTAGGGACAATTTAGAGTTACCAGTTAGCCTAACATGCATGCTTTTCATCTGCAGAAGGCAACCTGAAGACCTGCAGAAAACATGCAAACTCCCCACAGGAAGGCCCCAGGCCCGGGGCGGTCCTGCATCCTCCTTGCTGAGAGGAACTGCGCTGCCATGCAACTCTACTACTGAGTTTGTCTGTTTTAGCTTATTTACTTCTATTTTGTTTATTTCTTTCTTCCAACTGCCACTGACTTAAGTGTAGGAGGCAAGCAGCATAGAAGAGTTTCACACCCACCTACGTATCAGTTCAACCCGTCCTAAAACCAACTAACCACACGGGAGAGAATCGTGCATATAAACCAAGTCGTCAGTGCGACGTGACAGTACAACCTGCTCCTGCAGCAAAGTGCATCGCTCTGTCAGATGTACAAAAACAGGTAAACCAGAAGAGGATGTGTTGAGAAGATTGCACTGACAGGAGAGCAACTGATGTCTTGAACACACAAATAAGGATTGGGTTTCCCAGCATGAGGGAAGTGGTTGGGTGCCTGGCATCTACGTAAAACCTGCTTCTTAGCAGCTATTTTAAAACTTATCAGAACCCCGAATTTTCATTCATCGGTTTATTTGTTTCACACATATGCAGTAAAAAAAAAACAAAGGATACAAAAAGACAAATAGAAAAAACAAGAAATGCCACCACTCTAAACCTACTTCTGACTGTAATCGCCCAAATGTTTTTGTTAGTCTACCTTAAAAAAACAAGTTCTGCTGCTCTGCTTACCCAGTGTCTCCATCAGAAGCTGGACACAGGTTGGATTGGCAACCAGTGAGGGACCCACAGTCGGGTGGATGCACACGTTGGCCAGCACCCTGACCAGCTTCACGAGCACGTCATCGGCCTCTCGCGCACTGATGGGAGGAGTAGCAGGCTTTCTGGGGGAAGAGGGTGTGAGCGGTGACTCGTCTCTCCTCTGGTAGCTGCTGTAAAGCTGCAGGAGTGTAGCCATGCAGCCACTGCACTGGAAGAGCTGCAGCCGAGCAGCATCACTTCTGGCTGTGAGGTTGCCAAGGGTGAAGAGAAGACGCACAACAAGGTCCTGCAAAAGAACCGTGGACACAAGTTTTTAATAACCTGTGAATGTAATCACATCTACTCTTTTCAAAATAACAATGAATAAATGAGACTAATTAATCAAAGTCGTTTTCAGTAAAATATCCAGCTGAATTAGACAATGTTATTTTATAAAATTCAAACCTTGTAAGTTTTTATTTTATTTTATATAAAGCAGTTAAACTTGGTGGTTAAAAAAAAGGGGCATTTCTGCACTACGTCCTGGACTGAAAACACACATCATTGCATGGTTAAGTATTTCTTACCCTGCTACAGATTTCTTAGTCTTTACACTGTCTGAAAGCTACCAGAGAGTAGTGAGCTGATTAAAACCTTCCAGGGCCCAAGGCGATCTGGTGTTTTGCCATTTAAAGCCCCAAACCAAAAACATTAAGCTACAGTATATTTGTTGATTTTAATGAGGAAATCTTAGTTTTGGACTCTGGAGTCTGGAACTAAAAACAGTTGACTAATGTGATTATACGTTGCTCACCTCAACCATTACAGACCAATTATCTGTAGATTAGCCAACAGATTCAGTTGTATGACAGTAAAATAACTTGGCTCATCAAAATGCCAAACAACCCTATTGTGTTGGACACTCATTTAACTCAGAAACAGTAATACATTTTTTGAGGAGCTATTAGTCACTTGTTTGCTCCATATGTGATTAAACACATCATACCCACTTAATCTAGACACTTTCTTCGTTCTTTTGTCCAACTTTTCTCCTCTTTTTGCTCGTATTTCCTCATCCTCAGTGTCTCTTCTTGTTTTTCTCATTTTCCCCTCCCCCACTCCCTCCTTTTACTCTTCTCTTCCTTAGATAATTATTTGCCAATGTAATAACAGAAAATTAAAGTCAAACACCACATGCTGGGAAAGTACCACTTTCCCTTTTTAATGTCCATAGAGAAGAGAACACAGTAAGGTTGTGGACTCACCTGTTTTCGGTGGTGTTTGCTTAGCAATTCTAAAAACAGTGGATAGCAGTTGGGGATTTGAGCCAAAGCGAGACAGCACTGAGAGTAAGAGGAGAGTTTGCTGAAAGAAAAAAGAAGACAACAAACACCACAGATTGTTCAACCCACTGCTCTGGTCACTACTTATTAAAAACTGTGGACACAAAAAGAAAACAGGCCGAAATCTGTAATGTTTATCGTATACAGTATTTGGCACAATATTAGAATAAAGTTTTAGATTGATAATTACTTAAACCTGGTAAATATGCTTTTTAATCATTTAACTTAATGTTTATGACAGTACACTGATAATAAAACTGGTGGTGCTGCATCATTTGTTACTGGTGGGAGCATTAGAGGTTTGTGAGCAAATGTTTGCCTCTTGTGGCTCTTTAAAACAACACAGCTGGTAAATATATCAGGTATCAAGTGTAAACTTGCTTTTTTGCAACATAAGTAAATGTTTTTAAATATTTCAGTGCATCTCTTCCTAAAGCAATGATTTCATAACTGAAAAGCACCCTATAGGCCTAGAAGAGGATTGTTTTTAGTCAGTACACAGCCCTCCATTTTTTTCTTTGTTTTAGTATCTTTGTACATTCAGACTGTGGAGCTGAAACATTAATGAGTGTAGGCGAGGCAGAACTGAAATAGTCTGCGACACAGAGACTGCTTTTGCTGTGGTCTAGATAGAAAAACAGATGTAGAACCACCTTGAATTATAACTGTAACAACCCCCATGTTTTTTGAAGATTCAGGTATAAAAACAGTTTCATAACAGAGGATCAAAGACAATGAGACATTTCACAGTGACTCTTAGAGGAAGAAATGTAAAGTGAGTAGATGAAAACCAAGCGATGGCCTGTTTAAATTGGACTGTGAAACTATAAAAATGAACATGTGGTACCTGAAAATTCTGGAAATGTTTGTGCAGATGTCTTTGTCTTCACAGTGATGATGCAACACCTGGCAGAGCACTGGAAGTATGGAGAAGGAAACAAAGAGTGCGCGGGAATCGGGGTGATCAGCAAGGTTCCTCAAGGTGGCTGTCAGCTGCAGGGGTTAAAGATGGATTTTGTAAGGAGACGCACAAAACCCTGCTCATTTATTTAAGGCTGTCTGCTGTCTGTGCAGAGGAGCAATGGGAAACTGTTCAGTATTTAAATAAGTCATTCCATCAAAAGAAGGAAACTGTATTTTCCAACACATGGCAGCACTGAAGTGCAGTGGAAAGTCCTGGTGCTTATTTCCCTCTTCTAAAAGCGTAATGACCAAATGAAGGACTGGTTCAAGATGTTTGTTTGGGCCAGCTTTTGTGGTTTGCAGCAATTATGTCGAGCAGAGTGAAGCAGAGTGTGTTCTGGACTGAAGTGGCCTGCTGGCCGGCAGAGAACATTATGCTCATGGAGCAGCAACACCAGACGTAAACAAAAACATTTTTACTTAATAGCTGGAAAAATCTGCATCAGCCAAAAAATATATCAAAAGTACATTTGGTCCTTTTTATTGACATGTTTTGGCTTTTTGGTTTTCACTCAGCCAAACTTTTGAAAAAATATAAAACCTAAAAACATCTCTAAAAACAAGGCTGTAACTCTGTGATACTGAACTTATGACGAACCTGCACGAGGATGTGCCCTGCTGTCTTCAAGCAGGTGTCATCTACTGCGCAAAGCACCTGGAGGAGTTTCTGAGCAACATCCATACAGTTCTTATCCAGCAAGAGTCTCAGGATTGCCGTGTTTCCAGAGAGAAACTTCAAAGCACCAACACAATACAGCAGGGCTTCTCCCGACACGTTCACATCTTCACTGTAAAGCACATCCAGCAGCGAGTCTGAAAAACAAGATGAAATGAGAGACTAAATCAAAATAATGCCCACTAGTTGGGCTCTAGAATAATCATGACACATGGGATGTCCTGACCAATGATGGCGTTTTCCTGGAAGAGGATGTCGTTGGATTCGCTCTGGCTGATCTGAAAAATGAGCTTACAGATGTTGAGCAGGTTGTTTCCACTCACGGACAGCTGGAGAGAAAGGAAATACATTTTTTTGTTGTGATAGAGAGGCTTGTGGTAGACATGTTGAAACACACACACCCACCTACCCTGTCTCACACACACACTCACACACACACACCTGCAAACTCACAGATGACTCACAGCAAGGCAGAGCTTAGCGATGTGCAGGTTGAGCTTGGAGGAGTTCAGGTCAATGAGGCGGAACAGTGTTCGCAGCATTTTCGACCTCCTCTTACAGCGTCGACCGAGCATGTCGGCGTCTGCCAACGTGCCATGCAGACCATCACACAAATCACACAGGCGGTCCACGGAGCCATCAGAGCTGCCTGGCACAGCAGGTAACACCGCATTTTGCAAAGAAACCATGACAAGTTTAGAAAAAAAAAAAACATGACTAGAACTCAGATTAAGAAAACATCATAAAAATGAAAACAACCACTTTTGTGTGGGTGTGTATCCACATACTGTAAAGGCAGAGGAGTTTAAAGTATGTAGTGCTGTGTATCTCTACAATAAATCTGTATGTACGACAACATGAAGTAAGACCCCTAACAGTCGTAACATACTGGTCAGCAGAAAATTCCTTCTTTGACAAAGAGCTTTCAGTATCAATGGTCAAATACAGAAGAACAATAAGGCAGCTGACGCAGAGGAAGAGAAAGGGTGGAGCGTTTTCTTTGTTTTTGAGGTAAAATAAATGTTTTCCCTGCATAAATAATAGGCCATTTCTACGAAAGATTGAACACAGTCTTACACTCTACACTTCACTGCAATTTCTCACTGAATCTCCAATGTGTTTTATGCATGAGCCAGAAGGCCCTTAGTACAATAAATATTTAATATTTATCTTTCAAATGAAATTTCCATTAAATTTGTAGAGTGTTAAAATATTTAAAGCCACAGATTTAATTTCATGGCTGCCAGACTGCAAGTTTCGGGCTGAGACATATTCTGTACAGATGCCAAACGTAACACTGTTTTGTTTGTCTTTCTCTGAAATGACGGCACTTTTTTTTTTCATTTTCTGAGGCTTTGTGCAAGACTATCTGCCAACACTGAGAAATCAGTTTCTCAGCCTGCTTGTTGAAAATGAAATATAATAAAGGAAACATGGGAAGACAAACTGATAAGAGAAGGTAAGCTCTAGTGAAAAGACCAGAAACTCCTCCGCTAAAAGACATTTTAGATAGCATTTTATAACATTCAAAAGCCTAAAAGGAATGTAATATTGTGATGAAATAAATGTGTTCTCCTAGATATAATGCATGTTAGCAATTTATTTTGTGGGTTTCTTTTCTGTATTGCACACAAGAGGCTACCTGCAGCCACACTCTCCAGCTCTTCAAGAAAAGGGACTATCACATTATTCCACACCAGTGACTCTGCCTCCTCCTTTGCGCTTGTGGCATTGTCTTCATGCCTGAGCTCTGAATTGCACGGGGGGAAAAAAATTACAGTTTGCCATTAACCTCTTGCAAATACAGAGACAGCAAACTTGGTTCACAAGTTCACCATCTTAAAATAAAACAGCAGGAAGTTTGATGCCACAGTAAAAGGTCACCATCTAGAGCTAAACTTCCTCTTGTTTCTTTCAGTGGTGATGTGAAATAGTCTGCACGTGCGCATGCGTGTTTGCAAATATCTACGATCTCTCACATACCGTGTACATATATGTTGTTTTGTTCTGAATATTTGCATAACCTTCTTGCTTGGTGAGATACAGGAAACTGCGGCTGCATGAGCCGACAGCTCTCGCTGCTATTGGTTGGCTGTCTGTCGTGGTGGAAATCAGGCCCTTAGCAACAGCACCCCAATCAAAGTTTGACACTTAGCAAGGTTTGCTCAGTTACAGAGCAAAAGTGTTCCTAGTGAAACAACACTTCTGGTTGAATGACTCTGGCATTATTTTTAGACAGTAGATCTGAGAAAATCAACTTACCGGTAATTATATGCAACAAAAAGTGTAAAAAGTATGTTTTAAAGGGTAAAGCTGTAATTATATTTTTACATCTGCATGCTATGTAGTGATATGAATTTATAGCTTACAAACTGCACAGTGAGGAGGATTGAATAGGTCTGGACAAACCTGTTTGCTGTTTTGCTCTGCTAGCAGAAAGTATAACTCCTGAGTCAACACCAGGCTGTACAGTTTTCCTGCTGTAACACAGAAACACACAAAAAAAGCAAAGAAGTTACACCTCTGATGGTTTGGCTAATGTCTTATAATGTTACACATTGTTTAGTCTGGGAGAACTGGAATCAATTGAACATTAAAATATTAGTTTAAAAGGCAACCTAAAGAATTATAAAGCCATATTTAAATAATTGTTTGCTGTGTTTAATAACACGTCCATGAACATTAAGTGATTTTATATTCAGTCAGAAAGACATTGAACATTTTAAACAGCCACTAGGTGTCCCTGTTGCAGCAGAGGCTAAAACTAATGAGCAGGTGTTGCTTCTGGCTTGCGTGCGCGTGTGAGTGTGTGAGCACATTTGCATGCAAGCGTTCTCTTGTGTAGTTGTGTGTGCTGCTGCAGTCCCCAACAGACAGGAACTAACGACTTGGCTTTGTGGTGAGCCTGGTTAAAGCTGTTCATGCTTCGTCACTGTGAGCTGTCTACACTTTTACAGACTGTGATACGGTAAAGGCTCCTTAAAGCCTGATGCTCTGCTGTATCTTGTGGTTTCCCTCTGACGTCATTGATGCACCTTATTGCACTGTGGTCTTAAACATGATGGGAAGCAACGCTTCAAAACTCCAGAAACTTTTGTAACATTTGTCTGGTGGTGAGTGGTAAAATTAATTGTGTGAATGCTGATTCAGCATTAGCTTTGTGTTAATTTAACCAATCATACACCAAAGCTCATTTAGGAGATTTGGTTTTATAGCGTTATACTTTTCAAAATATTTATCGTTTTTGGAAAACATGTTCCCCATCCATCCATCCATCCATCCATTATCTTTACCCGTTTATTCCATTTTGGGTCACGGGGGTCGCTGGTGCCCATGTCCAGCAATCACTGTGCGAGGGGCAGGGTACACCCTGGACGGGTCGCAAGTCCATCACAGGGCCACATAGAGACAAACAACCATTCACTCTCTCACTCACACCTAGGGACAATTTAGAGTTACCAATCAGCCTAACATGCATGTTTTTGGACTGTGGGAGGAAACCGGAGTACCCGGAGAAAACCCACGCATGCACGGAGAGAACATGCAAACTCCACCCAGAAAGGCCCCTGGACCGGGGTTTGAACCAGGGACCTGCTCGCTGAGAGGCAGCAGCTCTACCAGTTGCGCCACCGTGCTGCCAACATGTTCCCCATAGACTAAAATTAAATCTCTTCAAGTCTTTCAAAAACAATCTGCTTCAGCATACTCACTCGATGTTTGTACTTAGTTTCAGCTTCTTCAGTAAAGTTCAGCACTCAGAATTTCTCTAAGTACAACATGACCCTCCCAAAGAAATAATTGCGAAGCAGCTTGTTGACTTATCACATTTTTATATCAGAATGGAAACCACTCTGTTATTTCTGACATTAAAGACACAAGCATTGTCATACAATACGTTTTTCCTCTAAACCAGATTTCCACTTGCAGGTTTAGTGTCTGGCAAAAGGGAGACATGCAGTGAGGACTGCTGGCCAAGGCATGCTGTGGTGAATGTCAGGCTGCTTTGGGTTTGTGTGATAGGATTAAGAGCTTGGTAATAAGGCTTCTTTGTGTGATTCTGCATTCTCTGAGACATGACCTCATCCCTGTCTTAGGCCTGGCCAGTGCAGCGTAGTCACAATATGTAATGCTGCCAGTCTTGCCCAGATGGGCACACAAATCTAATAGAGAGCCATTTGGAGCTATAGAGCTCTGGCTTATTGAAGAAAAAAAGCCGAATGAATGTCTAATCTCCCATATCTTTATATCTCATCCAATCCATCATATTAAATCTGTCATGCTGTTTCTATTTCAATTTGAAGTTAGCTTGCTTCTGACCACACTCAGTAACTTTCTCTCTGTCTCTTCACAGAGCTCATTTTTCAATGTGATTGCTGTATAAATAACTGTACTTCAAAGCTATGACCCGACACTACCAGTACATCTAAAGTATTTAAATCTGTTCTATTTGCTTATAAAGTGACCACACTAATCACATAGGACCTGTCTTTTTTAAGCAACAAGTAACAACATTGCATGCAAAGTTGGTTTGAGGTGGATGCATTGCGGGCAATGGCCCAGTTTTCCTGTAAAAGTGTTTTATGGCGCGACCCCCTCTGCTGCCCCACTCAATCGATAGGTGGATGGATTGTAACGACAGCCCCCTGACATCATGCTCAGAGTTATGCCCCACAAGCTGACATGCAGCTGATGAGGTCTGCAAAAAAAGCCAAGCTTTTAGTCTTTCTGTGCTGTGAAAGTGTAAAAGCTGACACACATTAGTAATGACAGACTGAGGCAGATTCACAGAGAATGAAGCTTGCCAAGAAGCTGGAATGACCAAGGTATAGTGTAAAGTGGGGATTTAAAAAAGGCTTCAACATCTCAAGTTGAATTTGTTCCTTTAGTTTGTAACGCCAGTGTCGGTCTAACTACCTTCATACATTTAACCATCATTGTTGGTAGCTCCAGATATGACTGATATTTTGGGTACAGTTATATAAATTATAGTTCTAAAATTATTGTGCTGTATAGGTGATATTCTTGAGTAAGTTACAAAAATCAGCATTCCATATTACCTCACTAAACAGCGTTTTAAATACAATAAACTTATCTAAAATTAGATTTTGTCTAACGCCTCTTTCTATCATAAATGAATCAATGGGTTTTAAACAAAACAATAATGGGTTCTAGGATTTACATCAGAACTATTCAGCTAAAATGCGTAGGGGGTGTACATTTACTGAACGCTAACAGTTCAGGGCTACATTTGGGAGTTTTTATTACATAAATTTAATTTGTGACATAATCTAGTTTTATTTTAAATAAACTCATTGGCAGCAGACTTGAGTTGTATAGTCTTGCATAGATCTTTTATTTAACATGATCACCTCCCAGATGGAAATGTTTTACAATAATTACACAGGTATTAACTGTTTAAAAGCATTCCCTGGTAATATTTTCACTGCTAAGTAGTCTTAACTAAGACTTTAGAAACAAAGTGAATTTTCTGAATATACAGAAAGCAGTGGGGATTAGGAAGATTTTAAAGAGAGGCAAAAGCTTCATGTAGTTTCAGCCTTGTAGTAAATCCTAGACTCATTACTATGGTTTGATTATGATCATAGACTAGGAGCAACAAAGGGTGGACAGGCAAACCAAATGGCGTATCTAAAAAAATTGAATATTGTGAAAATTTTCAATTTTTCTTGTTAATCATTTCAGAAAGTGAAGCTCATAAATTACATAGATTCATTACACATTGAGCGAAACATTTCAAGCTTTAATTTCTTATAATGTTGATGATTATTACAAATAATGAAAAACTAAAATGATGTGTTTCAGAAATTTTGAATATTACTCAGCTTTACTTTTGTCAGTGTGGGAAAGAGCCAAGTCCTGCTGAAAAATTAAATCAGCATCTCCATAAAGCTTGGCTGCAGAAGGAAATATGAAGTGCTCTAAAATGTCCTGGTAGATGCTGCGTTGACTGGACTTCAGAAAACCCAGTGGATCAACACCAGCAGAGGGTATGGCATCAAACTGTCTGTGGAAACTTCTCTCTGGACTTCAAGCAACGTGGATTCTGGGCCTCTCCACTCTTCCTCCAGACTCTGGGACCTTTGATTTCCAAAGGACACTCCAAATTTACTTTCATGTGAAAAGACAACATTGGACCACTGAGCAACAGTCTAGTTCTTCATCTCCTCAGCAGGTAAGACGCTTCTGATGTTGTCTCTGGCTCAGGAGTGGCTTGACTTGAGGAATGACACATTTGTAGGTCATGTCTAGGAGTTAGTCAGCTGATTAAGGTATGACACCAGGAGTTTTCAATATTGAACCTCTTCACAATATTCTAATGTTCTGAGTCACTGAATTTATGTTTTTCATATAATCATCAAAATGATAAGAAATGAAGGCTTGAAACACTTCACTCTATGTGTATTGAATATAATGTATGTAATATTTTAGTTTCACTTTCTGAAATGACTGACAAAAATAATGAACTTTTACAGATATTCTAATTTTTTGAGATGCCTCTGTATATTAGAATGTAAACAGAAAGTTTTACCTTTCTTTAGATGATTTGCATGGGCCAGGTATTGGAGGATCATTGTGAACTGTTGATTGTTCTGGACGGCATAACTGTTCGGCTGACTGCTGCTTTTGTTCAGGACCAGGATTTAATTTCTCTTTCACTAACGAAAATGCAAAAAAAGAAGTTTACTGGTTACAGCTGTGTGCTGCAGCAATATTTCTACATCTTTTTCCCAGATCAAAGTACAATTTTCTCATTCTGTAGGTGTATAACTCAAGTGGACTCTATACTTTTTACCACAGTGGGACAGTCATTTCCAGTAAAAAGGAGGCAAAGACCAAAAGTAGCAGAGATAAATTTACTTTTGTAACTTGTGCCAACTAAAAATTATAAACAAGTCAAAGTTGGTCAACCCATTTAATAATTTCGCCCTCACCTTCTATTGATACTTCTGATGGTAGCAGCGTGGTGAGAGGCTTGAGGAGGCGTGACCGAGCGTGTGCCAGTCCCCTCCTTGTATCCACTGGGCAAGAGGGGGATTTGGGAAATTCCTTGGATGAATCCTGAGCTTTAAAAGGGGCTGGAAGTTTTGGTTTCTGGAGCAGCAAAAACAAATCACTGGTTTATAACAGACTGAGCAATTAGATGAAATTAGCCATGAAATTACCTTTTTGCATGTAGAAATATCCCTATTTCAATTCCAAACTCGGAATTTTTATTTTTATGATTCTCAGTACAGTTCCATGCCTTAATCACTATTTACACATCATTTATATGGAATATAATATAATGCAGTAGGAGAAATAGAAAAAGGCAAATATCTTCAGCTCAAAATCTTTTCTCCTGACAAAATCATCTATTATGCATTTGTGAAGGAACATACATGGTTCAAAGGCGAGAGGCGAGTCCCAGAGCCTGGCCTGGAGTCTGACGCATCAAAATTCTGACCATGAAGACTACAAAGTATCAATAAATTATTACTTTTGTACATTTTAGACATATCAAAACACAGTTAAACCACATCAGTTTTCATATAAATATATTGCACAGTGGAATTCATGACTGACCTAAAAGTAGATGATGGTCTGCTGTCAGAATCTGTTCGAACAGAATTTCTACCAAACAGTTGTCTATGTCCATCTTGTGGAGTAAATGGTCGCTGGGTGGACTGAACTCGCAGCGACTGTCGAGATTCATTAACTATCTCTGCACAGGTTTTCCTCAAACTGTTGCGTCGACGTTGCACAAAAGGACTGCAAATCTCATGTTTTGTCTCCATGGATGACATTTAGGCCTGGATGACCCAAAAAAAACAAAAAAACAAACAAACAAAAAAAAAAGTCCACAATTTTTTTGATTACCTGTCTTCATTAAATCACAAATATAAGAAATTATCAGAAAACTGGACATTCTCTGAGAGGTTGTAAAAAAAAAGTTTCAAAAATATTAATTTGTGTTTAAGTAATAAAAAAAATACAGTAGATACAAACAGTAGAAGGTCACATTAAAGTTTTCAAAGTGCTAATTGACAAACTAATTTTTAACATTTTGAGCTTTCTTAATACACAATAAACCTTATCAATAAAAATGTAGTTTTCAAATTTGCTTAAAACTGCTCCAAAATAAATGGTTTGGTATGCACTTTTTAAAAGCAACAAATGTTGTTTTTTTATTCTATACTTTGAAAATTCTAATTAACACTGATTATTAGTAAGAAAAAGTACATAAATATATACGATTTTAATGCAGTTAAACGCGCTAAAACACAAATATTGCTTGTGCCTCGGAATAAACAGGGACTGACGAGAGGACCCTTTGCGCGTTCACGCTCCGTTTCCATGGTGACAACAATGTTGCTATACTAACTAGGACGACAAACTCGGGGGGAAACGAACAAACTTCACATTTAGCAAGTTTAACTTATTTATAAGCATCTCAGCAGCTGAAAATATGTACTTACACAACTTTAACTTAACCGGTACAGGAAAAAGAAAATGTTTTAGGAACCTAGCTTTAGGAAAGAGTGGTGTTTGAAGTTTGCTCGAGCTCTGGTTAACATAAACTTACCGTTAACACTCCTCTCTCAGTTTAAAAAGCAAAGACAGGCGTCTTCAGGAAATAAAACATGCCTTTTGTGGTCGGATTTGAAGAACCATTACGACTGAAACCTGTTAAAAACAGGAAAGTTTTTCGAGCAGGAGACAAGCAAGCTACCCCGAAGCAGGTGCACGAGCTTCAGTGAGCTGGTTGGTCGCGCGACCGACCGGGTGACGTGTTCAACTGCTGCAGCGGGAACTACAACTTTAGCTTCACTCGACTCAAAGTAAGCGTTTGTTTTTTTAAATAGCAGAAGTAATATTTCAAATATGTTTACCACTGGTAAGTGAAATGAAGCCATATTGTGAGAAATAAGGTAAGGTGATTCAAAATAATAAAATATTTGTTTTGTTGGTCAAATCAGGGATGATGGGTTACGTTTTTGATACGTTAGCTTAATTAATGTAGCTTTTTCTAGTTGATGTAAGGTAAACTTTTTCAAATGTGAAGCATGACAGTAAAAAATTGTTTTTGCTCCTTTTTTATGTCAAACAAAATATGTAGGCTCTGTAGTAAAAAAATAAAATAAATCACATGCGAACTGTTGCAATGAAATACAAACTTTTGCACGTTTCAATCTGTGGTTCATTAGAAGGCAACTAGAAAAACTAAAAAAGGTTACGTCATCTGGACCAATTTCTTTAGATGTATCCAATTTCTTGAAGACCTCTCTCTTCCAAAAGGCTTCTTCAGTTCTGAACTGAATAAAGTCAATAAACCGACATGTAATATGCAGAGGAAAAAAAAGAGCTAAATGCATTTTCAAGATTCTTCAAGTTCAAGTTGTGTTTATTTGTCATATGCAAGGTTAACAGTACAATGAAATGCTCAGGATGAGAAGAACCGATTTGGCTTGCTAAAAAACAAAGAACAAACAAACAAGAAATAGGAAAGCATGGAATAAGGGTCCAAAAGAAAGTAAAAAAAAAGGGAAAAAGTAGTTATAATATTTGCAAGGTCTTAAAGATAAAAAGTAAACGACAACATAGAATTTCAACGGTGCAAGCAGGATGAATTTGTATGAATAAGTATTTCAAGGTAATAATACCAGCGTTAACAGTTGCTGGTATTACTACTTTGAAAAAAATACCAGCAAATGGTATTATTTCAAGGTAGTAATACCAGCATACAAACACTAAGCAAACATGCTTAGTGTTTGTATTTTGCAATGCATCGACGTGGTCTAGATATATCCATGTCTACTTCTGGTTTGTTGAAATACTCTTAGTGTAAAAAGTGTTCATATATACCTGTTTCAGCTGTGCTCTGCGGTCATTTTGACACTTTGCAACATTCCATGTTAAGTATCCTGATGCATGCTCAATAATCCAGGTAGAAAAATCCAAAAAAGTTCAATCTGGTCCTCTGGACATTCAAAAATTTTTTTTGAATGTCCAGAGGACCAGATTGAACTTTTTTGGATTCCATGTTAAGGATATTCCTCTATCAAAACATCCATCCATTCATTATTTTTACCCGCTTCTTCCTTTTTGGGTCGTGAGGGTCACTTGTGCCCATGTCCAGCCATCACTGTGCGAGAGGCAGGGTACACCCTGGACAGTTTGCAAGTCCATCACAGGGTCTCTATCAAAACAGTAAATACCAATAAAACAAATGTATAATTATGTTTGAATATTAAAGTAAATTAAAAAGCAGGTGTAAAGGACTTAAAGACTAGTGTTGAACGCTGACATACTAAAAATAACTGAATGTGTTTGAGCATGTGATGCAAGATTTTATGCACACACACAGTAGTAACTGTAAAACGATTTACTAGAAAGTGTTTTGAAAGTAGCTGGAAATGTTGTTCTCATCAGAAAGACAGTTCAATAATTTAAGGCTCTAAAACAAAAACAAAACCTACCGCTTTAATAAATTGTGATCGAGGCTCTATCTACAGATTCTAGGTTATTACTATGCCAGTATGGCTAAAGTATATTTATAAAAATGTCATTTAAACTCTTCATTAGTAGGCAATGGAATGCAAAAATGAACATGTGATAATGGTCCTATATTACTGTAATAATGAGAAAACTCTGCATGATAGCCCACAATTCTATTTATTACAGCCCCACAGACTTTGGAACTATATAACATTTGTTGAAGATACGAAACTTGTGTTTTTCAAAATACCTGTAAACAAAATAGAGACAAGTTTGCAGTAATCGCCTGCTCACAATGAGAAACACACTTTGCATCAAAGCACACTAGATATTAATTTTTATGTTTTTTTCTCTTAAAAATACTGTATTTCAACAAGGTATGGATATATCTTCTTGTACATAAACTTTAAACAAAACTGACAACAAACTTCAACTTGCAGACGTGAAAAAAAACTACAGCTGTTTGACAAATGTCACTAATCAGTTTAGACACAAAACAAGTAGTTTCAGCATAATTAGATTTCAATTAAATACAATTCAGTTGCTCCTTGAAACCCGGTAGAATTATTTAACTAACATTCTTCCCAAATAAACTGTCTTCAGTTCAAGTTCAAGAATCTTTATTATCCCCAAGGGGCAATTTGTTTCACAGTCAGTAGACACATAAAACATCCATACACTAAATCATCACGTCACATCACATCAATCATCACGTCTTACATTTTTAATCAAAAAATTCTACAAAATAATTTACAATTTTATGTTCATACTGACTACAAATTGTAGTTATTAAAGTAAAAAGTTAAAAGGAAGGTTGTAATTATTCACTTCCAGTTGTGTGCATTGAATTTGACATGGATTATTTTATTTTATTTTATTGCCAACCAGATTTGACCACCATTTTATAGTTGTACAAATCGTGACGTTAAAAAAAAAATGATTAGACCCAAAATGGCTGCAGACTTACGTCGTCATCGTCATCTAGAGTTTCAGCCTGCTGTTGCAGTCCACTGCAAGTTGATCTTTTTGACGCAACATTTCTGTTCTGCGTGCACCGTTAATCAGGCTGTCCCCGGTTGTATTCGAGCAAGACATCCTCTGTCCATTCAATTTCACCAAGCCATCACTGCTCTCTTCAAGCTTCATTTACTGCAACTCAAGCATCAACTCAAAGGAGAGGATGTGATCAATATACCGGTAGTCACAGAAAAATACAGAGCTAAGGATGTTGCCAAAGTTTTTCCTCTGAAGTTGTGGCTCGCTCTGTGTCTTTTTAACTCATCTTTAAAAAAACAAACAAACAATCAAATCTATTTGGATTTTCACATGTATCCACTCCTTAAACTTCCCCTCCTGGCTTTTTTTTTTTTTTTAATTTTGACACTCTGAAATGTACATCTGTACAATCTTGTGGGTCTCTGGTTGGATTTAAATAGCCTTACGTGCTTCAGTCTCTTGGATACAGTGAGTGTGATTGGCCCAGAGTGCACACTGGGCATGCCCAATCACAGGGCATCACCACGGAGCTTACCAGCCAATGGGAGGAGGAAGATGGTCTTTGTGGTTTCATTGTCACTAAGGGATGAGGGGGATCCTGCCAGGACAGTTGGCTCTATCTAACATGCTAAGCAGTTAACTTTATTATGCTTTGAGTCTTTACGTTTGAGATTACCTGTGGAGCCAGATCAAGAGCGTTGCCAAGGAGAGCAAAGCGCACGGCTGGTCTTGGCTTGAAGCTCCTCTCGACTGAAGCGCCCATGCAAATGAGTTTGTGGTAGTCCCACGTCACTGACAGCGGTGCCGCTCACGTCACAGTCACAGGACTGAATGGGTTGATCTGTGAGAGCCATCGTCCTGCTTGAAGGTGGTACGTCTCCTTGGCAACCAGCTCCGAGTCTGACCTGAAGCTTTAGACTGACAAAGAGCGCTAAGCTTTTAGGACATGGCTCCTTCACACTTCATATTGATATTCAGCCCTGGTGTGACCCCTACAGAAATAGGTGTCTTGGCTTTTATATTCATCTGTTCTTCTGCTAATACAGCATTGCATTTCAATACAAGCAATATCTGTGTATCTAATGACAAAACATTAAGACTATATTTTTTAATGCCTTTTAAACTCCTAATAATTTATATAACGAATGTCTAATCTGCAATTTATTGATTATTCAGCAAGGAAAATGTGAAAAAAGCGAGCCCTTGCCTAAACCCACAATTTACTGAAAATGATCCATTTGAGAGAAATATTTGTGCATTTGTTGTGAACTTAGTTAGAAGATATAAAAACAAGTAATTTGTTGTTAAACTGTGCAACATTTTCTGCGAGCTACTTTTCTGTCACTTGTGTATTGTTAGACTCCAGTAATTTTAGCAAACAGTCAAAAAACCCACACAAAATTAATATTTAGGGGCTGTGTATAAGACATTCCATGTAAACTGTTTTATACTGTATGTGTACATTTGTGTACAACTGTGATGTTTATTTGAGTATTTAATTAAATAAAGTTTATTTTCAATATAGCCGGTAAAAGACAAAACGTATTCTACACTTAACATCGAAGCTATATAAGTCCAATTAAATATTTTAAAATTGGATTCAATCCTATCCAAGTACTGTATACTGTACTGTAGTATGCTGATGGTTTTAAGTAGAGATATATCCCACTGATTAAAGTAACTCATTTTCAGTACAGGCTAGAAAACATAATGACTCCATTATAAAGATAGTTATCTGTCATTTAATATAAGTGTGTCTTGAGGTTCTTTTTCATAGCATTCGTTTTGTCTTACATTGGGAACAAAAATATACTGACTCCTGTATTGCTCAGCAGTCCTGCTTTTTGGTAACTTTTTAGTCAGCTTTTTTCATAAAGTTGTGCAAGTAATGGCCAGCATAAAGTTTTTATGAGCCAGCAGGTTGTCTTTAGACTGTGACAGAAATGAGCAGTGAGTCGTTCTTTTATTTTAAATTGTCTTGCTTCTTACTAACAAATTAACAGTCAGGAAAGAAAAGATAAATAGATTTCAAGCTCCTGTGCACCATCATTTTTGTAAGATTGCATTTTAGAAAATATGCAGCCAAATGGGTTGTTCAAAGGAGAGCTGAACTGGCATAACAAAGAGAACAGCACAATTTGCATTTTGAAATTGTTTCTTTTAGGGGAAGCAAAGACAAAATTAAATGACTAATGTAAATGCAAACAAATGGGAGCAGTTTTGAAATGTATGTAAGTCATCTTACATTTGTCTCACGAGATTCAAGTGTTTGCTATATCAGAAACAGAAGTTGGTGAAGTGACAGACACTGTCTGGACTATGAAAACCAACCTTTTTTAATGAATCATTTAAATAAAGTAGACAGTTTGTGGCTCATGGTTTATCGTTCTTTGTATATATGGAAAATAAAATATATGTCACACTCACACACAAATACACACCTATGCTATATATAGACAAGTTTAAGGACAATGGTAATAGTTGACATTTGGTAGAACACACTCATTTGTATTTCTTCCAGCAGGTTGGATGATAAACGCCATTTCTGAAGGTGTCTACCAAGTAGAAGGCTATAGCTAGCAGCCAGATGGTCTCTCTCTTTAAAAGTCTTACAAAGAAACCACATTTTAGTCCAAAACTGCCATAAGATCTTTATATTAATTTGTCCGTCACATTATTTGGACTAATCCCAGTGAAGCATTTCCCTATAAGTGAGCGACTTGGCCCTTCCTCTATGGCTTTTTTTCTGTTTCTATGAATAGAAATGTGTGAGTGCTGACCTACTGGTTTTAGCCCTTCCAAGGCCATCTGACCACACGTAAACACTCAAACACACATTGGCTGACTCACTCGAACAGTCTTCTTTTTTTAATTAACATTATTTCTCCCCCATTTCCTTAATTTTGTTCATTAAAAGATTTGCTTCAAAAAGTGAGCATCAAGGTCTGTGTTTGGCATTTTCACAGTAGGCTTTTCAAGTGCATGCAAGTGCTGATGAAGGCCAATGCCGTCTTCTTCGTTCTTGAACCGGTTCTGTTCTTTTTCAGGCTTTGGTGCTGTATTCTCCCGCGTAAGCTATAGTGCATCTTTTTTTGTGTGTTTTACAATGTCCTTCCCTTTTGTTTTGCAGAAATGCTTGGCGCTACACTACAAAACTAATGGTGTCATTATTCTCTTTTTTTCAAGCGCGAGGAAACTAAAATGGCAATAAACTGGCACATTTATTTTTATGTTCTGATGGAAAAAGGAGAAATCTACTACAGCTTTTTTAGCTTGTCTCTTTAAACTATCGTTAATTTAAATGGTTTTGTTTGATTACCAAAAAAGCTTAACAGAACAGTTTTAAAGGAATAGTTCAGATCTTTTTGAAGTGGAGTTCTATGTGATGCTCTTAAATAATTCTACCTGGATTGAAGACCAGGCCCAAAGTGGATATCTGCTGTTCTAGAACAACTTCAATATTTCATAGAGATCCAGGCAAACATGACCTCTATGAATTTTGCCTATAGAATTTTTACGTCACTGTCAGTTTTGCATTATGTGATTATTTCTACAGAAATGTTATGACATTCCTGCTGGAAGTGATTGAGGCTGCATTGTATGTGCTACAGCTATAGGTGCAGCTGTTGCCATTTACGCTTACAACTGACTAGACATTTTGAGGAATACTCTTTCATTGCAAAACAGACACCGATAAAGGGTATACGTTTATTAAATAGTGTTTGTAGCAATCATAAAAAAAATTAGAGATTGATTTAAGACTTTGCCTCATTTGAACAAGCTGTCAAGTTGTCAATCAGAATTACACTCTTCAAACTGAAGTCATAGATATTAGTTGTACAATGTAAGTTTTCCATAAAACTACTTCAAATGAGGTATCACTTTACCTCTTCAAAAACACACATTTATTAATTGTGAAAAATTATAAAACCAATTTTATTTTCATGTAGTTTTTTTTTTTTTTGTTGTTGCAGTTTTTAACCATTTTAGTTTTGGAAGTTTAGCAGTGACATGAGCCTCTTAACTCTCCTAATAAAGATCAATTTGTTTAAAAAAAAGTTGTAACAGGATTAATAAATATCCTGCAAAGTTCATATTTAACTCACTTGGTAACATATTCTATTAAATACTTGGTGGAACGGCTTCGTTGCTGCTACACTTTTTTTTTTTTTAATCAGAATTTGTGTTCTAGCAAGACAATAACTAAAAAGATTTATCAGTTTTCCACATATTCAGATTTATTTGGATCAAATAATAAATATATTTGAAATAACCAAAAAGATATATAAAAAAAAAAGATTTAGAAATAATTAGGCTAAGAAAACAAAGCTAAGTTACTAAAACATAGAGACTGATTTTTCTGGATTTATGGTCTATGAGTGTATAAATGGGGGTGATGGTGCAGAGACTAAAGAAGGTGGACCAGCTCATCCTCCCCCGACCAACATCAAAATGTTGATGGGAAAGGTGAAGCACCCACACCTGCCTCCACCATCATTTGCACCACCCTGGGCCTCTTGAGCAAGGCCCTCAACCCCCACCATCTGCTCCCCCAGGCTCCCTAGATAACAGCTCTCTGCTCCACACAGAGGCTGTGGTAGCTCGGCGGTCTGTGGTTGCGTCAGCAAAATCTTCATGCGAGTTAGTTTTACCTGTGGCGACCCCTGAGGAAGGAAGCAGCCATAAAAAGAAAGAAAAATAAAGTGTATAAATATGGATGAAGTCTAAAATTGTCTGGTGTGCTGTTTTAAATAGGATTTCATTAAAACACGCTGGAGTCGTACATTTAGAACATCAGTACGAAGTAGTCTATCAAAGTGTTGGTTCATATTTTCTGTAATATTTTAATTTATTTCTCTGCTTATCTGATGGAAAACACCCATTTTGTCCTGTTGCTTTACTTGCAGATTTTTTTTTTTTTTCCAAAAAGGCTGAGTTCTGTGGAAAACAAAACAGGAAAATATACAGGATGCAGTTGCTCAGTGACCATTTAAACCACATGTTGAAACTGTATATTTTTAACCAAGTGTAAACATCCAGTAAACACTGTCAACAAATTTTAAAATAGCAAGAAATGTAAACTGAACCCACAATCACCACTGTAACCTTTCTGTGTTTACAGCACGTCACTTGATGTTCATTGGTATATTTTATTATAACTCCTGCGCATACAACCTATAAGAGTAAAATCTTCTCATCTTGTTGTCAGACCATCTCACAATTCTCTGTTCTGTTGTATCTATATAAGTGATATCTGTTAGTGGAAAAACATGTTTTCCTCCCCACCTTCTCGCTTTGTTGTCTCTCCTGTTGAATAGAAATGGAGCTAAATAGTTCCTGAGCTTGTTTAGCTCTTGCATGCACATGCACACACACATGTTTTATACACTGACAACCTTTTAGGAGCTCTCTATGAAAGCTCAATAGCATTCATTTGAAAATTGAAACCCTATCAGGCACATTTGCAACAAGGCATGAAGGTAGTTCTTATCTTCACATGTTAAATTTTTGCTTCAGTGCAAATACGGGCTCGCACATCCAAAACAATGAGGCTTTCAGGGTAACGACTAATGTGCATTTGCAACAAAATGCATTAAACATCCGGACGTACATGTCAAGGCCTGTGTACCAACTTCTAAACACATATGTAACACAGATGGCAAAGAGGCCTTGAAGAAAAATTGGTACTGCCAAACAGTTTAAGCACATGCACAAGATTAGCACATGCGTGCTGCTACACATTTAATGAGCGCAAAGCTACAGTTCATAACATGATGTCAAAATAGTCAGATTCAAATGACTGTTTCGTTCTGTGATTCATGGTTTTCAGGGTTGTCCAGTTTGTTCAGGGTGTGGTTTGAAAAGAAACTGGTCCAAGTTTGTGGCATATTAAATGTCAAAAGTTTTTTGCATAATTCAAATGGTTAACAATAAAGGAAGTTCATACGTTTTCAAGTTGTATTTTGTCAAAAGTTTATAAAAAATTGCTCTTTGAATCACCTCAATATGTAAAGATACCAGTAATTTAATTCTGACCAGACTGATGAGCTAATAGCTAGTCTGACAGTGGAGAAAATAAAAATTAGATTTTTTTCACCTTCTTGGATAAACTCCAGACTCATAAATTATGCAGTGATTTATGTGAACAATGTTTTATAAGTTTTTACAGCATTGGCAGCTTCTCAATACATTATTTAGATAGAGTTTTAATAGTTATTTCCAGGCAAAAACAACAACACCAACAGCTAGCTATAGAATCCCCCCGTTCAGTGACACTTGTGACATATTCCAGCAGATATATTATAAACTTTCTGTCATAACTGCATAACGGTTATGACTCGAGGAACCCAGATTGGTACAAAATCTGGAAATGAGACAAGACTCAGAATAGAAAAGGAACAGTGTTTATTATTTACAGTGCAGTAATATATACAGATGATCTGCTGGAGCTCCTGAAGAAGAAAGGAGAGGGTCAGGTGGGTCTGGATGAAGGAGTTGAATGTTTGATATTGATCCGGTTGTATTTCTCTTACAGGTTGGGACGTAGTGGTGTGGCACAGAGTTGAATCCAAACAGAGCTCCAGATATGAGGAACCATGCAGGACAGGCAAGTGCCTGGAGGGCAAGGCACGAGGAACAGGACCGAAGGAGAACCAGGACTGAACGGGGACCCAAGGACGCAGGATAGCTGTAGACACATGTATAAGGTAAGTATCTTAAAATACTCAACTACACTGGCCAGAGGTATAAATACCATGAAAGGCTTAATGCTCCAGCGAAGTGTAGCACTTGACTGCAGCCTTATGTAGTGCAGGATCTCATCAGGTAGATGGATGGCTGACAGCTGGTGGTAATTAGCGGCCATCTTGGCGCAGGGAGCTGCAGCCAGTGGTACTCTTACAATAATACAAAGCTGATAGCAGATGTGATGATTCAGAAAATAGTTTCCACATGAACAGTTGTGAATTATTTTTAGATTGGGGTTGTTTTCAAATGTTAGAAATCCATTTTAGTCTTGATTCAGCACAATCTAGCCATTAGCTCAAACACTATTTCTCCAAACTGAAGCTGTCCAAAAAAGCTGCCTACAGCAGATAAGACATTAATTCATAATATTTTTACAGAATCCTAACCTCAAAAGATATGAATTGTCTCATTAGGCAAGACTTGGTTTGAACAGGTCAGACTGTGTTGAACAAATCTACAAAATGTTCACAGCGGAGACTTATTTTCTGGATGATTCTTCTTTACAGTGGATGGGCTCCTCTTTGACTTGCACACCATCAACACTTTTCCTTTTATTGAAAAACCGGGAAAGACGAAGGAAGGGAATAATGATACAGCTTTCTCTGGTGGTTTTACTGTTGAGCTCAGATCATAATTCACTCCAGCACACACAAGCACAAATGAATGCATTCATACATGCCTTTGCCACTACACAGAAAGCAATACTGTTGTGGCTTTGTGCGTCCCACCCTCCATTTAAGCCAGTCCAGAGAAGATATATGGATGTGTGAAACAGAGCGACCTTGACATTCTGAATGCGTTTGTGAGATGGGGGTAGGTGAGGGGTAGAATTTTTATAATTTGATGGAACTGAACCGACGACTCGACGAGAACTAAACTGAATCAAACTAAAACTATATGGAAAACACTTGAAGAAGAAGAAAAAAACAAGTGGATGACAAGAATCAAATCAATAGTAAATGAAACTTAAGGAGTATATACACACTGAGAGAAGTAATTACAATAAACTGCAAGTGTGCAATTACAAAGTGAAACCAGGTGTAAGGCAGGATTAAACTTTAATCAAAGAAGTGATATAACAAGAAAAAACTGAACACAAGGTACAGCACAAACTCAATCAACTGTAACTCAAGAATTTAAAATATGATTACCAAAAACAAGATAAATCTTGCCAAAACTGGAAATACAAACCATAAACTACAAAAAAGCGTCTCTAATTGTGTCAGCCAGTGCTGCCCCTTGAAAACTGTTCTGGAGATGTTGGAAACTCTACTTTTGGGAGGGTCTGCTAAAATGAGTGTCACACTTATAGCATCCAGTGTATCATCAAAAATTCTCAACCATTAACTGCTGTCTTTGGATCAAATTTACCCCCAAGGCCTCGAGACTTTAGGGGTTATACTAGACAGCAGGAGGGCTAAGATGTTTTTATACCAAAAATAAACCAAACCTTTGTACAGTATGATCTTAACCAAAATGATCTTGTTAAGTTAAAACTAAATGTCAGTTGTTTTGTTCAGATAGTGGGCCTGGGGACATCTCACACCAGTAAAATGGTCCAGATCAGACTGAGAAGTGCAACATTCCAGTCCTGGTGTGAAAGCACCCTTTGTGCATGAAGGTTTACCATTGAGGAAAAGAAGTATGGTAATCAATCACATACAGGCTTTTACCAAAGCAGCATTAGGCAGTTATTCATCTGGAGAAACAGGCACACTCAGAGATAACACACATAGGCCAGCGGTGGATGATGCAAGACCTGTTAATACAGGCGACATGACACTTCTCACAGTGTGCATGTCCTCGTAGTCCAGTCATTTCATACAGACACCATGCAGAATCATTCACTTTACCATTACATGACAGCAGGATAGAGTACAGTACAACATTTTGCGCTTGATGATCAACAGCGGGTGCTGATAATGAAGTTATTTCCCACCACGTGCTACAGTGGGATGCTCATAACCCAGAGGGAAGTGGGGGATGGGACCTTAATGGGGGTTAGTGATCTTATGCATTAACAGGACACACGCTAAGCATGATTCCCCTTCACATGAGCAAATAAAACAGGCCATGCATGTTTGTATTTATGTGTGAGCATGAGCTCAATGAAGATCTGAGTTCTGTTCAGAATCTGATGATTTGATGTAAAAGGGATGAGAGCATCTTTTCTTATCCTTCCACTTCATCGCCCTTCCTGCATCCAATACAGCTTCATCCTCTCTGTGTGAGGCCATTTCTGGAGCAAAGCAAGCCTAACAGGAGAGAAACAAGCTGGAATGATATACATGTAGTAAAAGATAAGAAAAGAAAAAAAATGGCTGTTAGGGAAAAATATTAATAAATTAAATTTACAGATATTCACACTTCATTTGTTCTGATTGTTTTTGTTTTTAATTGTTACTTTTTATATATATAATTTTTCCATACATTTTTAGCCATACATGTATCAAAGTGGTCACCTCTTTCAGAAATAGCTGGTGAGACCTGGTTTTTGTAACTTTTGGGCTTTTTAAATTATTTAATTTGATTTACAAATATCCCCATAAAATGTCACTGGCATTTTTTTCAGTTCTTTCAAAAATACTGTTTTCTTCTAGACCTGCCTCAGTAGACTTCCTCTATTTTTTCTTCTTATGCTATTTTCAGTTTTTAGCAGTCGTTGTGCTACATGCATCTTTTAACTAGTCTTTTTCTACTTCTAGGTAACCATTTGCTTTTACTAATTTGCTTTTAAACTAGCCATTAGCTACATTTAGCTTTGATGCAACAACTTGCTACTTCAGCTACTTCAGCAGATTTCAGAAAGTAATTCAATACTCTGCATTTACATCGCATTTTTGCAGAAATTAAATATTTTCTCGTTTTACATTTGTTGTTTTCCACAAATGAGTTACAAACCATAGACAAATTGTGGATTTATCACCTTATACTTAAGCCTGCATTACTTTCTCAAACAAATTAGTGCAACAAATGAAAAACATAAATCAGTGTAATTGTTTCCCCTTTTTCAGAAGAGTATCAGTATCAATCACCGACCAAGGCAGGAAGATCAAAATCATTTGGAAACCACAGAAATGCTTCAGCAACATAGATCAAGTAAAGGTGGGAGCAGCTGTAATTTAGCTTCTTATATCAAGTTTCAAATTTAAATTTAATTTGCGCCTCTTTTCTCATTTCACCTAAATACATCTCAGCAGAGTCAAGCTGTGTAAGATAACTACTTTGCAACATTGACTGCTCATTTTTAAATTCCTGCGTTATTCAGGAGAGTAAAGTGAAAAAAAAAACCATTATTGGAGACTGCCAGTGCCTAGTAAGACAACCACCTATTATTATCCACCTGACAAGGATTTCTTAACCAAAAAAGTCCATGCTCAATAATCCAGGTATACATTCCAACAATTTTCAGTCAGATCATCTGGATAGTTTCTTTTTTTTTTTTCTTTTTTTCTCTGCAAAAAAAAAAGAAATTGTCCAGATGATCTGATTGAAAATTGTTGGAAGAGTTTCTTAACTTTATATCTTACTCCGACCAGTTTTTTTTAAACGACCGGCTCGGCACCATAATGTGTGTATTGCTTTTATTGGCATTTCGAGTTAACATGGCAATGTAATTTGCAAACAAAGACACAATTTCTCTAATTCAAAATGTCTGACAGAACTCTAAAGCGGCATGCACGTGCCATTCCCCATCTTAAGTTTCTCCAGGAACTTTCTTGTCTTCAGTTTACCTGTCAAGTGGAACAGCTTCAAACTATGAACATCAGAGGAAAATATTTTATATCCCTTTTTGCTGTTCCAGTTATCCTCGTTCCAGGTTAGGTTGGTTGTCTTTAGAAACACAATGTTCATAAATGTTATTATTTTAGATGTATTTTTTGCATTTAAAACTTCCCCTTTTAAAACTCAACATCAAATACAAATGCAGACTTATATAAGCAAAGGAAAAAGTAAACTGCCTGGGGGCCTCCAACCAGTAAGGGGCCTCGCTAGTTGCCCACCCCATAACATTGCCTCAGCATTATTAATTTATGTTTGAAATGAAACAATTACAATTACATTCAAAACAATAACAAATGCATGATCGACTTCTGCTCCTCCCTTTCCACACTCTCGCTCTCCATCATCCTTCATCCAGACTAGTTCCCTGTCCACACTTAATGGGTCAATGTTTGGATTTGCTTCTAAGTACCACCTCTTTCACCACACTGAATTTTCCACAATGATCTTACTGTGCCCTGTTAGAGGAGTATACATATGACACTAAAATAATTGTGATACAAAGTTATGAAAATATGCTAATTTTGGAAAATATTATGTTTTTATATCATGCTCTTAAGCCTCCCTAATAAGGTCTATTTGGGGATTCTCGAGAGGAGGGTCCATTGGATAGTCGAACCTCGGATTCAGGAGGAGCAGTGCTGTTTTCATCCTGGTCTTGGAACACTGGACCAGCTCTGCACCCCCAGCAGGGTCCTGGAGGGTTCATGGGAGTTTGCCCAACCAGTCTACATGTGCTTTGTGGACTCGGAGAAGGCGTTCGACCATGTCCCTTGGGGAACTCTGTGGGGGGTACTGCGGGAGTATGGGTTACCAGGCTCTTTGATATGGGCTGTTGCGTTCCTGTATGACCGGTGTCAGAGCTTGGTCCGCATTGCCGGCAGTAAGTCGGGCTCGTTTCCGGTTGGACTCAGCCAAAGTTGCCCTTTGTCACCGATTCTGTTCATAACTTTTATGGACAGAATTTGTAGGCGCAGCCAAGGTGTTGAGGGGATCCGTTTTGGTGGCCTTAGGATCGGGTCTCTGCTTTTTGCAGATGATGTGGTCCTATTGGCTTCATCAGGTTGTGATCTACCGCTTTTGCTGGAGCAGTTTGCAGCCGAGTGTGACGTGGCCGGGATGAGGATCACTTTTTTCGTTGAAGATATTGGATTCTGAAGATTTTTGGACTACATTGAGCCTTGCTACATCGTCCCCAGTCAGAGATATTTTTTTCGCCTTACCCGAGTTACAAGCCGTCATTTCCGATGTCATTGAGAAGCTAATAGCCAGTAGCACTTGGGTGAGTTTTATCACAGACATTTGGACGTCATGTTAGCCCCGTTAGCACGATTAGTCTTACGGCACAATGGATAGACAAAAACTTTGAACTTAAAAAGGCTGTCCTTCATGCACAAAAGTGCAGAGGTTCTCACACTGCAGCTAGGAACCTGGAACTAGTCTCCACAAGTGAGACAGCATCGTAGGTTACTAATGCTAATAAATAACATTTAACACTTTTCATTTAATATACTGTAAGTTAAAGTGCTATGCATATGGCTGTTACTGAATATATCTCACCAGCTCTTATATCTGTTACACAATTTTTGTAGCAAATAAGCCTAAATAAGAGGGCTATGTTCTGTCAAAGGAAAGTGTACTAAAAATATCTGTTTCTGTTACCGGCCAAATAAGTTTTAACATATCGGATATCGGCCAAAAATCCAATATCGTGCATCCCTAATAAATTTCCCTTGGACTTTAGTGAAATGTTGACTTTAATATGTGATGTACAAACTATTTGGAGAAATACACTCAATCTGTTGAATATGTTAACCTTGATCAGTCCCGTTACAACTTGTCATTCCATAGTTTCCTTCGGTGATGCTTAAACTGAAGATTTCCAAGTCACTTGTTCACAAGTGTGATCAATTGAAATGTGCACATTTTTGAACAGTGTTGTATAAAGTACCTCAAAGTGATCAATGAAAGTACAAGTATCTTACCATAAAATTACTTTGGTAAAAGTTAAAGTCTCCTTTAAAATTAACACTTAAGTAAAAGTCTTAAGGTATTGGACATTTAATGTACTTAAGTATCAAAAGTAAATTTATATTATAAAATGTACTTAAAGTAAGAGTATTAAGTAGAAGTAAATGGTTAGAATTTCTAAAACAAACATTTATTGGGTGCAATATCCAGTGACAAATACTTGGAAAGTGTAGATGAACATATACTGTGATATATTCATAAATTAAACAGATTCATTCATTTTTCTGGACTGAATAATGTTGTGCATTTAATTATTAAAAATGTAACGTGAGACGTTAATTTCCTTTGACCCATCAAAATGAATGTGGTCATTTATTTTCAGAATCAAAATTTAACATCAAACATTTACATTAATTTGGCAAAATTGAAAATAACAACAGGTTAATTAATCAGTTTACAATTAGAAGACCATACGGCGATGGTTGAAAAC
Source organism: Nematolebias whitei (assembly GCF_014905685.2). NCBI lineage: Eukaryota > Metazoa > Chordata > Actinopteri > Cyprinodontiformes > Rivulidae > Nematolebias > Nematolebias whitei. The sequence goes on from NC_056509.1 coordinate 36,162,976, forward strand.
CTTGCTTCACAACAGACATTTCTGAAAATATCTGGAATGATTTCTAGCAAAAAGAAGAGTTAAAGATGGAAATTGAAGTTTAAGTTGAGAGAGATGGGTGAGGGAATTTGTCTGTTATAACCAGAACGACACGCTCCTTCTGGGCCCAGCTTAACCAAAGGTACACTTTGCGGTTGAAGATCGACTCTTTACCTTGGCAGAGATAATTCCGACTTCGGTGTAGAGTTGCCTTCAAACGCCCTCCAGCGTCTCCGTAAGGATAGTAGGGAACCGTTCGGAGTCGTGAGATCATCCCAGAACAGACATTTCATAATTCCTCTGATCTTCTCTCGTTCAGCTTAGTTACTTTTTCTCCAGCATCCTGAATTCCAGCATTCTGAACTCTGGAACTGCCGTGAACTAGGAAGTGTTGCACCTTTTAAAAGAAGTCACTTCCGGTTCATTTGAGGACTTTCTGATTGGTCGATGGACCAAACAGAGGTGTGTTTTTGTGATGTAAGAGGTTATTAAAAGTCAAGGAAAAAGATTAAGTTGTTTAAGAACAGACAGAAGATTGCTATGAAGATTCCAGACTTCGTGGAGTCAACTCTCTCATATCTGCCTGAAAAAGTTAAACATGACATTTCTTTTTCAGTAAACTTGCAGTTGACCGAAACTTGACCTTTGACCAACTTACACAACTTGCTCATTTCAGACAGAAGATCAAGAAATTGAATCATTACTCTGTAACATATTCTAACTTGATTTCCACTTTGAATGAGGATTAAAAATCACTAATACTGTTTCACAGTTGATTTAAAAATGAGTAGTTCACTTCAACATTTAAAAATGGTTTGAACTAAACACACTTTGATTATCAAAACATTTGTAAAATAGTAATGATAATAGAAAAAGAGAGTGTTCTTTCAATTGATCAGTGCAGGACACTTAGAAAGTCTCTGGATGAACTTAATCTTGTGTTTCTGGACTCAAATCAATGAAATACAGTTCTTGTTCCAGGAAGGCCCTCAAGGCCAGATTTTGACCTGAGGCTTAGTTCACTACAAAAGTCTGAACTGAACAATGAAAGATTGCTCTTTAAAAAGTTTGATTCTAACGAAGTATATTCATTCAATGTTACCATTTATTAACAAAGCTGTTAGAAAGCTCACATTGTTGTGTAGTTGGCTTGTTTACTAGGTTCTGTTTGGTTATGGCTTGTTTCTTTCTGACTAATTAATAATATAGGATATATTATAGGATAATATAATAACATAGGAACTAATAGTTACTATGCTCTTGAAACAGTTCATGTCCTGGAGAAGACCAAACTTCTCCTTTTTAGCAGCTATCGTCATTTTTACACCTATCAGGAATGTGTCTCCACTGTGAGTCAACACAGCTCTATTGTAATGATTGATATGTGCATAATATACATCTAGCTTGTTCACAGTGGGTTTGTGATTGAGAGTGTCAGTGAGGGAGAGAGAAGTGGCCGCATGAAGTCACAGACTGGGAGAACAAACAGACATTGCCCAATCAGATTTCTTCTAATTTTAAATTGTAGTAACTAGTAACTAAGATGGTTAAGGGAAATGTATCAAAGTAAAAGGACACATTTTATTGAGGAAATGTAGTGAAGTAAAAGTGAAAGTTGCTAGAAATGTAAATAACGAAGTAAAGTAAAAATATGTCAAAATTTTACTTAAGTACAGTAACGAAGTATTTTTACTTTGTTACATTACAACACTGTTTTTGAAACATTATTACCCACAGTACCTGCCTGTACGAGTGCAGGCTTTCTTTAATCTGTTACCTGTAGTCCCATTTAATGATGATTATTAGTGAAGGTACTTTGTTGATCTGGGATAGTTTCAGTAGAAACACAAGCCAGGTATCTGTAACTTAACACTAGAATGAAAAAGAAGAAAATACAGTGAAGCTCCAAGAGTGCATATCAAACATGGTGAAGAGGATATATTACTAACCAAAGAAAAACAAACACTAAATCTAAAATCATCAAGAACAAACACAGTTTGAGTAAATAATAAAGGCATTAGTAAAAATGGAAAACGGGGTCTTACATCTGAGACCAAAATGTCCTTATATTTGTGTGTTTGGTTGTTTTGTGTGACTGAAGTGTTTGTATTATTAAAAGAAATGCTGCCCAACCTTCATAGTACTGTTCATATTTGACTACGTCTGATGGAGTGAATATTATCATAGTTTTGACACCTTGCAGCCTCTGATTCACCTCTTTGCAATCCTAACCAGTTCTTATTAATTCCTCTCATGTGTCTGTTTCTATCAATATTTAATGCTTCACCTCTGGCTGACTCTTTTCAGATCTTCTCGTGTGTTCTCAAGAGAAATAAGGAGGTAAAAAGGTTTCTGAATAAATGTATAATTTTAGATTTGTGTCTGTCAATATATGTCAAGAATTGAATTCAAAATTGTTTTTTGTAACTACTATATTGGTGCATGTTCTTTGTGTGCTTGTGCGCACAAATGTGTCTCTGTAGAAGAGCTGAGTGTGGAGATCTGTCTTTCCACCACAGGCTGTGAGTTGGATCTATAATCTGCCTTGATGACGCTCATCACAGCCTGTGAATGGAGGTGCTGTGGGACAATGCTCAACAGCTTTGTGCCAGTGTGCCATTACAGAGATGACATCATTCCTCTGCAGCACTTAGAGCGTGCACGCACGCTTTCCTACGTGCTCAGACGCACACACAACACACTCGGGAATCTTTTACTGCCGCTCACGTCTCGGGTCAAACACACCCTGCGTCCTTGAGCACCCAGTAGTAATTAGGACGTGTGTTTGTGCATGTTAGTAAGGAAAGTGCAGTTCACATAAAGTGCACAGATCAAGATTAAGAGAAACCATCGCTGGGGGAGTGTCAGTGCTGGGGGATGAGAAACCCACTAATGACCATATCACAACATATCTATCACATCTTGATCTCCTTTGCACCCCCAACCCCAAACGATGACTCACTCGTTAGTAGTTAGTGTGCAGCTGTGTAATTGGATTGTGTCACACCAGACAAACAGAAAAAAAAGACAAAAAAAAACAAAACATATTTACACACAGGGTTTTGCAATAGTCCAATCCCTTCTTATTTATTTCCATCCATCCATTATCTTTACCCGCTTATTCCTTTTCGGGTCATGTGGGTCACTGGTGCCCATGTCCAGCCATCACTGCGAGAGGCAGGGGACACCCTGGACAGCTCTCCAGTCCATCACAGGGACACATAGAGACAAACGAGACAAACAACCACTCACTCTCTCACTCACACCTAGGGACAATTTAGAGTTACCAATCAGTTTAACATGCATGTTTTTGGTCTGTGGGAGGAAACCGGAATACCTGGCGAAAACACATGCATGCACAGAGAGAACATACAAACTCCACCCAGAAAGCTCCCCAGCTGGGATTTGATCCAGCGACCTTCTCGCTGAGAGGCAACAGCTCTACCAACTAAGCCACCACATGTTTATTTTTTTATTGTTCCAAAGAAGCCAGACTTTTTTTTGTAATCTTTTAGAGTGCTTTTAATCAATATTTTTTTTTTCAAAATTTCAGATGTTTTCTTTTTTTCCAAAAATTTTGTTAGAATTTTGGTAACTTTTTCAGCCATTGTCAGTTCAATACTGGGACAGTTTATAAATAATAATAATAATAATAATAATTTTTAATAATAACTTATTTATTTTGTTGTTAAGTCTTAAAGAGAAAAAAAATATTCTCGCTTTATCTCACTTCGTCAAAGGAGCCACACTTGACAACAGAAGAAGATTTTTTTAATCAGTTTTTACTTGCAAGGACAGATTTTCAGGACAGGTTACACAGATATACAGGAAGTACATGTATGAAGCCCAGTCACAAGAATCTGCAATGGGCAGTGTGCAAACTTGTTTTTATACCTTATCGGTTAAGCCGCGCTCACAGACTCAGGCGACCTTGAAGCAACAGCTGCACATTGTGGCCTCACCCAGCTCCTCATCCAGCTCTCTCTGCTAACCCAAACATATGGTTCATGGGCAGAGTTAACATTCTCAGCCATAGTAGTTAAAAACATCCATAAACTTTGACCAAAAAATTCCCTAACAATATCTTTCAAATCCAGAAAGTAAAAGCAAACATCTTAATATTTAAGAAATAGCATAAAACGTGATTTTCTGCATTGCATTACATAACTGGCATTTTCTTTCCAACTTGCTGCAGCCAAAGTCCAGCAGGAAGGGAGCTCTTATAAAAGGGGATCTCCCTGGTCTTTGTTTATTCAAACAATATTATTAACAATACAGTAGTCCCTCGCTACATCACAGTTTGTTTTTCGTGGACTCGCTCTATCACGGTTTTTCAAAATAAGATTGGACATGACACACACATGGCTGATTGATGGATGAGCCGCACGATGGGCATGGAACTTTTATTTAAAATGAATTATTTTCAAATGATTTAGCACTTGCTGCACCTTTGTGCTGCAGCCCACACTGCAGGAAAAACTTCCTCAACTCCTCCTCCCTCCTTCCTACTCTGTCGATCTCCATTCTGCAGTGGAGAAGTGGGCGTCGGTGCTTCAGGGTATGGACCCCCCGCGATAAACGAGGGACTACTGTATTATTAATATGAATAATGAATATTATTAATAACAATAATATTTGAACTCTGGCTCTCCTTCATCACTCTCTGATAGTGATTCAATATACAGATAATCTAAAGAAACATCAGCGTCTTCTCTACTGTCTGTGTTGTTAGCCACTGTAGCAATGCTCTGTTCACATGCAGGCATTCCTCTTTTTCTGCACGTGCAAATATCTTAACAAGTATTCATCTCCGTGGCGTAACTTTATATTTTAGGAGTTTTTTTGCAATATGTTATTAATGTTATCTATCCACAAATGCATTCATATGTATTGCAAGAAATTGTTTTCAAAATCACTTGAACACCAACCAATGGATCATTCAGTTACAATGTTGTCTGTCTACATATGGCAACTTAGCAAAGAGCCTATTTTAAATTAGCTACTTAAAGTAAGCTTGCTAATAAATTACCTAGCCTATTTAAAAATATTTCAATAGTTAGCTAAAAAGGCTAGTTATCAAATTAGCTAGTCATTAATTGGAGTACTTCAGTTAGGTACTAACAAAATTATTAGTTAACAAAACTACCTGCTAATTTATTAGTCAGTAACAAGCTAAAGTACTAGCTAGTTCACTAGCTGGTACTTTGGCTACTTGCTAATAATTTATCAAGTAGTTAACTAAAGTACTTCAGTTAGATCCCAAGTACTAGCTAGCTAAAGTATTTACTAACGTATTAGTACAAGAACCTGTCAGACACAATTTGTTCCTATGTTTTGTTGTTGTTGTAATTTAATTTATTTAAAAAATACAAACTTTAACACGGTTTCATACATAACACTGTTTTAGGAGCTATTAGCTGAAAACTTGGTATGCAGATGAAAAACTGGCTGATTAATTTCTCAGGTCCTATATCAGATTTTCCTATTAAAAACGTGAATTTCAGATACTGTTCATCTGCTGTATAGTTTGTCAGGTCTGACATTTCTTCTTTTGTCCTCCATTTGTCCACTTTCTTCATTTTTAAAACACACAATATGTTGTCAAATGTTTGCATGCCACAATAGTTGATAGAAATATTAGCCTAAAAGAGGGAAGGCCACACATGCGTGTCTTCTAATGATTTGATTTTAGTTTGTTTAGTTTTTGTGTCATGCTAAACCTGTTGTCAGCCAGTAATTATGAATAATAGTTGTGGGAAGCCAAAAGCCACAATGACTCCTCAACCTTCAGTGGATTGTTGTCTCTGTTTTGGTTGTTTGAGTTGCTAAGGGGATGATTTTTTTATGGCTTAAACATGCTTTGTTGGTTGTGCAGTCTGACCACATCAAACCGCTCTGTTACAAACAACTGAACACGAAGGTGGGGCAGAGAAATGTCCAATGTTGATCCAACTGAGTTTTGTCTATTCAAAGGTCATAATGAATCTGAAATAATAGATACATTATGATGGCAAATGAGCTTAAAATGTTTAATATGGTTATGGTTTTATTATCTTTTAACCTTTCTTGACGTAACAGTTTGTGGTAACAATCGTCCCATTTCTAGAAAATGCAACACAAATTTGAAACTGTAATTTGGTCAATTATTGATTTTAAAAAATCTAACCAGTTTAGAGTTTGATGTCAGTACCACCCTCAATCAGCCTAGACAATGAATAAACAAGGACACACTCTGCTAAATTACTTTAGGCGGATTAATAGTGGAACATTACTTGACCATTGTACAGGATGAACTTGCAACAAGCTTTGATTATCTGCAACATAATTCTTTTAAAAACCTCCCACTCCCTGTGGTAAGGAGTGAGCAGTGTCATAGTTTCAAAGTGGTATATTAGTGACTCAACTGACTCATCTCAGATGTTGTATTTTGATTTGTTCTTTTGTCAGGTGATAACAGGTCTTGTGACCTGGCAGCTGCCACTACAAAAGAAACTATGACTCACAAGCCTGGCTTTACAAACACTGACTTTAGAAAGCATTTTGTGATATAATGATGACCTGGTGTGTAAGATTTCCAACAATGAAAGACCGGGTCCTGACCCCTGAATCACTTCTCAGCTCTTATTTGATACAAAGAGGCCAACCTAACTCGTAATTCTAGAGGTAGAAATATACGAGGACTAACAAGAAACTGAGATGTTTTGAAGATGTTAAAGCCAAGACAAGGAAATAAGTATAAACAAACTTACCACAATGGTCATTTCAACAAAGCTTTTAAATAAGCTATTTAATTTTTTTTTTGCTAATTTGTTACTTATGAAATTGTCAAACATTTCACATAACTTATAAGTGGTTAATACTTAAATTTTGTTGAATATGGGCATCAAAAATATGCAGTTTATTTTAGACAGACAATATCTGGAAAACTCCAATCAGAACCTAATCGTAATCTGAACACTACACTTTTTTTTGTGGGTTTTTAAATAGATTTCGTACACAAATATACAACAACAGTGCTGCTTTATAAACCAGATTTTACTAAACTTAATATTACATATTATTGCCATTATTAAAACAACTAAAGACTCAGACATTTCATAAATCCATGTAATCAAATAATTTATTATATTTATTAACATATACTATTAACACCTATCGTTGTACTAAATACTTTAAGCCTCTCTCATAGGAACTTAAGAAGGACTTGTTTCTCACTAACAAATGCATGTTATTAGGATTTTCAAATGAAGCATAACAGTTAATAATTCTGTCTGAATAAGTTACCAGCTAACATAAATATTGAATAAAGACCTGGCATTCCTTGAAGGAATGCATACGGCCGGTCACCTTTTATATTAGAGTTTTAAACTAAGCTCATGGTCAAACCTTCAAAATAATGTATGAAATATTTCAACAGTACGTTATGACTCGGCTGTTATCACATCAGGTTTTAGCTCAATATCTGTAAAACGGACTGATTTAAAATCATGTATGTATATTGGTTTAGGTTAGTGGGCTGTGGCAGCCATATTGGATTGGGTTGGCTCCAAAATTTCATCAGCTTTAAATGTTCATCCGATAATTACTTTCTGAAGATTTCATTAAAGTCATTTCAGTGGTTCATGGGATATTTCACTAACAGACAGAGATAGATGGTTCTAATAGTTTATAGTAAACACGGTTCTTGCTCGCTGTGTCAGCTCTTGAATTTTGTCACGGGAATCCGTTTCAGCTGCTATCATACCAAAGTTTAGCACAATATGTGTAAAATTAATAATTATAGCTAATCTTTTTTCTTGCTAAGGCACAGACACAAACAAATATAGGCATAAATATTATTGCCTGTCTTTCACCTTTGGGTGCAGGATGATAAAATAATAATAATCTACAAAGGGAAAGATAAAGTTACAGTAAGTAATGCAATACATACCGAGTTTCCTTTGTGTGCATTGGTAGACATTTTCAAACACCAGGTGTGTTTTTTTATTTTCAGAAGGCTTGTAGTGTTAAAAACACACATCCAAACAGCACTCACTGAGGTAGAGTCATACTGATGATAACATGGCAATAAATCAGATGACTTTGCCACAGCGAGTGTTGCTTCTTCTAATTATTAGAGATGGGATGTAAATGGCTCTTTGAAATGAACCGGATGTTGACGATCCGTTCACTTCGTCGAGCCATTCAATGTTGCACGTGTGACATACAGATAAACGTCATCACAAACAACGTATGTGATGACGTCAGGGACACGTGGTATGGCCCTGACGTACCACGTGTTTTGTTAAGCGGTGTAACCTCCCCTCCTGCACCTCCCGTTTGCCTGTTTTCCTTCATCATAATGAAAAATTCAAGAAGGAGCGTTTGTCTGTGGGACTGAGGAAGAAAACATGAAGAAGTTACAAGGAGGAAAAAAAATAAAACTAGCAATGGCTCTTTAGTGGGAGTGGAGGCGCAGAGGTTAGAGAAGGTAGGCCTGTTATTGGAAGGTTGCCAGTTCAACTCCCCGGATCAACAACATCAAAATGTGGGTGAGAAAGGTGAAAAACCCACACCTGTCTCCACCCTCATTTACCCCACTCTGGGTCCTTGAGCAAGGCCTTTAACCACCACCATCTGCTCCCCCAGGTGCCCAGCGCTCTCTGCTCCACACAGAGGGCTGTGGTAGCTCGGTGGTCTGTATTTGTGTCAGGAAGGGCATCCAGCGTAAAATCAACTGCCAAGTCTTGGTGCAAGTTAGTTCACTGTGGCGACCCCTGAGGAAGGGAGCAGCCGAAATCACATCTTTACTAATTATCCTACGTGATCAAGATGTGAACCCTGGTTGAGTTGTGCATGCTAAAAAAAAACCTTTGTTAAAAGCTGTTAACCCCACATATCTGTTAGTATGTGCGTAGAGTTTTGTGCCACGATTCAAAACGCGGTACGGTATAACCACGCACACAAAACGTGGATGACAAGAGTCACATGGTGCCCAGCTGATGAGACCAAACCAGTCCAGCTCAGGTAGAATTACACTCTAATCTGACTCTGGGAGTAAATTAATCACACCACCTCAATCTAAACACACACAAAACATATCAGCAAATATGAAGACTACATGTTTTATTTCTGTTCCGTTATACTCAGTCATCTATTTAAATGAAGTTTGTGTTTTCATTCAAGCACAAAGCGATTATTTCTTTCACCTGCTTCCTGTATTACCACGAAAATGATCTTTGAAAAATAGTCTGCTGTCCCGGAGAAAATTGCCCTGAAGATGTGGGTTGAGAAGCAAACAAAGAGACATAGTCATTTAGGCATGGCAGTGAAACCAGCCAAACAGACAGCAGACAGAGCCAAGAAACATTATGCTCTGATTATAATTAATCTAAACACAAACTGAAGGTGAGCAATTTCAACTCACAACTAAATGGATAATGATGCACACAATTTTGACATCTGCATGTGATGTTGCTGAAAACAAACCGAAAAGGATCAGTAACCTCATTCAGACATGTGTGACTGCAGCCCGACCACATACTGTGTCATTAAGATGATCAGCTGACTGGGAGCTGCTGCCAAAGTGTGGTTTTGGGTTTTGAGCTTTGTGTTGACCTTACTTTTTCAGTCGTGAAAGAGCATGTTTAGAAACACAAATTAAAGCGTGTTTAGAAGTTTTCAGTCCAGCCCAAACTGAAAAGTGGTTGTGCACTAAACAGTTCTATTGTCAATGTAAAAAAAGAAAAGAAAGAAAGAAAAACAAAAAGACTTCTTGTTTGTTAGAAATGTTGTGGTATGTTTTCCAGTCAATAAAACAAGGCCACACTGGTCAACTGGTATAATACATCAAATCATATTGTACTGCAAACTACAGCAAGACCAGCTCTGAACATCTTGTTTCTTCAGGACGATTAGTTTTTCACAGTGACCTATTCATCACTCCCACCAGCTGCAGTTGGATGAGATGCTCCGGCTTGCTTTGAGAGACATTTCTTTAGAAGATGAAAAGATTTTTTTAAATTTTCATTAACTTCGCAGTCACAAAATTCCTCAAAAAGAGTTTCTAATAGCCTCATTATTGGGGCCTATTGGCTTTTATCAAGGAAAAAGTGTGTGTGTGGGAGTGGGGGATGCTGTCAGAGCATATGATCTGTGTTGATAACTTGTGTGGAAGTCTGGGGAATATTTCAAACATGTCTTTGTATCCGGTCAACCTTCCTCCCACTTGCCTTCCCAGTATATTTTGCTACAAAGCAGCAAAGAGCACGCAGCCCAGTGTCAGGTATCTGAAGCTGTACGTCTGTTCTTGTTTAAGGCAGCCTCATACAAAACAAATATTGTGCAAGAAGCCTTCCAGGAACTTGAGAAGAACATAAAGTTCTCTTGCTCTTTGGATCCGACCATACTGACACAGAGAGGAGGATTTATGTTCTGCAGGGAGTGTGAGGTTACGCCTGTTCATGAACATGCACTGCATTAAACACACACACTTACTTGAGAATTACCAGCAGATGTATAGCATGCAAGATCAACAGCAAGTTGAAGACAATCCCACAATTCTTGTAAAATTTGAGCACTTCCTGTGCCTGATTTATATACATACAAAAAGACAAAAACACGTGTGTGTGGAGCTTCACCAAGCTTTATTTACATGCGCACCATTTCTTATACAAACTAGATTACAATTCAAAATGGAATACACAGGTAAAATACCCACTAACATTGAGTTGAGAAGAAGTAAGATTAATAAAGGGCAAAGTTCAGAGGTGTGTATGGAAAAGGAGCTGGCCTGGGACTCTTAACAAGAGAAAAATACAAAACGTCCAAGAGGTCATTAAGGTTTCTAGTGGTATGTCGATGTTTTCTCTTTTCTTAGCTTTAAGCCAGCACATGATGTGCTGCGTGTGTGTGTTGGGCGTAAAGGGGAGGTCAGCTGTGCTTGAACAAAGGTAGTAGCATAGAGTGGTGGTATTGAAGGAAAAGCACCACTGTGACTCCTAGAAGAGCTGAAACACTTGACACTGAACATAGAAAATGTAACTTCTCTGCAAGTGAAACCTACACAGCTTATCAGGGATCAATAATCTTATCTTTATATACAAAAGATCACATCGATCACAAGATTCACCTTCTCAGTGTTCTTCACAGGGTAACTACAGAAGTAATATTAAATACAATCAGTGTGGGTGAATTTAAATGCTTAGCTGGCCTAAACAAATGATAGTGTTCTGCAAGTTTTAGATGTATTCCAGCGTCTTTAAAAATAAAATTAAATCAATGTTCGAACCAGCTGGTTGAAAAGCACCAGGGTGTTCATGTAAAACAAGAATACGTTTCCTGTCTACACATATGGAATCACTTGGAATATTAACCCTATTAAAACCACGGTTCAGAGCTTTTCAAGTGTTCTGTGGAAAATGTATGATCAAGTAATATCTTACCTGCTATGGAAAGCTTTTTGAAAGCCCTCAATTTGGAGAATTTAAATTTAAATTTGACTTGACTGACGAGCTAACGGCTACTCAAAGTGGACTGCTGACGTCTAAAAACCACTCAAAAAATCATAGCAATTCATGTAAACACTATTTTATGAACCTTTACATTGTTCTCGTTGTTAAATTACACTGTTATTCCAGCAAGAACATCAAAATATTTCAGCCAGGCTGCACAGCTGATGTGGCCAATTGCACTTGCAAAAACCCATAGAAATATAAGTCAATAACAGTGTAACGCAAAATTAACAGGGGATGGTGCTCACATGAATTCCTATGAGGTTTATGAGATGGGAGTTGTTTTAAAATGGCTGCACTCCACTTTGGTCTTGGCCACACACTGACTAGCTGCTAGCTTGTCTTATAACAAGCTAGCCTCTTCATAAGATTTGGGCATTAAATGAGCAAGATGGTGCAAGAGCTCCTCCTGCCAAAAAAGAACAGAGAGCGTGTTTGGCTGATAAAAATACTTGGTCCTCTCTGCATTACAATGTCTGCAATGGGACGGAACCATTTGGAGGGTTGAGGGGGAGTTCTGCTAACCCATGCACTAAACCTCAGATAGCACATTAGCCCATTCCAGCTAACCATGCACACCCGCTCTTCTGCCTTGGTGTCAAAATGATATACACAAATCTGTACACTATTATACACAGCAGGGAATACACTTCATGTCACTACCCCAAACAGAAAAGGGGGTACCAGAGCTTCCAGATGCTACAACAATGGTTCTTGTGACCATTAAAACAAACAAACAAAAAAATCTGGTTCGACAATTAAATCGCTGGTAACAGTGTTCCCACTTACCCAGCGTGTAACTTTGTTCAATAATTCTTCAACTACAGAGGTATCACAAAAAATCCAAGGGTCAAGTACTAACATGAGTATATAAGGACAAACAGCGAGTACATATGCATCTTCACACGATTCATAATGCATAAATACAGACATGCATACAGACGGCTGTGCTGTATGCATCGTGAGATATTACACATCCTTGTGAGATTAATTCAGCTGAAATCTACTTGGTAGAGAAACACTACACAAGTCAGGAGATACAGGAAGTCACCTGCAGGAGCACCAGGCGTGTCCATGAGGGGCTGTGTCTGTGTCACAAGTCCAACAATAGGAAGAGAAATAGTTATGACAGGAAACCCCCAAAAAATAACAGACATGCGTGACTTAATAATCCTGACATTAATCCTCCTTCCATCCCTTCATCTCGACGACCAAAAGTTCACAGGTTACAAGTTCACAAGCACAAAGTATTAGGTTTTATTATTAAGAAATGTTCTGTGTGAATCCATTTGAATGTAAGTATTTCAAATGGGAAGCCTCAATGTCCCCCCACCCCTGAGTGATTTTATATGTGAATAACAAGCCCCCTGTGTGCTATATGTGTTTGTGTGTGTACACGTGTGATTTGGCTGCCAGAAAATCCTACTGTCTGTTTCAAGTAAATTTGGCAATATACAGAAATAGCTTATTTTACCCAAGAAACAACTGGCTTTGAGAGGAATGAGCCTAAAAAAAAAAAGAACCCTGCTCCCCACGCCGTCTTCAATCTGGCTGCGCTGTATGGCTCTAGCTTTGAGCTTTCTTCTGTAAAAACTGCTCATACAAGAAAGTTTGCATCTTGCTCTCGAGACAGGATTCAACACTGTTTATATAGCACCTGTAGTGGTGTGGAAATGTTCTCAACGCTAGCAAACAGGCTTTCATTTTGGCTACATCATATGCTGCGATAAACGACCTCAACGGAATTCACCGTAAGCTCTAAAACCCAAAACAGACATAAGATCTTTTCCTCTTTTCTTTGTGCACACATTAATGTACACACAGATGCAGAAATTAGCGATTATAATAATGCATGTTGCTGTTACTTTAAATTCAAGCAATGCATAACAAAACAGTAGGTCTATGGCATTAAATTTAGATTGTTTTATTTATTTTTTTTTACTTCCAAAGTTTCTGAGGTTTTGCAAAAATGTCAGTTAGTCTGTATGAGTGTATGCAAGTAGGATCCTCCATTTCCATCTCTTCATTTGACTCAAAATACACCAGTTCTGTTTGTACAGACGTCTATGATCCAGAAACAATTACAATAAAACAGAACCCCCTTGAAAAACAAACACAGAACAATTAAAACGACTAAGAGCGGAGGGATTTTTTGTTAACCCTCAACATAACACATCTGGAAACAACTGGATCAGATTTACACTACATCACCTCTTGATTTTTGTCTTTTTTTTTGCCTTCAGCGGGAACAGCTGCACCATGCTCTTCTTACTTCCTTGCTTGATGTTTTGTCCCTTCTGTGCAGTGTCTTTTTGATATCAAGAAACTGACTGTCAAAGAAAAATTGCATAATTCCAAGCTATACGTGAGTTTGCTGTGATTGTTTGACATAGCTTTAAGTTGTTTTCTTTGTTGTTGTTTTTTTGCAAAGGAGTCTTTAAAGAGCTTATGTGCAGCATCTCTGTTTGTCAGCTCGTTCACGGTTCGTCAGTGTAGGAGCGCAGGTAAAGCTCATGAGAGGAAGTCTGCTTCTGTAAACACGGGGTTTGGATTTGACCTTGTGCTGATGGTTGGTTTGGCAAAAAGGATGGTGTGTGTCTGATCTTTTCTTCCACATCAAAGGTCAGACCTGTAGAGATAGAACAATAACATTGGGATGAAAAAAATATGCACACTGCTTGAAAAAAATATCTTACCTTGTTTTGGACTAAAACCAAAAATTTCTGCGAGAAACGCACAAATGAGCTAACTGCTCCAAATTCAATATGTTCTCTTTAGAAAATGTTCAGCTATAAGCTAATGATCTTAATCTTCCAAACGTTCTTCTTTCTTCCTTTATTAAATTTTACATAATCAACCTCCAATTTCATTATCCAATTTCTTTCTTAGGGGTTATTTTTTCAATGAGCAATTTTGTAATAACTTACTTTATAAAAGTAGTTATTTTATTAAGTTCATGAATATATTATCAACTAGTGCTGTTTGTTCTAGATAAACTTTCAAAAAAGTGTTTGACTGTGTAGCAGGATAAACTTACAGTGACTTTCATAGTTAGATTAAGGACTCCAGATTCACAAGCCTTATAGCACCAATTGTCAACTGATGGCCCAAGGGCCAAATCTGGCCTGTGATGTCACCCAGTCTGGTCCACAAAGTATTTGTGTTAATCAAGTGCATATATTGCAGAAATCAACAGTAGCTCACCAGAAAGTGTTTATAACAGCAATATCTTTGTCAATCACTTCACTTGCTCACATTATGTGATCAGGGATTATTTTATTTCAGAAAACACCTTCAACCTAGGCCTGAGACCTTTTTGCTGTCAGAGTCATAAAAACAAGTACCAAGGTGGCATGGGGAGTTGAAGTCAATCCATTTCCATTAAGCCTCTGAGCCGCCAAATGAAGAACAAAAATGATTGATATGTGGTGGGGTGTGATTTAGAACAACAAAAAAAAGTCTGCCACGCATTTTAAGCACAGTACTCCATGTTGGCATTGCACACCTCTATACTGTGCCTTCTATGTTTCTATGTGCTAAGATAGTTTCACACCAGCAGCTAAAAGCATCAGCAATAGTGATATGAGCAGTAATTAGCAGTGATATTGTGAAGTTATGACAGCAGAAACTGAACAAAATAAAACAGAAGGGTCATAATTACAGATAATTTACTAATGAATGGTTGGATGCCATATGCGTAGAAAAACCTGGTCTGTCAGCAAATTTGTTGGTGACCTCTGCCTTAAAGCATCCTGAGGTTTTTGTGTATTGTGTGGTGATTTGGATTCACACTATTGAATTACACACCCTTAATCGGTGTAACAGTGATATTTTTTAACATTTATCAATTATAGAAAAATAAAAATGCAGTTGCGTCAGAACTGGGCAAGAACTTTTTTTTGCAATTAACCTTAATGGATAAGTGCTAGATGTGCTCAAATGCTAGATGTTTTATTGCTGTAAAAACTAACACTGAATCATACACACCTTTACTGCTCCTTGCTTCTCAGCCAGGAACCCATCTTTGAGAGGTCTGCTTGTTATTTGTGAAATTGCCAACTCCGTTCATATTGACCAGAGACTCAAAATTAAAATCTAGCCCATCTGCATCCATCAGGTCATTCCTGATTATAGAATCCATGTCACACTCCAGGCTGCCGTTGAACATGTCCAGGTCAAGATCCGTGGGGAAACGATCTTGACATCCCCCAGTGCTGCTGACTGTGCCATTCAAAAAGATTGAGGGATCAATCTGCATTGAGGAAGTCCCATTTCCTCCCACTGGTGAGAGCAGGAGCTGCTGTTTAGCGTTAGCCAGTGAGTTAGCCTCATTGGCTAAGTTCAGGTCTCCGTTTACAGACCTCTGGTTATGATTGTTACTTTGCAGCAACTCATGGCTGCTTTGAAGTCCCCCAGTGGTCCCAAAAGTCATTACCGGATCATTGCGGACCATAACATTACGGCGCGAATTCTGGGACATGACAGCCACTGCACTTGCCTGTGACATTAGTGGGTCAGATTGGGTCATCATTACATCACTGTGGTTGTGACAGTCAGAGTTGAGCAAGTCTTGTAATATTTGACCTCCAAAGCGGGGCATGCTGATGGTGGAGAAGGATGTTGGCTTGTTCTCCTGGATGGTCTGCATGGGAGACGAACGCAGAGAGGAGCCTGTTGTATGGGAGCCAAATATGGAGTTACCATAGTTATTACTTCCACCATTTGAAGGAGAGTTGGAAGATTGAGGGGACGTAGAGGAAGGTGAACCAATGCCATTGGGTTTGGAACCAAAACTGAACCCTGAGGGACCATTCTGTGAGGTCTGGCTAGAGGCTGTTGGTGCAAGTTTAATGTTGTCTAGTAGATCATCCATCAAATCTTCTGTCATTCCATCGGTCAATTTCATTGTTTCTGCCAAATCTGTGAGGCGGGGCAGCTCGGTGGGAGCAGCCTTTCCGTTAACTGTGGGGTTTCCGGGAGATAGCGTCTTCCCAGGACTGGAGTAGATCATGGGTGAAAGAGGAGGCTCATCGTCGGGCACCTCGTCTAACTCAGGGTTGGCCAAAATGGGTGAGAGCCGACCACTAAGTGTGCTGGCGTTTGAGTTGGTTCGAGAGCGGAAGTCTGTCCAGGCATCTAACTCCTCACTGCTGCGTGATGTTGGACTCCCAGGCCACTTAGATGGACCCGAAGGGCTGTCCTCACCACCATCACCAGCTGCAGCAGCAGCAGCCTGCAGGGCAGCCTTCTTCTTAGCAGCA
The DNA here is from genome assembly GCF_014905685.2 of Nematolebias whitei. NCBI lineage: Eukaryota > Metazoa > Chordata > Actinopteri > Cyprinodontiformes > Rivulidae > Nematolebias > Nematolebias whitei. The sequence continues at coordinate 36,179,747 of NC_056509.1, forward strand.
CGGCCACGGGCAGACTTGGTGTACTTGTTGCTGTTGTCCATGGAGACTGCTCGACGCCGCGGAGCCTTGCCACCCTTCCCTCCCTCAGGGTTGATCATCCACCAAGAACTCTTTCCGGTTCCCTCATTCTGGACACGGATGAAGCGACTATGGAGGGAAAGGTTGTGCCGGATGGAATTCTGTAACACAAAACAGAAAAAGCCTTCACTGAGCATGTAAACAAAACCTGAAACAATTCCACAAACTATTACTGTCATCAGTATTTATTTTATTGACAAGACAAACAAAGAAAGCAAAAAGAACTCTGTTTCTGTTCCCCTAAAAATATAGACAGGCTCATATTTGTGTGAAGTGACACTTAACGCTGATGTCAGCATTGTCCCTGCTGTAGCTTTTGTGTAGTGTTTATAAAAGAGAAAAGAGGTCTATAATCATGCATCTCTTTAATTATGAACAACACAAACAAAGAGCCTCTGTGTGTCAGATTATGGGTTGTTTGGGCGTGAGTTTTGCCTGGTGTGTGCCGATAAACTCTGATTTCTTGTGAAAGCCCAAAAGGCTCATTGTGGAGGAACTGGTGCACATGACAGCCTCTACTAATGACCGAGTGTTTCATTTATTACACACAGCCAAATGTGCACATTAAGAGTCTCAAACTGCAACATAACCCTGTTTAACGTGTCCAACTGTTGACATTATTTACACACACAGTTCTCAGATAGTTGTTTTTACTCTACAATCTTATGACAGCAAATGTCCACACTAGCAGTGTAACTCAGAATTTCAAGGTCAATCTTTCTGACCAAAAAGGTGTCTCTCAGCGAGATATTTGTGGCAAACTAGAAGGGCAGGTTCATAGTCCACACAGAAATAGGCTTTTAGACAATAACTTTCAGCTACCACAATTTAACTTTTGTGTCTCAACAATTTTCCTGATTATTCTTGTCTGTCCACATGGTCACAAAATCCTACATATTATATTATTATTATTTGTATATTAACAAGACGTCTTGGATGTGATTTTGCCTTTGAGTTAAAGTCCTCTGCAAAAGTCTTGAGTTATCGTCCTTTCCTTTATATTTTGTTTCTAAGCAGCCAGACATTTTCACAGTCTCATTAAGTGTTTTCCAGACATTTTGAATGTCTTCTGTATGTTTTTTTCTCACTCATTTTCAGTCCAGTAATTAATAATTTTCAGAGGGATGGTTGTAAAGCTACTTAACTTTGACATATGAATCAATCAGGCATAAAACTACTCCCAAACTCAACAAATTAATCAGCATCATGTCAACAAATAAACATATCAAAATAATCTTAACATTAATATTTAGGCACTACAGAAGCCTGTAAAAAAAAAAACGTGTTAATAGTATGCCAGTGGCAAGTAGAAGAACCATATGCAGCTCGTGTAACCAGCTTGGTCACACATTTTTAAAGGATGACATCATATTCTTCAACCAAATTGTAGCAAGTCAGTCAATGTGGTTGAGCTGGTCATTCTGGAACAAACAGCACGTTCAAGCTGATCCTGCGAGTTTAATGGGGTTGATGTCAGGACTACAGGCTGGCCATTCAATAAATCCCCTTCTGTGGGGGGTGAGTGTTGTCATCTTGGAGAACAGAGTTCAATCTCAGAATGGGATGATATGAGATTGCCACTGGTTGCTCACAGGTGACAATCAAGCACCAAACAGGTACCTGGTTATCATCAGCACCTGGGCTACCAGAGGCTCAGCCAAAATTATTAGCAAAGTAAGTTGTTTGGCATTGGCTAAAAAAGTTTTAGCAAGGTTTTCATGAGCACAGCCACACTCAACTCAACAAACCCACATACTCAACCTTGTTACTCAAACGGAGAATGTATTTTCTTAACAAATGCGGCACCATTTAAGGTTAAATAAACAAGAGTTTCTAATGGTAAAAGAAATAGGCATTTTACAATAATGTAACCATCAATAAAACATGATATTTGATACTTAAAACTATGTTTAGTATTTTAAAAGCAGCAAGTTGAAGTTAAGCTATCTGAAAACATGGCATACAGTAGATGAAGGACTGAACTATGCTGTCTAACAAGGTTAAGTCAGGTCATCTGGACGGATTCTTCTTTGTTGAAACGTTTCGTCTTTTTTCCAAAATAACTTATTCATTCTGAGGAATGATGCTGCATCTCTAAGGTCTTTGGTCAGGTCTTTGCTCAAAATTTTCCCTTGTTTTTCAAAACATGACTTTCAGATATTATTATTCTGCTGGAGTTTTTTTCCCCTGCACTTGTCATCTTTCTTTGTTATATATTTTTTCTTAGCACATACTGTTGTAGTCAGATGCAATGGTTGGACTGAAAATAAGTGAAAAAGAAGTCTAAGTTCAAATAAAAAAATTTGAAGAACTTGAAAATTATTGACCAAGATCATTTTAAAAGCATATATTTTTTTTTAAAGTCTGCCTCCTTGGAGGAAAAAACATGCAAAAATAAGATGGGCTTTAAACACTTGCATAGCAATATAAATGGGAGTGCACAGATCCAAGGTTTGCAACATTCAAATTTGTGCAAGCATTACAAAAAAAAAAAAATAATAATGTGTATGTGTTGTCATCATTGTATGTTCCCATACAATGGTGAAATTGGCTCTCTGTATTTGACCCTCCCCCCAGGTGGTGTGGTGGGCAGCTATTGAGGGTGCCCTGAGAGCAATTGGGTATGGGGTGTGCTGCTCAGAGACACCACAAGATGTGCAATGACTGGGGATCGAGCCTAGGGCTTTCGGGTGCTGGGTCAGCTGCCCTGCCTCTACCCCATCTTGGCCCCCATATTTATTGTGCTGATATGCATACAGCGATGTAAAGTTGTAATTCAGGATTCAGTCCATAATTATAATTTTCCAATCGCAAATACCTGAAATTGTAATTTTAACAATATTAGGTATCAGGAAATAAAATGCTTGTGAGAGTAAATTGAGCTGTTTAGCAATAACAAGTTTGGTTATTGTTGTGTACCCTGATGCTTTTACATTTACCCCATCATAATGAAACTTTGTTTCATTTTTAGGTAGTATGTTAAATGTTTTTTTTAACACTCAAAAATCCTGTGAAATTTGATCCATCTATAACATCATGTCCATCTGGGCAACCCCTATCTCAAACATACACTCCCACTCAAACACATTTTGCTGCCATCTGGTTGCTTCAGAGGACACCAATATATGCGTCTTATGAGACAATAATAAAGAGACACAAACGCTGGAGACTTAAGACAAACAGACCTTTCATTGCATGCTTGTTATATTTAAGATGTGGATATTTGCTTTTTTAACTTAACTGTGCTTTCCGTCTTTGTTTTTCCTTTCTTTTTCTTAAGCTCAACAATCTAATGAATGTTGAATTCATTATTTTGAATTCTGTTTCCTTTTCTTTCCATACTCCCTCCCTTCTTCCGCACTTTTTTGTTGTTTCACAAACGCATAGCTCTTATGGGCCCTGAGGGACACCGGCACAATGCTATATTCTTCCATATAAACAACGCAACCACCATCCACAATATTTTCCTCTCCGGTTTCCCTTCAAGGTACATTTTTGCTCACCCCCTTACCAAACAGAACAGATTTCTGAGTTCAAACCAGAAAGAACCAACATTTTTGAGCTTTTGTGGGAATCATAATGTTGTTTTCCACGAAGCAGCCATGTTATTTCTGGGCAACGGTTTACCCATGATTTGGTATGGATTGTTATTCTGGTAAAAAGTGGTTCAATCAGGGAGGGAAAAAAAGACGTTTTGAATTTCCTCTTTGAATGTTTTGTTGGTAGGGCAAGAAATAACCTCCAAACTGAACTCGCAACCTTTTCAGAGTGTATGGTTGTGTTGAATGTTTTGACATTTTAATGCAAAATTGGGACATATTTGTACCCACTTTTGTGCATCTGGAGATTCATAAAGTGTTGCATCAAATCATGAATGGTGTGTGCGTCTGAATACACAATTCCCATGCGTGTATGTGTCTGTTTTATGCAATGGGGTAAGACATGAAGAAATACCAGGGGGACTTGTGTTTATGCTCTGCCAGCATCTCTGGCAGCATGACGCAAAGCTGTTTCATTACCAAACTTCTCAATAAACACATGCATGGACACATATTCTGGCTAAATGCTTCCATCTGTAAGAAGACAGATTTTTTTTTTAAGTAAAAGACTTATGGTGCTGAATGAAAGGGGGAATGAAGGATTTTCATTCTCCAGCTGCTTCAAACTCTTACCTGCCAGCACTTTACACTTCATCAATCCTTTCAACTCTATACATCCCGCATTCCCTCATTCCTGCAGCCCTGCCATCTTGTCTTCCTTCCTCAACTTGTTTAATGTTTAGCTTTCCCATGTTCCCAGGTTGTTTCCTTCAAATGTCAAGCAGAGTATTTCAGAACAGAAAGAAAAAGAAACAGCGTATACACCCAGAATATGGTCAGTGATGGAAAGAAAACAAAAATCCAGAGCCCAATGAAAGTGAGATTGACTCAGTAAAAAAAGAGGATGACTGCAAGATGGAAAATGTAAAACGTGTGAGATGGATGGGTAATATGTGTGACGGACAGGAGCAACACTAGTAGCAGACCCTCCTACAAGCTTTACGCTGCAAATCTGGTTACGATTTCCCCCGAGTGTCCGGAGAAATCCAACATTAAAAACAAGTATTTTACAGTATTTAAATAAAAGCATGAACACTACCTTTAAAAGGCATGTTAATCTGTGTCTCTAGTGGACAGTTCTTAAAGGGACAGTTTAGATATTACAGAGTGTTTTTTTTGGAAATGTTACAAATAATTAGTATCTTGCCTGTTTTAGATAGCGCCATAAACAACCTCAATTTTGGGAAAAACAAATAGTTACTTTTGACCAGGTTAATTAGCTAATCAGTAGTCCCTTGCAAACTGGAAAGGAAAACCAGTAAATAAAACTTCTTATTTTTTTTAAAGATGACAGCAATCCATGTTAGTCTTGGCCCAGCTTGGACTAGCTGTTAATTTGTCAATCTCACCCAGAAGAAACCCAGTTCCTCCAAACTCCAAAATACTTCAAGTCTAAATTAACAAATAAATAAAACAAATCAAGACTGTGATAATTGCTTGGTATTGTACTTATGAAATTCTACTTTGTTCTGTATCCTAAATCTAAAATCCAAATCCTTATATCTGCATCTTATCTTAGTTGACATAACACATGGGATAAATAAAGCTCAACATAATTTTCTTGGAACTGTAGTCTTGCCTTTCTTGTTTTTTCTGTTTCAAGAAGCCGCTCATCAGAGACAAAGCTTTGCATCTGAGGAAACACATCTACTTTATGTTTTGTTCCTCACTGAAAGCATGAACTGAACTGGTTTTTGTGTTTACATCATGTTGTGAGTGAGACGCTGTATTCCTACTACTGTGAGCTCCTCTTGGGTATTCCCGAAGTTCCCAAAGCCCCATTAATAAAAACAGCACGCTGAGACAGCAGCTCTGATTCATAGCTCCTACTAAGCAGCCACAGGAGCTAAATAACACACTCAAACACACACACACACACTATAACAGATGGCAGCAGACTCTGTCCAGAGAAAATTCATAAATTTAGGGGGTTTATTTTGTCAACGGGTCTTTATTGCCCAATCTTCTTCTGCATTATTTTGTTTTTACCGTCCTAAATTATTCATCTTTGATTTTTAAAACTCAGATTCAAACATGAAATGTTTATCACACAGATAAATATAAATGGGTTCACGCTTTTATTGTGAATTTATATTTTAAAAAGTTTGATACGTTGGATTCTGTTTTTCTCAGTTTTGAAATAGTCCAATCATTTGGTGATCAAGCAGGTGGTTAGATGAACTAATCACAGTTTAAGGCTAACACAATGAGCTCATTCCTGGCCCCATGGGTAGAGGTTTGTTCACCAGCCATTGGCCGACGAGCGCCCCCCCCCCCCCCCCCAGGCCTGGCTCTATGGTGAGACCCACATCCAGGCGAAGGACATTGAGGTTCTTGCTGTCTTCTGTCCATACAAGTATTATGAATGAACAGAAGACAGCTGTATTGTATGGTGAATGTACACAATGAGGCTAATGTCACAAACCCTAATTGGCAACTGCCAAACAACAAACCATCCATTCATCCATCCATCCATCCATCCATCCGTTATCTTTACCCGCTTCTTCCTTTTTGGGTTACAATGGTCACTGGTGCCCATGTCCAGTTATCACTGTGTGTGAGGTGGGGTACACCCTAGACAGGTCTCCAGTCCATCACAGGGCCACATAGACAAATGAGACAAACAACCATTCACTCTCTCACTCACACCTAGGGACAATTTAGAGTTACCAGTCAGCCTAACATGCATGTTTTTGGTCTGTGGGAGAAAACCGGAACACCCAGAGAAAACCTACGCATGTACGGAGAGAACATGCAAAGGGCCCCGGCTGGGATTTGATCCGGCAACCTTTTTGCTGAGAGGCAACAGCTCTACCAAATGAGCCACCATACCACTCCAAACAGCAAACCAGTAAAATCAATCATCTAACTGTTACAGATTAACAGCATTTTGTGCAGGAATGTTACTGTTTAAAACGTTTGCTTTACTTGACCCCAGTATAGTTTTTATCATAATAGAAGTATTCTTTATAAATGATGCAAAAATACTAATTTAAAGTACACTTCGAGCTCATTCATTCATCAAGTTCTTTTTTACTTCTTTAATATTTTCCACAGTTTGCATTGCATCTAGCTCACAATACAAATGTCAGCATAACCTATCACAAGTACAAACAAATTCATCTGTTCTTATATAGGATGAACTTTCTCTTTCAGCTGATGTGACTGAATGGATACTTTAAACATCACATATTTTAGGAGACCTGTTATCAGCTCGATATGTTTGAAGCCAGTTTGCACAAAATAGCCTGACAAAAGCCGAACTTTGTGTGACAGGCCTGTTGTGTGTGTGTGGTGTGTGTGTGTGTGGGGGGGGGGGGGGGGACCAGCTGCAGGCAGAGCTCAGGAACATAGACCTTTTTGTCTGTCAGCAACATGTGGGAACAATTAATCACTGTCAGCAACCATGCAAGGAATCCCTTTCCCTCCTTCTTTTCGTCCTCTGATTTTTGAGAGTGTGTAGTGAGCTCATTTGTATTCATGTAAATCTGAATGTGAGAGCTGTACCCATATCAACACTGTTTTTGTAAGAAGATTGTAGAGGAGTTAGATAAAAGAAAAAAGAAAAAAAAAAAGCATATATTGCAAATGTAATAAACCTCCTAAAGGCGATTCAGAGGTAGAACCTTCTGATAGGTTCATATGATTTTAAGTGTGCTTCCTAATTGGTTGCATTTGTCCCGTCTCCAGCTTCAGTGATTGGTGGAGGGAAACTGGTTTATGTAGCCAGGCAGTGCAGAAAGGGGTGGGTGTGTGCAGTGTTGCAAGTGTATTTCATCACCCTGCTATAGCACATATCTGAACTCAAATAAACGAACCGGGTCAGTTTCACTTCACTATGCTGCTCAACATGATGTGCCTTAGTGAAACGCACACGTGTGTCTTAACTGGATCTGCAAATAAATGAGGGAGAAAGGCGGGAAGGCACATTGTATTCTTTGCTTTGTTCTGCAGGAAAAAGCTGTGTCAAAGGGTTGAAGAGTCACCGAGCTGGAGACTGGGCTGAGTCAAAGGTCAAAGTGCTTTAAGTTTGCAGCTCACTTATTATGTTTTAGCCCCACCTTTTAAAAAAACATCTGTTTTAACTGCTGTGATTGGACACAATCGGTGACCTGAGGCCTCCAACAACCCATCATACTTTGTACATTGTGTGTGTGCAGCGTGCATGTCTGTGTGATTCCACAGATTTAGGTCATTATATAAACTTGCACTAATCTGAGTCTAATGTCAACAGTGACTGCTGCTCGGTCAAGAAGACATTTGGCACAGAGTCATTTATGATTTAAGATAAGGCCAGATGCAAATGGCTATGATGAAGCTGTATTTCTGTACTGTTTGCTCAGAAAATACTGTGAAGTCCAAGTCTGTACAAAAAATGTAACAGGAATTAAAATGGTTGACAACTTTAGGGTCGGACAGCAACAAATTTGTTGAACCTGATGTGTTTTTAGACTATAGTTTATATGCTGACTATATAACTCTTATTTCACATTTATAATCATTTGGCCTGTTTACAAGAAACCAAACAACAAGAGACCCCCTAAGCTGTAACATGTAAAAAAAAAAAAAAATGTCATAAATTGATCATGATTTAATCTAAGTAGTTTACGCAATATAAAACAGAACTTAATGGTCTACAAGTCACTCTTATATGATACATTTTAGGAAAATAAGCCTATCAAGCATATAGATACTTACTGATGACAATCATTTATATAAATATTTTTAAACAGAATAGAGTTAGGGAATTGCAAAATAGGAGTTTAGATGTGAAATTAGACTCATACTGACCTCTAATACAATCTGAAGATAAACTCAAATAAGTTTGGCACATTTTTAAAACAAACTGAATTCACTGTTTTACTTCAAAATAAACAACTTATTTAAAAAATATATGTTTTTTCATCCATCCATGCATTATCTTTTACCTGCTTCTTCCTTCAGTTTTCTTATATATACTAGTTCAAAATATGCAATGTGTCCCAAAGCATGTAAAACCTTATTTATTAAAAAAGTATGTTGTAGAGGGAAGTGAAAGAGTGGCAGGGTAGCAGCATGTCAGGATTGTGTTATTTGCAAGGGTTATGTTAGTAAATTTTTATGATCAGAGCACATGCACAAAGCCTGTGAGGACATACTAGGTGCTACACTACAACGACTCAACTGTGGAAGAACTAAAACACTGCTAGCATTGATGGTTGCAAGAGATGCACCAAATAACCAGCTAGTGTCTAAAATAGTTTGATTTGAAACTGATTGGCATTACCGGTGACCCGATGATCTGACACTCAAAATATTTTAAAAGTATACATACATCTGTTTTTAAAGTTCAACAAATGTGCAGTAGATCTAGCAAAAATCTCTTTTTTCTTTTTGTGTCCTTGACTGCATTATTGCTACGTGGCTCACTCTTGCAAGCTATAGCGTGTTATTCTTCCCTCAGAAGAAAGTCCGACTTAAATCTAGCTTCTTGTAACATCTGTAGAGCGTTTAAGACTAAAGTTACAGGAAGTTCGAGAAATGTCAGAGGCTATAAAAACAGATACAACATTCATTTGCTGGTAATTGAAATTATCAGATGAAAAAAGATCGACTCGGTAGATCAGAGCTTTACTAAAATCAGAAATTAAGATCGGCCTAGACAACTGTGATAGATAAATCTCTGTGAATATGAAACGGCTATATATAGATCAGTACTTTATGTACAGTACATGATACAAAAAAAAAAGACTAATAGAGACATTAAAATGTAGGTACGGAGAAATAGATCAGACGTTGGAAAAGGAAACTAAATTGTGTGCCGGCAGAAGGTCATGTGGAACGTTCGTTCATTCAGTGTAACCTAAAATATATTGTAAAATCTACACATTTACGTGTCTGCTGTCTGCAACTTAGCGTGATCCCAGAATCGAGGAAAGGTGTGGACAGCATGCAGGTCTTTGACACATATAAGTTGGTTTATAAATAAACCAGCTGGCTGGTCTATGCTAACACTGCAGCGAGAGGACGGTTATTTATACTGTGACCCTACACACACCCTCTTAGGAACTCGCACAAACACACATTCGGTCCAGGTTCCAGCTGCCCTGAGCTCTGGACTGAAGACAGAACATTCCATTCTCTTCTATCATGAGTGTGTTTTCCAGCCAGCAGCCTGGTGTCTCTCTGTTGTGTTAAAGTTGTGTTTATGTGAACCTGGAACTAGCCAGAAAGACTCCCATTATACCTTCTTCTGCTTATTACTTTGCCGTTAACATATTGAGACCTGTAAAATATCAGTTCTTGCAGAAAAAAAGGGTCTTGTTTTTTTCATTTTTTTAAATATCTTAGTGTTTTTAAATCACAAGAGATTTGTCGTTTCAGCTGCGTGTCTTATCCACTCTCTCCGTCTTTGCCTGGGTTCTGTGTGTATCCTGTTGTGTAAGGCCACATGCTCAAAGGACTCCTTGTGCGCTCCTGTGTTTTCTCCAATTGGCTGGCCTGGCCTCGATGTGTGGGAGTTGGCTGACCCAGCCCACATTCGACAGCCAATCAGAGCAGGTCACTGCAGAGGCACGCTACTCGTGTCACCCCTGCAAAGCTGCACCAGGTCAGTGTGTTTTAATCAGCAATGATCGGTCACCTGTATCCTACCGAAGCATGCGCCATGGTGACAACTTGTGACATAAACACAAACAATCAGTAAACGCTCCCAAAAGTGCAAAGGTGCATTTGTGCTTGTAGATAAACGAGCTATTGGGGTCATTTCAGCTCATGTTTACATTGTGACGGGGAAACGTCTCGTGTGCTCCCTGAAAAGAGACAAAAAGGCAACCTAGCATGCCTAACATATTTCATTGTCTTACGTAGACTGAAGGAAATTTATCAGCCATCAGTTCCTCTACAGCTGATGTTTTCTCTTATAATATGTCCTTGTTGTTGGGAACACCTCTGAAAAAATGAAGCTTTGAATGTTAGTGAACCTTTGAGTCAATATGGAGCTTTCAATTTGATTTACCTAGAGATTATGTAAGAAGGGATTCCCATCTTGACAAAACTCATCTCGTTTCACAGGTTCAGGCTTAAATTGTATAAACTTTCTGAAGTATGGTTCTGTGGAATGTTTATGAATAAATAGTATCTTACGTGTAGTAGATTAACTTTGACTCTGAGTGGACTGATGAACTGAGCAGCACAACTCAAATATTTCAAAGCAATTCATCAAAGTACTTTTATATAGTCTTTACTCTGCTGTCTATATTCCTTTTCATGGATATTTTGTAAGATGTATTGCAATAATTCTGCTGGAAGGGCTACAGCTAGCTTCTGCTGCTAACTGTGCTTGTAAATAACGTAACTACAAAAATCTATATAAGAACTGCAATACAAAACTGGCAGTTATGTAAAGGTATATTAAGAAGCAGAGTGGAGTGTGGAGTTTGGTTTCTAAGATTCTAGTTTTTAGTTTTTATATGATTGTTTTGAGTCATTTTCTGGGTCTTTTGAATCATTCAAATCTTTCTTGTAGTTGACTCGAAATGCTGAGTTTCACTGGGAATTTGTTTTGAATCCGTTGTCTGAGGTTTCTGTCATGAGTTTCTCTGTGGTGGTTTTCAATCATTTCACGTTATTTTGTGTTTGTCTTTGCTGTTGTTTTGAGTCTCTGGTTTTGAATGTTTTTATTTATCACGATTTGTGTTTTTTCAGGTTGCATTTTTTTGCTTTGAGATTTAATGTTGCGTGTATTTCTTTATAGTTCGATTTCTGTGTTTTCCTCTGCACCATCAGTCAGTACAGTCACGCCTGCACCCTGTTTCATTAAGCTCAGCTGTGTCCCATCTCTGCATCAGCCCCAGCCTATAGTTACTCAACCTTCATTCACTCCTCAGTGGAGTATTGTGTGTTCTAACGATGTCTGGTTCCTCATGAGCCTTGAGTCTCTATGACTTCCTTTTTCTGGCTTTCAGTCATTGTAAGATTTTGCTGCAGTGACAGAATTCGCTGAAAGGATTTTAAATCTTCTCTGGCCTGGGGTTCTCCAGGATGAGCTTGTAGGTGGATTTGATTGTTTTGTCTATCTCAGTCATCAGTATGCTCACGTTCCTGGATAAGTATGATAATGGCCTACAGCAGAACTGCTTTCCTTTCACTTTAGTTGCCCATGTCAGATAATGAAACGGTTCAAGATTTGGATAAACAGCAAGCCACCAAAACACCACCACAAAGCCTGATAAAGCTGCTGAGGATCTGCCAATGTAACGGTCAGAGCAAAGACTCAAGGGGAAAATAGTGTATTACAATGATTAAATAAAATCTATCTACTTTTACATGGTGTTTGTCCACCTTTTTTTTATTTTTTGCATCTTAGTTTAATTTTTTTTGTCCTAATAATCACATTTTGTCATATACACAATCTACTTACAGAGTGCTGAAGCTGTTTAAAGACTTCCACTTAGTTCGGCTTGTCTGTATTACAGTCCCAGTGCATTGTTAATAATTTCTGCCTAGCCATTGTTCTTAATTAGCCTCTCAGGATGTTATTGCATGTCCTGTATAAATTTTGAAGCATATATAATGAGACAGAAGGCCTGACCCACCCATGAGCATGTTTATCTGAGTGTGCAGTATTTAGGTGTGGTACAACTTGGATACTTAGAAAACCCAAACACACAAAGTTGAGGAAATTCTTGCTGATTTTGGAAGCAGCTTTTTGACTCTCTTGCAAATATGTCCCTCTCTCTCTCGCTGATGAAGTCTTCTTTGTTTTCGTTGAGATGTTTCTGTTGTCAGTCTGCTTGCACGTATGTGTGTGTGCATGTGTGTGTGTGTTCTTGGCAGGCTCAGTAGCTCCGCAGCTTTAAGGACACTGTGTCCTGGAACTGAGACTGATAAAACCCAGTGGGGATGTCCTGAGTTGTCCCAAAGCGAAGCGTGCACGTCCTGCATGCCGCTGTAATGCAACCTGCACATCTTCAGACTGTGTGGACGTCACAAATAAGATGTTTTTGTGGGTCAAAAATTTTCTAGTGATACATTTCCCTGCAGGTTATTCTTTTTTTTCCAGGTCCTCCTCCCACTTTGTGTGTGTATCTGCTGTGTCTTTGATTCAGTGTTTCCACAACAGTTCGCCTAATGGCTCAGGGCTGGGTATAGCAGTCACGCCTACGGGCTGTAGTTTGGGTCGTTTTCTATCTGTCAACGCTTGCAGTTCAATTTCCTCTAAAACCTTCAATCCACTCCTCTGAAGGCGAGCTGCGATCTCCTGAAGACAGATTATAGCGATAGCATACATAAACATGTTGCCCAACTGAATAACCGGACACAAGAGCAGGTCGCTCGGAGCTGGTGACACGGCGTTTCTGGCAGGCATGTGTGAAGTTTTGGGTGCAACACCGGAGTTCACATCTGCTTCAGATTAATGCTGGGGCCCTGCTGGTATTTACGTGCTCCTTTACTCTAATGGTGCTAAAATTAGATACAGTACACGCACCAAAACACTTGGTGTTGTTGTTATTTCTCATCAAACGAGTAAAGTAATGCAGCAACAATTATGCACCAGTTATAAATCTAATATTATTCTGTAGAGTATTTTAGTTTTAAACTAAATCATTGATGTGATGGGATTTTAAACTTGTCATGATACATTTTACTGCTTGCTCATTTGTGGTTTGGTTTTAGGATTGATACCAGGTTAAAAGTTAGTAAGGTTACACCATCATAAAAAAAAAGATTTAATTTTAAGTCAACTTTAATGGAATATGGAGAGTTGGCTGCTCAACTGTAGAAAAAAAAAGCTAATCACAGTGATAGGGCAGCAATGGCAAATTTGTGATAAAATGTGATTTATATTTAACAAATCTGATGGCAAAAAGGAACAGAAAAAAAACCATTTATGGCAATGTGACTGGAGCAATGTCAACAACGAGATGAAATAATACCAATGTGAAAGAGCCATTAATAGAAGCATTAATTTTAAAAGGAGCATTCCTTGAAGAAATGCAAAAAACCAGCTACCTAACACAATGGTTCCCAACCCTGGTCCCTGAGGAACACCATCCTGCATGTTTTAGTTGTTTCTCTGCTCCAACACACCTGATTCAGTGATTTAATTACTTCCTCATGTTCTGCAGAAGCCCGTTTAATTACCCGTTCATTCAAATCAGGTGTGTTGGAGCAGAGACGCAATGAAACTATACAGGATGGTGTTCCTCAAGGGTCAGGGTTGGGAACCACTAAAACATACAGTGTCAGATGATTCTCATCTACTATTGAACCAAGTTTTAGCTCGATACTTGTAAAAATGAAATGTAGCTTTTTTCGTGTTAGCTAAGGTTAGTTAGCTTTGACAGTTAAATTAAACTGGGTTGACTTGAACAATTTAACATATGTAGATGAATATCCAATGATGAGCTAAAAGTTAGGGGTAGAGGCAGCATTATAAATCAACATACATTGGTCAAATATCAAAATCCACACATTTACTTATAGCTTGTGTGTCTATATGTTGTGGTACTGTTGATGCTAAGAGTAAATACAGTACAATATATGTTTTATAATGAATAGTCTGGTATAAACCTACACTGACTCTACTTACAAAAGAACTTAGTCTTTGATTTCCTATAAAATGTTGTGGTTTTTCCCGATCTACCCGTCACACCTTCATACTGGAAAGTTTTTGTTTGATTACATCTGCAGTATAATTTCTGACTACTTCTGTTTTAGTGCGTTTCATAATCTGCTGATGTCAGCATTTCCAGGCGCATCAGCTCTTTTACGCCTGCACACCAGCTGAGCAGCTGGAGAAAAGGAAGGAGGTGGTGGAAGGTCCTTGACACGTGTCTGCTCATCATGCAGGCCATCTTTTTTGTTTTGAGTGTGTTTTATGTGCGGCTCAGCACAATGGGAGAGCCTAACCTTTGCAAACACCCAATGACACGCACGTCAACTGCACATATGCACACGTATGAGTTTTCCCCCCAGCAACAGTAGCCCCTCCAGACTCAACCCTCATGAGGGGTCACATGTTTTCCTGTTTCTAGACAAAAGGAAAGAAAACAGCAGCTTGCTTGCTTCTACTTTGTGCAGTCCTTCATTTCAGCTAACCCACATTGCAGTTTCCCTAAAGCAAACTTAACAACTCTAATATAAACCAAAATCATGACTTTTGACTGAAAATAATAAAAATCAAGAAACGTTCACTCTCGTTTCTCCTCATACTTCTGTAAACCCTTCATCGTAGCCCGCTTGTTACTTCTTTCACTCTTACATCACTTCCTGTAAAACCAAAGTCAAAGGAACCTTTGAAATCCTGGTTTCTGGAGCAGAACTTTGTTCTGTGACCCTCTGACCCACTTCACTGTTCTGTTTAGGTTCATGTGTTAGTGCAAATTTGATTGCCTATACGTATGTGGGTCAAAGTACTTTATATAAGCCTGGATTTCTCTACACTCGTTTGAATTTCCATTTCCAAATGTTGGTCAGCTTTATTTGCATGGTTTGCTCAGAGACTTTGCATGTTTTGAACTTTAGGCCTAAGAACAAAAAAAAAATGTACATGGTTTTGCAGTGCTGATACAAGTTCCAGTAAAACTGACTGAAATTAAAACCCTGATGTTATCTGTGCGTGTGATGGTTGGAAACAGGACATGAACCCTAAACAAAGGCTGTAAACCACAGCGGGTGAAACCTGTTGTATGCAGAGCATCACACAGCACATTGCCATGTGATATTAGTTTTACTCCTTTATCTCGCTATCTGTTCACTGAAGAGTGGACAGATTTGTAGTTTTTTTTTTATTTTTAATAGTCTACACATTTATGCATTTCCTCTTGATTAAAAATAGATAACAAGATGTTGTGGGGGATTCTAAAATTTAATATTTTTCTTCCAAAGAGCCCAACAATCTTCCTAAATTTATCTTTCCCCAAATAAAATTATCATAACTTGCAAGACAAACTCTTTCTTTCATGAAGTGAATTAAGCCCATTATTTATTACCATTTTCTGGGGAGTGTTGTTATCTTTACACCCTCCATGGCTCCATTCAAACACCACACACCTCCTTTCTGTCCTCCATGCTTGAAGTGAACTTCATCGCCATGGCGACTCAGGAGGAATTTAATTAGCGGAGTCTGAACATACTGTACATTGTTATCAAGTCTAAGTGAGCCCAAGAGTGACATGAACTTAAGTATCCTGCTCTACGGGGTGTGTGTGTGTGTGTGTGTGTGT
>NC_056509.1:36196032-36222678 GCF_014905685.2 Nematolebias whitei
GTGGGGTTGAATATGTAGGTAACAGAGTTCAGCAGGGTCACAAGAGGCCCTTCATTCCTCTCTTTGTCCAGGTTCTTTGAGACCCTCACGGTTTAACTGTATGGTCCATAAAGACACAAACACAACAAGCACTGCTTCCATGTTAGACTGGAATTTCCTTACATCCGCTGGCGTGTTGTATTGTCCAAGACAATACAGAAAAACAGGTGAAGAGCGTACACATTTCTCACTGCATCACCTCAGTCTCTCTCCTAAAGAGTGCTTGTCTGAACATGTAATACTTTGTATTCACATTTAGCAACAACAAAGCAACTAAGTTTTCTTTTTAGGGTTTTACGTTTGTGCACGTATGCTCCATCATGGACACACTAAAAAAAAAAAAAAAAAATTTAAATCAGTTGTTGAATGCTGAATCAGGCAATCATCTCCAATCACAAACAATAAAGTTATCTTAAGTTGTTACCTGTAGGTAAAATGATATTTTGCAATGAATGCTATTGGGCTATGATGAGAAGGATATAACAGCAGAACGGTCTATGACTGTCTCATTTGGTTGAAAATCCCCTCCCATTCCTCATTTCCCCCTTTCTTTTTTCTCTTTCTGATGCTTCATCTTTGCCAGCTTTTATATTTCTCTGTCATCTCCCACCTCTTTTCTTCCCTCTCTGAAAGGTCTCTCCGAAGTCAAACCTCCACACAAAAGCTGCGTGGTGGCAGTAGTTGGCTGCAGGCCAGAACTCCACTCTCTTTTCCTCCCCGTTTGTACTGGGGAGCAGCAATCACTCAGTCCACCCCTCCTTCTCCCAGCTCCTCTTCTTCCATCTCCTTTTATGTTTTTCCCTCCTATACACTTTCTCTTCTCAGAGGAGACAGAATGGGTAGAAAGTGCTGAAACGTAAGCTTGCATGCACGCAACGTACATGGTGGAGGTTTAAGGCTGAGCGCTTCTGAAAGGGGTGTGTCTGATAATCCTTTGGAGGTTGTGTGAGACGGCCTTGTAAATGAGAGAAAAAACAGGGAGAAAGAAAGTGCTGCTGCTGACAGACTTTTTAGACGAACAAGCCTCTTCTGTAAGGCTCAATACATTGTCAAGGCACGTGGGGAAAAATACTTTGATCTCCTGAAAAATACCCCTTACACTGACAATGCTCTGACCTAAATGTACACAGTAATGACAATAAACTTTCCTTGTGAAGCTTTAACATGCAGCAAGTTCATGTAATTTCAGTCTTCAATTACAAAAACTATGATGACAACAAGAAATGAGACAAAAAAAAGGCAATTAGTAACCTTTGCAACAGCTTGAGGTGTCTGTCTTAGGGTGCAGCTTTAACCCCTTTAATTCACACGCTGACCTTTCCTCGGTTACATTTTGGTGTGGCACGTGCAGTCTCAAAAGGACAAAAATAAGCAGCTCAAAAGGGGATGTGGTATTGTTGCATTAGTTGGACGGTCTGTCGTTCGCTTGCTCATTTAGTCACAAGATCAGGAAGGTGGAAAAAGCTGAGCTGTGCATTTCTCAAATCTCAAGATTTCAATTTGAATAATAATAATAATAATAATAATTTATTATGCATGTCTGTTCCGAGTTCAACTTTGGTTTCTTCACGTTTTGTGCAGTGTCAGTAATTTACAATCACTGTGTGTTTACTGTCACAAAACCTCTAAAATTCACTAACATCTCAAACCTTTTTGCTTAAACAAATTACAGGACAATTACTCATTTATACACATTTTTGGGGTCATAAACAGAGGTATTAAAGAAGATACAATGCTTTGTCTTGTTTCTGGTCATGCTAAGATTAGCTCAATTAAGCTAACACAAGCTAGGCTAACTAGCGCTGACTTCAAATTTTATGTGCATACATGAAAGTATTATCAGTATGACTGTATTCAGTGCCCTAAGATGACTTCTGTTGTGACTTGGCGCTATATAAATAAACTGAATTGAATTGAACTGTAGTATTTTAACAAGAGCAAGATTTAGTAAAGTAAATTTGATTACGTGGCAGAAATAGGATTTTGCAGAAGCTTTTCAGAAATGTAGCTGATAAGATGTGACTGTTTCCAGGTATGGTTTTCTGTAGGTAATGTAAGGACATCACTGGAAAAACCTGTGTGACTACTGAACGGTACAAAGGCAAACTGCATTTTACTGTCTGAATAAGTAGAGTTTGAGTAAGCAATTCCAACACATACTGTTTAGTATGTGTTGTATATGGTTGTTTTTAGCTTATTTTTCCCAGCATGCCCTGGAGTAATCCCATCTGGCGTGCCGCTGTGCTCTAAGTGGGTCAGCAGTGTGATGAGTAAGAGGGTAAAGTTAGGTTAAAGCCAGTCTGTGGATGGTTAAGAATTGCCAACACTCATCAGAATAAGTTCAGCGCTAGGGCAGGGCGAAAAGCACCAAATCAAGATTTAAGAATTTTTAAAAAGGAAATAAGGAGTGAAGCGAGACAGGAAAGAATGTGCTTAGCTTCGTGTGGGCAGGGCCGTGGGTTTTACTGTACTCTGCAGTGGGTTTCTAATAAAAGAAAGTGCAGGGAGTGAGAAGGCTGAGATGTGCAGAGACGAACAGGCATGAGGAAGGAGGGCTGCAGGGAGCACAGACAGCTCCGAGGCACTTTTAATGTGAAGTATGCAGACAGGCACGGGTGCAGAGGGAGTAGTAAAGTGAAGTGTACAAGACTTTATTTTGTCTGCTTTTCACAGTCTGCTTGTCTGGCTTAGTCGACTATGGGCGACGCCTTGGGAGCACTACTTACGGTGGGTGCTTGTGCTACTCAAGAGTCTGCGGGACCTTCTTTTTTTTAGTATGGTGTAGAGTAAACATTGTACAAGAATCTGGGTTAGCGTAAATTATTCACTGGCATAGATGAGCACAAAAGTGGCAGGCTGGCTACTCCTTAGGCGATGCACTCAGTGAAAAGGCTCAGACAGGACACGTTGAGGCAGCTGTGGCAGGATTTCCATACATATTTAAGAGACTTCTGTGCCCACAAGCTGACGGATGAAATATCGAAATAGATGAAACTGCTTGTAGTCATGCGACACGGTGAGGATGAGCAGAAGACTGTTTTTTTAACTCATAAACAGTCTAAAAAGTAGAAAATAATTTATCTGTACACTTCCATCAGTTGTGGTCTCATCATGCCCACTTTACTCCATCTCTTCCATTACTGTATTTAACACAGACAGATCTTCAGGTTTCTGACAAACACTACGGGCACTTGATGTTAAATCGTCACCTTCCCCCACCTACGCACTTTTGCCCTCTTCCTTTTTCCTCACTGCTTCAACTTCACCTCCTCCTTTTAACCTCCCTGCCTCACTCTGCCTTTCCTCTCAGGCTTCTAGTCTGAGTTTGAGGTCTGGAGCGTGGCCAAAAAACACAACAGCCGGGTTTCGCCAAACCAAGCTAGTGGAGGAGGGGAACAGAGCGAGAAAGAGAAAGAGAGAGAGATGGCTCACATCACTACTCACTGACCTACATACACTTCCACCCAGCTGATTGAATCCTATGCTGAGGTCTGCAGCCAATCACAAGTGGGGGTGGAGTGCTTGTCAGCCAATGGCGTCGGCCACCCTTTGCTGAGCTCTTTTACTGTCTCCATACAGTTTTTACTGATTGTACAGCAGCAGAGAGAATGAGCGAGAAGATAGAGAAGGGGGTGACAGACGAGGGACTGAAAATGAACAAAAAAAAGGAGACTGAAAGGGAAAGAAAAAATAGATGGAGAACAGCTTAGACAGGTAGAAATATAGGTTCATCTTTCCTTGTTTGCTCTGTGTCTTGTACAGCTGCAGACAGATAAAGGAAGGCTAACACTGGTTAATGCTAAAGAGTGGCTCATATTTGTCCTGTTGCTTCTCTGACCTGAAACCTACAGTTAAAAAAAATTCAGAGCCAAAAGTCTTTGCTCTAATTTCATACTCTAACACAAGCCACCTTAATATGTCAAAAATAAAATAAAAATCACCATAATTCTTAGATTTTTTTTCCTACAAACTGCATGAATCAAGATGTATACATATTTGTGAATGCAAACAAGAACTGGGAAGTCTATCAGTTGCTTTAATTACAACTCAGGGGTTCCATCTGCTAATGTAACAAGTTTTAGTGTTTATGTTTACATTATCAAAACTGCAGACGGATCATCAACTGGTGGCTCGTGGGCTACTTTATCCCAAGGAGTGGATCCCGTTTGGCCTATGGGGTGAGGATAAGGGACTGTTCAAATTCATTAAAGCTGTGGCTATCACAGCTAATTAACCTTAGGGGGAAAAAAGTATGTGACTTCGTCAATTTCACAGATATTAAGCTAAAATTTGGTGGTAATAACCAAGAGTCATTAACCAAAAATACTATGAGGGCTGACAGATCACACAAGATTTTTGCTTAAAACAATTGCATGCAAGATTTTAGGTAATATGCATGCCTTCAAGGAATGCTAATTTTATTTCAACTGTTTTTCCCTGAATGTTGGGAAAATGTGCAACTATGTGGACATTCTTCTAATGAAAAATATAGAAAAGTGCAATATTCATAGATCATTTTGGAAATCTCCAGTTGCAAATGATAGCAGAAACCACAAGCTCATCTAAATGCAGTCTAGAGACAAAATATAGACATAATAAGATTATTCTCACACGCCCACACGCGCTCAATACCTTTGAAAGTTTGATGCCACCGCAGAGAGGAGGAGGGCATCCCTTGCAGAAGCAAAAAATGAAAAGTTCAACCTGCAGCCTTAAAAAGCTTATGCAAGCATTTAGACTGCGGTTATGCACAACATACAGCTGATAATACAGTTCTGTTTCTATTCTTTTTTTGTGCGACCCAGTTTTGCTGTAATGCTTTAAAAGAAGACAAAAGGGGAAGAGGAATAGGAAGAAGTTTGCCACAAGCGAGAAAATACAAAACAGCTTAGAAAAGCAGACTTAAGGGAAAGAAATGGAGGCAGCAAGAAGGCACACTAACCTACATTTAAAGGAATAATGTCGCATACAGCTTCCACAACTGAGCTAGCAATTCAAAAGTATATTATGGTCCTTCCTCTCTTCTTTACTGGACAGCTGAGCCTATCAGTGATGATGGGAGTTCATGAATAATGCACACATTTACTCAAGTGGGCATATGAAAATGGATTCCTGACCAATATTGACTTGTCTACTTGAAACAATCTGCACTCAACCTGCTAAAGCTCTCTAGTCTGTGGGGTCTGAGATAATTATACAGCATGGTGAAAATAAGAATGGCTGATGGCTGGTGCGACCCTCCAGTCTGATCGCTGCAATATAGCAGAGTGCTCCCAGGGGGAGAAGTGAGTATGGCATGGATTATGGATTGGCATGAATTGGTAATCCAGCATGCTGCACTTTCAGGGGGCTAAAATGCATGCGTGCATCTAAACATTTATTCAATAAGACAAAGCGAAAACTGGAGTGATGAAAAGCAAAAACAGTTTGGAAAACACAGAACCAGTGTCCTTTGAATCATAGTTATCAGTTGGGTTTTTTCACTTCAAATGGCCATGTTCTTGTAAAACATGTTGCATGTTTTAGAAGATGAAAAAAGAGGGGAGAATGTGTGTGACATATTGATTTAGTCATTTGCTTTCTGCCGTCACTCCATACTCAGGCAGTCGTTTGCTACGCCGAGCGGCAATTCTGAGGGCCTTCTCTTACTGACAGATCAGGTTTCTATTCAACATCTTAAGCACTAAAACAAACTGACTGGACTGACAATGGTTACCCACCAAAAAAACAAAGGTGAGAGACTCCTACAGTCCTTGATAGCTTGGTGTATAAAAGCCTTTAGAAGTCAGCAAAAAATAAATAAATAAATCTTAAAATCTGGTCCCTGAAACAACCCTAAAATGAAACCATTTACAGTTTATATAACAGTAATGCCATTTACATGCAGTTTTTTCTTGGTGGATTAAAAAAAATCCCTCTAATCTTCCATCCAAGCAGCTGCCCTTAGTGTGTAGTCACTTTATAAAAGATGGCCACAGTGTAACAGGGTGGGTCTGCACACACTGTCTGGCTCCCTTGACTCCAGCCAGATCACGAGTTCCAACACTGTACGTACCCATCCCCCAGAAGAACGAAGGAACAAGAGGAGGAGAAAAGCAGAAGGCGAGGGGCCCACTTTCTTCTCCTTAACTCTTGCTCTCCTCAGCTTAACTCGTCACGGTGGCCTGAAGGCCTCACAAAGAGGAAAGTGTGTGTCTGTGCGTGTGTGTGAGAGGAATGAGAGGATTTCTCTGGGGGAAAATGTACAGCAGCTGAGACCAGGGTTTCCTCTGCGTTTCTCCAGTCCCTCTGTGTACAGTAGTACACTCTTACATGGTTATATAGTCAGAGTGAGAACAAAGCCCTTACTTCATGAGAGCTCCTACACTTACAGACTTCAGAGAAGAGCATGGATATCAGAAATGTGCTGAATGTTTCACAGACTGTAGTCTGTGTGCATGTACACAATGAATATAAATTAATACTTTGTTACCCTCCAAGTGTGCAGACTCCACTGTTCGATAGTGTTTGCATGAATCACAATTTGTTTTTCTAGATCGGAGCTGTTTTAAGATGACAACAAGCTATTTTGGTACCAGCTCTGCTTGGACTAGCCATTAGCTTGTTAATCCTGTCGGATTTCAAAGCAGTTCAAAGAGTTCTCGGTTAGGTTATTTCTTTAACCCAATTGCTGGGTGAAAGCTGTTGGGTCATAGGTTGGTTTGAATTGACCATATACTGAGACAACAGATTTGACCCAGTGGTTGGGTCGGAGATGAGCCTTGTCATTTTCCAGAGTTCACTATTTAAAGCCAGAACTTTACCTGTTTTGACCTGACTGAACCTCTGCTTTATGATTGAATAAGTAAACGTAAGTTCATGAAAAGAAAGTGTAATATGTTTAACCCGGCAGACTTTGTTGATAACTTTAGGATACGGTGAGTTTGGGTTCCTAAAATAACCTTGATTTTGGGCTAGGAAGCTGATGCTAATAGTTGTTAGCGCCAGCTAGCATCAACACAAGCATTATTTAATAACTCAAATTTTGGGTTGTTATGTTTAACTAACTTTTAGTAGCTTCAGTGCAATGTCATTTTAACAGTTTGCGAGTAGAAAACTTTATCCAGTATGCTCAAATTCATAACCCAAACTTGCTGAGTTAAAACTACTAGAGATTGGCTCGGTCCAGTTTTGACCCTGCGATGGGTTACAAAGTGTTTTTAACCCAGCAGTTTTTAGTACGCAGGTGCAAGTAAGATAATCCAAAACACCACCATAGAAGTTGATGTAAGGACTGGGTGAACGTGTGTGTTAACAGGGAAAAAAAAGGCTCTATTTCTGAGTACCCAGTGTGGCTTAGGGCTTTGGGGCAATTTCATGCCCTCATAAGCAAAGAAACACACAGAAGAGAAACACAAAAATGGGTATTCTCCCGATACAGTTGCTTGAATTAGACTAAACAACTGACATGGGGGTGTTGAGAGATAAATAAAAAGAGCTGAACATAAATCTACTACAAAATACAATGCAGCACTTTGAAATTTTATAAATCGTCCACATTATAATATTACTAACAAAAAACAACACGCAGCTCTCTTGAGTCCCCTTTAGGAATATTTCTTGCAGAAAAGTAAACATCCTTTTAAGCATTTCTGGTTTTCTTACGACCATGTGCAAAATAATGATCTGAGGTCATCAAAAATGATTCAGATCATACATCTAGACAACCAGTAATCACTCAGGAACATTTGGGAAGTCTGCTGCAATCCTAGTAAACGGATATACTGCTTACATGAATGTGGACCTCAGATATGCATGTGGTTCTGTTAATGCTGCATTTAGTGTCTACATATGCTCAACTTTCTATGTACTGTATGTACAGTCCATAAGGTTGTAAATTTACATCAAATAGACTTGTTAAGGTGATACAGATGCAGAAAGAACAGGGAGTACTGCAGCTTATCTTGTTGACATAAGTTCATGATTCCGAACTAAGGTTTCACAGAAGTCAAGGACAAACTGCTTGGCTTATCCTCGATGTAACATCTCAATTTTAGACCTCAGAGTTCAGAAGGGCAGAACAGAAGGGTTGACAAGAGATGGTAAAAATCAAGCAGCTGCACAGATTCCAACTGACGATCGTTCAGTGGGGGAAAGGGTCTCAGAGAAACTTTTCCCTCTGGGTTTCAGGGCCATTGGTCAAATTCTATTTCCTTATGTCAGCTAAAGGTAGATACAACTTCCCACAACCCTTGCATCGTGTTTCACTAACTCAGCAAATTTTGCCTTTAAGGCTGAAAGCAAGCCTTAAAAGAGCTGAATTCCTTTGCAAGAGTCTTTGCTCATTCAACTCTATAACCATTTTGCAAATAAAGTAAGTTGTTCCTAAAACATTTTGCCCTAAGACAACGTCAGGTTTGTGCACCATCAGCACACGTTGGTGCCTTCTTTTTATATGAACCTGTGTTGCGCAGGTATGTCTTCTGTGCCTTATCAAACATATCTTCCTCATAAAATCTTGGCGTACACAAAGGTTTACCAAGGTCTCGTAAATGATAAGAGATAAGGAAACTGGAGGGAAGAAACAAAAAGAAGAAGGAAAGCTCTTCAAAGCCAACGTGTATTTTAAATGTGAGTCAGAGAATTATCTCACTGACCTGCAATTGTCGGAAGCTAGTTGGTGACTTATAACTGAGAAAAGGGAACATTTTCAGTTGCAGTCCTACTGAATTCTTAGTGTTTTGGTAAAGCAACCAGTTAGCCAGGCAGCTGGGGGGTGGGGTTAAGACCAGTTTTTAAAAATCACAGGTTATTGTGTGCACAACTTGCAAAACTGTATTCTAGACCATAAGTGTTATCTAGTTCCCCATATTTATCCACATTTTATCCAACTTGGCAGTTTCCCTCTCATTTATAATTTAATGGGCATAATTTTAAAACAAAAATAGGAAAGTTTGGACCATTTTTTTTCTTATTTTTATTTAATATTGTTATTTGCCAAGTTGTGGGTTTTAGACCTGGACATTCAGGGCTATTTTTGCATCCAGGTGTCATAATACAGCTGAAGAGTTGAAACAGAAAATAATTTGAGATGGGGTCTTGTTTCTAGAATTGCGCCGCTCAAGGTGGCTGCATGTTGGAGCAGCTCTGTTACTTTCATTCTGAGATTTTGCTTTTGGAAACTTTAATTCCTCTTTTTCTGGATGTAAGTCACATTTTTTTGGACGATTGTTTCCTCTGGTATCAGATGCTGTGCAGCTGGAAGGATTTTTACTGAAACTTTTTTAGTTTTGGACATTTGTTATGATGTGTAACCATGGCAACAAGGCTGTTTTCTACAACCAGCAGCTGATTAACATCTCAAAAGTTCAAATAATATCTCAGCTACAGCCCCAAATCTCAAGTGAGTTGAAAAGGATGTTCTGTGGATGCATTCTCATCTACCTGTCAGCTGTGCTCAAGTGCCTGACCACTGAGATCCTGGAACTAGCAGGAAACATGGCTCATGACAGTGGAAGGACAGGATTGTCCCTCGGCACCTACAGTTGGCTCTCCACAGCGACGAGGAGCTCGGCAGACTACTGGGAGGAGTGGCCATCGCTCTGGGAGGAGTTCTGCCTGGCATTCAGGCGGTCCTACAGACACAGGGGGAACTGAGAGGTCAGCCGAGTCTGGGTGGATGGATAGGACAGCATCTGCAGCCAGTTTCTTAGGATCCACTGTGGGATGGACCTTTACAAGAGATCCTTCCTGTCTACAGCCATCAGCATCTATAACATCTCTTAATGAAATGAGGACAACGAGTTACTACAACAAATAATTTCCCTCTGGGATTAATAAAGTATTTTTGAATTGAATTGAATTGACAGAAGTCTGTTGGAGTCAGTCTCCCCACCATCACAGACATCTACAACTCTAGATGCAGGAAGAGGGCCACCTGCATCAGGAAGGACCCCACTCACCCAGCACACACTTTTTGCACCGCTCCCCTCAGGAAGGAGGTTAAGGAGCATTAAGTGCAGAACCACCAGACTGAGGAACAGCTTCTACCCTGAGGCTGTTAGACTCATGAATCTCTAACCAGGATAATCACTGTGAAAAATCACATCATGATGTTGTGTTCATTTGTGCTCATCTGCTCACACAAACTCATGTTCATGCTGCTGTTCAGCGTATTGTTTTTATGCTACTAGTGCTTAGCATATTTTTAGTTAATATTTTCTTAGTTCATATCTTAGATCTTATTGCTGTTTTTCTTTTACATTTTATTGCTGGATGTAACTGGGACCTTGAGTACACAATCTCGTTCCACCACATGTACCACATGTGGTGCGAATGACAATAAAAAAAAACTGTGACTGACACCTCAGCACAGCAACTTTTATTGAGAGAAACTTTGTTGTACATTTTTTGAGCATGTTCAAAAAAATCAAGCAAGAACACTGAGCTTCTGTAACTCACGTGCGAACCACCATGAACACTTCAATATACTTTAGAGACTCATCTTGTTGGTGAAATGGAGTTAAACAAAAAGGATAGGATAACTCTGAATTGGATTTATGTCACAAACTAGTCAATAAATTAGGAATTATTGGGTATAAAACATAAAAACTGCAAGATAATATGTAAAAAATTATGTGGTATGACTAAAGCCACCACAATGTTTCACTTACACTGCCCCAAAACATATGGACTAGATCTTTTAAAGGCCTTCTTGGGGG
Source organism: Nematolebias whitei (assembly GCF_014905685.2). Lineage (NCBI taxonomy): Eukaryota > Metazoa > Chordata > Actinopteri > Cyprinodontiformes > Rivulidae > Nematolebias > Nematolebias whitei. The sequence continues at coordinate 36,206,772 of NC_056509.1, forward strand.
AAAAATGTCTAATTGAAATTCTATCCATTGCATGTTTCTCTACACCCTCCCAGTCCAGCTTCTCAGGCGAGCATGCAAATAAAAATACAAAACCCTCCTGGCATTTCATGCTTGTGAAAACCATAAATTACACAAGATAAACAAACAAAAAAATCCTTATGTGTTTGGGTGAAAAGGGTTTAAACAAACTCAGATGTAATCACCACATGAGCACACGAATTGTTTCATACCAACACAACAGCTGCCATCAACCTTTGTCTTTGTGTTTCAGCAGCAATCAGGGGCTTGAGTTGTGACTTCACAGAGTGAGATTTGTACTGTGAGCTACTTGCATCCGAGGAGGCCTCAAAACCCACAGACACACACATTTGTGTTGAAAGTAGTAGCTGTGGGAACATGATGGGAACTATTATAAGATCCCCAAAAAGAACTGCAAACAGAATTCTCCCATTTTAATGAAGCGTGGACGACATGGAACATTGGAGCCCGCAATGTGCACAGCAACACATCTGAGGCAGTGCAAATTCATACCAGACACTAGCACGCCATGCATGTGCAGCTCCAACCTAAAGGATTTCACAAGGACAAGAGAATCCTGTGTCCACACAGAAAGGCTGGGGGCTGAACAGGTGGTTGGAGGAAGGACGGCTGTTTGATGGCACTCAGACTTCGCTTATCAAATCTGGGAGTGTCGTCTCAGTGGTTGGAGAGCTTCCACTCGCAGCTCCAGGTCTGCAGAGCATCCAAAACTGAACGCTGTCTTTGGCAAAAGTGTTAACACTTTGGTCCTTTTTGGATTAATTATCACAGCCGGTAATCCACCTATATTTATTTTGAATAATGGTTCCAACATTTGCTTCAGAATACTTCATAATGATGTAAAACATTAGTCCCTCGAGCTCCGTTTTGTTTGAATAATCAACTGAAACACATTTGTTATCACGCAGTGTTTAATTCCTTGTTTATGTTTGGGAGACTGCTTATAATTTTCACAACTGCATTCATTTTCTCACTTGCCATTCAAAGCAGCATGGTCTGTACCAAAACTGGACTTTTAAAACAGTAAATATGTTATGTTCTACTTTCAAAGCAATGACTCACATGATTGCTAACTGGTAATGTTTATGCTTCCTCCTGGCTAAGCTATAATGCTAATGCTAGCATGTACACAAACAAACATAGGTGAAGATTTGATCCGAGTTATGTAAATTTGAATTTTGTCCTCCTTATAAAGAGTGCTATAGCTAGCAGCATTTTTGTTAGCAAATGCAAAACTTAGATTTAAATTGATTCTTGCACGTTTAAGGTTTCTGAGGCATTCCCCTTCACAGGCTAATGCAGCAGAGTAAATTTCTTGGTAATTTCAGTAAAAAATAGAATGCATATTAGCACCAATTTGCATGCCAAAGTTTTAAACAAAGATCTCATGATGTTTGCTAGCTCTGAATATATGTTGTATCACAATAACAGAGTTACTGAGTTATAGCCATTTTGTGGATGGATTCAAGAAAATGGATTAGCTGTGACAGCCATCAGCATCATGTGACTCTGACATGCACTGCAGAATGGTAGCAATAACGGGAGCTCAACTTAAGCTCAATCTTTTTTGTTCCTGTGGCTTTTGTTTGAACTTTTTTGCGCCTACATTGCACACCCACGGTACAGGTATGACCACGATGCACTTGTGGAGTTTTCTGTGTTGCTGCCTTGCCATTGTGCCATCCTGGTTCAGTCCTTTCAGCCTGGGGCTCAGGCTCCAGCCTGTCACGGTGGCTGTCTCCAAGAGCCTCCATCTGTCTGCATGGACCGAACTCTACGGACCTGTTCGGTTCCATGTGGAAACCTTGGATGTTCTCCGTCTACCAGACATGGTTCTGGAGGGCAGTCTGGGAGGGCAACTGCTGCAGTCGTTGTTATCATGCTGCTAATGGGACCTGCTAACAAGACCTGCTAACAAGACCACACCACTAACCAAATCATACCGCTAACTAGAGCTGGACAATAATTCGATATCGATATATCTCGCGATATACTTTTATTCAATAACCGGGTTGAAGCAGCAGTTTCAACCCGGACAGAAAAGGGTGCGACACAACTACGTAAGTGCGTGGTGACGTAGATGTTACGCAGAGCTCAAGTCCAGAAGGCGTTAGTGGGAGCAGGCTAAGCTAGGCTAATATCCAACGCGCGTTAAGTTTTCGCTTCAAAATGAGTGCCCATGATCGTCAGAATGTGACTGAACAAGCTTTCACAAGCGAAGAGAAAGCAGATGACATCACTGATAAGAGAGAAAAGACTAATTTGCTGGTTTGGAAGTGGTTCGGCTTTCTAAGATCCGATAAACTGCAGGTTTCAATCAGTGTGCTGCAAAATGTGACGGAGAGTCGTTCTAACTTGCGGTTGGAGCATCTAACTTGTTCCACTTGACAGAATATGATGAGTCACAAGATGAAGCACAATAAAAGTTTGAGCCAACGTGTCCCTGAAACACCCCCAGCGCTGCATGTTTCTTTTGTTTGTTTTTATCGTTTATTCATTCATTTAAAATAAAACAAATTCATCAGAAAGGAAAAAAAGAACGTTGAATGAAAAGGTTGTAGAAAGAAGAAAAAAATATTCTTATCTGCCCCTAATTTAAAAAAAATACAAAATAACTACAAACAAACAACAACCTTGACTTGAACAATCTTCAAACTGAAAACAATAAAACTTCAGGTGTCCTTCACCTGGTACTATACGTTCCCAACAACTTTAACTTAATCATCTTTTTAAACATATAAATTGTTTTAGAAATTTTTATGGTGATATCAAGACAATTCTATAATCCTGTTCCCTGAATTACAACACAGCTCCTTCACACTAGTTCTAAATGGAGATTTTACAAACATTTCCATTCCCTTAAGGTTATTTTTATAAATTTTAATTGAATATTTGGGGCTAATATTTTTGAGATTTATACAAAAATAAAATACTATATTCAACCAAATCATAACATTTTAATAATTCCAACTGATGAAATAATATATTTGTTGGGTGACCATAGCACTTCATACTACTAATAATTCTTATAGCTCTTTTTTGTAAAATAAAAATAGGATTTGTAATTGTTTTGCATGCTTTTCCCCAAACTTCATTACAATAGATTAAACATGGAGCAATTATTACATTATACAATATATACAAAGCTTTGTCATTCAGAAACTCTTTTACTTTATACAGTAATGCAATTGATTGTTATTTTTATTTTTAAGTATTTTACATGAGATTTCCATGTCAGCTTATCATCAATAACGACACCCCAAAATTTTATTTCATTAGCAACGAATTTCAATGCTGTCAATTTTAAAGTTGTTGTTTAAAGTTAAAAAACTATTAATATTGACAAAGTTGAGAATTTTATGTTTATTTGACAGTGATTTCAATTTTTTTGAAGGCTAAATACAAATAAAATGTGAACATTAATTTATGTGTATAGTTTGTAGTTTTTCTGAGGCTTTTATATTGTTTATATCGATATCAAATTATATCGTTATTGACCGAAATTAAGACATATATTGTGATAAAAGTTTTGACCATATCGTCCAGCCCTACCGCTAACAGTACCATGGTGCCAACGGGACCATGTTGCTACAAGAAACCTAGCTTCTAACCGAACCACACAGCTAACAGTATCATGCTGCTAACTGGAACATGTTGCTAAGATAACCTCACTGCCATCAAAACCATTCTGCTAATAGGACCATGCTGCTGTAGATTTATTTCTTTGTCACTTTGGGCGTCTTGTTTTTTTAATTTTGTTCGCATGCTTTTGTATTTGTTGTTGTTTTTTTTGGACGAGTCCAGACGGTTCTTCTCGTCTTGAGCATTTCATTGCATTGTTGACTTTGTGTTGATTTAGCATATGACAAAAACACCTAACCTGAACCATCTTTAATCAAAATTACTCTAAATGTTTAGTAGTTATGAAAGTCGTGATCTGAGCTTTTCCAAAAAATGTGTTCTGTGGTTCATGAGATCTTTTGCTAACAGACCAACAAATGCTGTTTTTTTTTCTGGCAGTGGATGATAAAAATAAAAACATTTTAACACTTTTTAAACGAAAAAAAAATTTTGCAGAATTGATACAAAACAAGCTGTTTCTTGACAACGTCACAGATTTTATTACGTGACAAACCTGCGTTTTTCCTTTGTGCTGTCATCAACACATTCGTCATCGGTTCCAACAATGACACAACAAATGGCACTAGTCTGACTGCGACAGTAATCATACATCACTCAACCTTAGAAGTGTTTAATTCTGCATCACACATTTGCAAACACACACATACACACGAGGTGGGTTATCTTAATTTAGCTGCGACTGTGCCTTCCAAAGCGCTTAATCTAACGTAATCTGGGTTTAATCTGCTGTCATCAATCTGCACTAACCCCTTTCTGGGAAGGAGGGGCTGTGAGTGGATTGAGAGGTAAGAGGTGATGTGGGGGGAGGGGATGTACGAGAATAGCAGATAATCTGAAACTGAGTGAGAGCATCACAAACGGGTCTATGAGAGTGATTTTTTTTCCCACTCTCTTTTATGTCAGCAGCATTCTTGGCCATTCCCCTCATCATCTTCTTCTATTCTACTTTGCTCCTACGACACAGAAAGCTTTAACTGAAGTCAATTAAATGTTAATCAGGAATAGTAGCTCAGTTCGTCCTCTGCAGACTCTGTGACGCCACATCAGTGGAGTGGTGTAATTGAAAGAGACGAGCTCAGGAGAAAACAAATTAAACTTTAAAAGCCGAGAGACGCGTTGCCGTGCTATATGCAGAGACGACGACTTCTGATCAATATAGGAGACTCTCATTAAAGCCATGACGGCCGGTGTTAAAAAAAATGTGTCACCACGTATAAAAATACAGCGACAGGCAATGGTATGCTGGCCTGTGCGGTGGTGAAAGGAGTCGATTACAGGGGCCCAAATCAGCTGCAATGTGGTTATCAGGGACGCTGAGAGGCAAAGGCAGAGTGGGAGGTATGTGCAAGCTGACTGCGCACGAGTGGGTGTGAATACGCAGAGCGATGATGGGTTCACTGGGTCACGCTGTTATCAGCTGTCGACCAAACTGCATGTCGTCCCCCCAAACCAGGTTGACATGTAATAAGTTGCTATAGAGATAAGTTAACCCCCCCTTCACCTAGCTTGTCCTGTCAACAAAGGCATATGTATGTATGAACACGGGAAAATGTTTAAAAGTCGAGGTGTAATAATCCATTAATTTGTCATTAACAGTTTTATTGACTTGTATAAACCTGTCCTTGTTGTCGAGTCAGATGTTCTGCAGCTGAAAGGAGAAAAATATATTTTAATCGGGCTCATTCACTTGTTTGCTATAACACACAGAAGGTTGAAGTACGCCTGTAAAGAATAAAGAAAACTCTTTGGTAAATCTGCTGGAATGCTGATTTTACCGTTTCACCTCTACCTCGTAGCTACAACCAGCTGTAAGTTTGCACATCTAGACAGAAAACTGAGCCAAGGCTGCGGGGGTGGGTGTTTTTACTGGTTTCCTACAAGTTATTTTTTAATTATTATTATTGTTAGAGCCAAGCAACCAGTAAGTCTTTGAAGTTGTTTTGCAGTAAATGTTTAACTTGTGTCAAAAAAATTACATAACCCTTTATTTTAGATTTTCTTAAGGAAGGTCAAAGTGTGGGGTCAGCTCCAGAGCATGCCTAAAGCAGAGAGGAATGCAAGTCAGGCTTTCAAGGAAACAACGGGACACTTAACCCTGCCTCCAACCAGCAGATGAAAAAATAACACACCACCGTGTTATGCTAAACTGTGCAACTGTGCCACATTTTTGGGGCTTTTATTTTTAGCGGATAATTTACACCACTTCAGCATACTTTGCTCCAGTTATCTGGCTAAAACATGAGAGTTGTTTTTTTGCACCAGCAGGTGGAGAAGATCAGTGTAATCTGATGTAACAAAAACTGCTGAGCAAATGCCTTGCGGGTGGCGTGAGGGTTGCTTTGATAGCAACATCAGAAATGGTGGTTATTCAACAAGTTCTGGAAAGATAATAAAACATCATTCAGCAAGATTTAGTTTGGTTTTTTTTTCCTCTGACATGAGCAACTTTAAAGTTTAACATAAAAATGTTGCTTGTGTTAAATTCTTTTTTTTTTCATTCAACCTTTATTTAGACAGGTTAAGCCCATTGAGCCTTGAGGACTCATTTACAAGAGAGACCTGATTTCTTAACAAATCTCATCTTAAATTCTTTATCAATATGATCACATATGAAAAAAAAATGAAGTAAATTAAAGGCCTAGCTTTTCACAGTCATATACAAGATTTAGACCCACCATTTTTCATGCCAGAGTTTCAAACAAAAATCATTTTACGCTGAGAAAAAACAAGGTTATAGTTGACTGTGTATAAATCTTGTATATGACGATGAGCGTCTTTGTGTTAAAATATGTTTGATTAGCTGTGGCAGCCATCTTGGATTAGACTGACTCCTAATATTAATAAGATTTAGATTTGAATTTCACGATTTAAGTTCCGAGAGTTAACCTAAAATCTATCCACTGGTTCACATCATATTTTGCTAAAAGGCAAATAGAGTTGACTCCAACAGTTAGTGGCAACGTTTGAAGCAAAAAAGGGGTAGAGCTTAGACTAAGTGTTGGGAATAGCTGTCAGCTACTACCACACCAAAATGTAGCTCCATATCTTTAAAGCTGACTGAGTTATAGTCATTTTAGTGTTAGAAAATGTTGATTATCTGTGGCAGCCATCTTGAATTAGGTTGACTCCAAATGTTAAATACCGGTAGTTATTCAGTGATTAATTTTTGAGAGTTTAAATAAAATCCCACATGTAATATTTTACTAACATATAATTAATACCCAAGGTTCATGCAAATGATGGCATGCGATGCGTACAGCTCAAAGTATATGTTGTGGGTTATGCTCAGCTACAACCACATCAAATTTTAGCTCAGTGTCTGTAAAATGGACCAAAGTTATAGCCATTTTAGTGTTTCCTAAGTTTGCTTAGCCGTGGTGGCCATCTTGCATGGGACTGACTCATCTTTTGTAGAAGCACACCTGATGATTGCGTTCTGAGAGTGTCATTAAAATTTATTTTCTGGTTCTTGACATATTTTTGCTGACACAACAAATGAGCACACACGCAAGCGCAGGTAAAAACGTCACCACCTCTCGCCTTCGGCAGCAGCTGAAAATAAACGACCATGTGGTTTTATGGCACTGAACGTCTTTGTCTAACCCCCTATTTTTTATTGTTTTGCTTTGCAAGATTTACACCTAATGCACACCGAGCAAAAACTTCATTTGAAACCCAGCCCCTATTTTTAGCCTCCAATCAGTGTGTTGGACACAATTGTTTGGATTTTAGATGTTATCATGGGCTGGGCATGTGCAGGCAGCCGCTTTGTCTGTTTACCACACAAAACACTCAATGAAAAGCCATGACTGAACAGCCTTTCTAAGCTTTATCTGAAAATATGGACTTTTTGAGAAGGGTGCTTCCTCCTAGTCTTTCTTTGTAATGAGAAGAAGAAGAAAAAAAGCCAAAAGATGCATCTTCTTTCATTAGAGCCTGCCTCCAACAGATTTCAGGAGTCGCGCTTCGGAGCAGCAAAAGCCAAGTTACAAGGAAACGGCTTTTTGCCTACAAGAGTGTTTTACATTCAGACAAATGAGGGAGCTGGCAGGAAAATATTCAGGGATGGAGGGAGAGCAAAGAGAAGGGGTGGGGGGGGGGGGGGGACAAAACAGAGTTAGGTGAAAATGAAGGAAAGACACAGACTCTGTGAAAAGGAGGGTTAGCCTTTGGCCAAGAACAGGCTCTTAAAAATTAATACAGTGATCTGAATTCATCCCAGGAGCTCTGAATAATTGAGAAGCGTCTTTCAGGAGAACAGATCGTGCTAAATTTGACGTGGGCGGCAAGAAAGAGGAGGGGGGAAAAAAAATCAAGGAATTTTACGACTTTTCCTTTTTTTGACAAACATTTTGTATTTAACAAAAACAAAAGAAAATCTGAAAATGTGCTTATTTCTGCCTGTTTTGCCAACAGATTCTGACTAAATATGTCCTCGTGCATACTTTGTAACGTCTGAAAGAAGTGACCTAATTTAAGTTTTTACTCAGTAGAGATGAAAACAATTCAATACATAAAAACATCATTAATATTCATAGTATTTGTGTTATTACTAACTTTGAGCTTTCAGGATATTTGGAAGAAAAAAAAACAGCTGATAATTACAACAGTGACTGTGAACAACAAGTGTTGCACCTGAATATAAAGCTAATTTATTAACTTATATTTAAGTTTAATACAAACATAAATACCCTTCACATAGTTTTCAGACCTTTCTAAAGTAAGCGAGTGAAAGCAATGAGCACTGACCACAAGTTCAGCCAACACCTTCCCAATGAACCATAAGCCAGCTGTCGCTACCCATCGTCACCAAAATCTTGTGGAAAATGTGGGTTTTATTTCCATTTCAATATGCTAGAATTTTCCAACTTAAATTTACAAATACATTTCAGTCAATCCGTGGGCCAACTTTGGACATCTAAGTAGAAAAGTTCATTGTAACTTTTTTTTATGTCAATCTATCAGACACTTAAGAGGCTGTGGGTGGATGAGTGGGTGGATGAGTGGTTATCTGACGATCATAAGGTTGGTGGCTTCCCCGACCAAGTGTCTTTGAGCAAGACACTGAATTGCGAGTTGTTCCAAATCAGCACATAGGTTAGAGAGTGTGTGTACACTGGTGATTTGAAAGGGCTTTCAGGGGTCAAGGAGACTGGAAAAACACTATAGAGATGCTGTCTAGATTGGCATGTTCTATCATACGATACATGTAAAGCTGCATGAACAGGAAACATCTCTTTGGGTTCTCTGTAACTCAAAAACAGAGAAGCTGATGGTTAAAAGGTTAACTCAAGACTTGATGTGGTAGATGAACCAAAACATATGGTATCATTCCTTTACGAGGGAATGGTGTTTGATGAAAACACTAGTTTTTTATGTATTGTATCCACATGGAAACAATTCAAATGAAAACAGCATATTAGAAGTTCCAAAGTGATATTTCATGTAAATGGGGGGAAAGACTCTTGAAACACCACTGTTGCATATTCATGATGGACAAAATGCAACCTACCCAAGGGTAGGTTATTCTTCTTTTGTATTTACAATTAACAGTGTGTAAGCTCATGCTCCACGCCTTGTTTCCTGTTTTTGGTCGTGAAAGCATTACAGCGTTAAATATAGGCTAGGCATGGTTACTGCAGCCTTTGGGGTCATTTTCAGTGTTTTTGTGTGGATGCAGACGTTACTAGAAACTGATATTTTTCAGAAAAAATACATTAAAAGATTGTTGTGACATAGGCCTTTGTCCATCCTTGATATAGAATTAATCTGAAAAATATCCCAGCTTTTACAATTTAAGAGCCATTGTGTTTGTGGACCACAGGTCAACTTTTTGATGGCAATTTAAACAGAATAAAGCTCCACAACCCTTTTAAAGAGGGGAATAAAAATACTGGTTGGAAATGGAAGTAGAACAGGACCTGGAGGTTTTCTCTGCCTGGAGCAGGTGGGTTCACATCACTCATCACCCCTTTAGCCTGAAAACTCCTCCACTGGGAATCACAGCCGGAGGGTGGATGTAATACACCAATTTAGAGCAAAGCTTCTTAATTTACCCCCCACGTCCACCTCCTCCATTTCATTCTCTTCCCTCTTTCTGCCCCGCACCACCACCATTCTCCAACCACTCCTGTTTTTATTGCCTTTTTGGTCCAGTTACTCCTGCATGGCACATTACCAGATCTATCTGGTGTTTTGATTGCGTTTAGCGTGCAGACACACACACACACACACACAACTGCAAGCTCACTCTGACCCTCTCCCTCCCACCCCAGCACTTCTTTTTTTTTTTTTCTTGTGGTAATTTTCTCCAACATTTTAGAACTTAGCAGCCAGTCATCTCACTTCAGCTGAAGTTTCAGCTTCACATTTATATTGTATTTGTTCCGTTATAATAACAACAGTAAATACAGATTCTTCTTTGCATCCTTTATAAAAATCAACCCTTTTAGCATGGTACATGATGATCTAGAATAATTATAAAGAGTTGCATTTCTGATACGCCCCCAGAAGCAGTCAGAAGGGGGCAAAAGTGCCAAGAGTAGGTTGGATGTTTTTAATAATCTGTGAGCAGCCAAGGGTGCAGTTGTTCCATGCATGAACCTGTTTTTTCTTTCAGTAAAGAACAGCACCAGCTAATGATCATTAATTACTCAAGAACTTTGGTACAGCTGAACTACAAAGACGTGATGATCACTCTACTTGTTGCGGCTTGAAGTGAGGTAAAGATTTATGTAATCTTATGGAAGGATTCTAGTCAGCAGGGCTAATTTTAGACCTATGCAGATTTTTACGGTCCTTGGCGATAAGACTGAACATGACCAGACCGACGCTCTGAATGGAATATGTCTGAGCATGTCTGTGCTGGAATGTATTCTGTAAGGCGGGTTTAAAAGCACAAGTGGAGAATTGTGCTATAGTATATGTACCACTTCTGTTGTTCTGAGCCACCGCTGAAATCTCTTTACCTCTAAAGTGACATAACTACATCTTGGCTTGTAAAGGGTGACTCTGAGAGTGCGTTCCAGCTGGATTGAATAACTCTAAAGCACATGGTTCAAGTCAAACAGCCTATTGCACACAGACAGGTGCACCTTAATCCTATTTTATTCTGACACTCAAAGGGTTTTGTAAATTTCCAGGCTGCAACAGCTTCCCCACTGACTGAAATCAAGAATCCCTGCATCATAAATGCAGGAGAACTTGTTTCAGTCTGTAGATCATTAGTTTCTATGACACTTTATGGTTTCAGGTGCATCATTCTCTCCCACAGGTGGAGACAAAATACCTGAATCGCTTGACGTCTGAAAAGGCACAGTCATAAGAGAACAATGTTAAAAATAAAACATGTGATCTTGAAATTTAATTACAAGAAATAATCCAACTATAGAAGCTATAGCAGACAGCACATTTAATCCTGTTTGTTTAAGAACTAGGATGTTTGTTTCTATCCTCGGCCTATCCTTTCCCTGGTTATAAACGATCTAAGTTGATAACAGTGTTATTGTCGGTCATCTTAACCTACTTCTCGCGGGGTTAATGGATGGCTGACTAATATGAAGAAGAATGACGTAGTTGAGATCGTTCTAGAAAAACCCAGGGGAGTTACCAGGATTTGTTTAGCAAATCTCTTCAGCAGACGTGCCCTTGCTGCTTGAAACTGTAGGTGCTCAAACTTTAAAAGTCTCCAAGAGAGAAAAGGAGCCTAAGTGGTGCTCTGGAACAGTCCTGTTGCAGAGCCTGCATGTCAAAATGATTGGCTGTTTTTTTAGTTTTCTGCTTTCATGAAGTTTTGTTGCTAAAACTTAGCTTGTGAAATACAGACCTAAAAAGCGTTTGCGATTGATGAGCTAACAGTTAGCATGAGCAAGTCTAAGACTAAAGTGTATTGCTGATTTTAAAATACGTCTAATCTTAAAAGATTTTGCGTGAACACTATTTTATAAACTTTCACTGTGATGTCAATTTCCGATTTTACAGTTATTCTACGAGAGGTGGCAACAAAGGTCAAAGGAAAAGTTTACAATGCAGTGATGAGACCAGCTATGTTGTACAGTTTGGAGACAGTGACGTTGACAAAAAGACATGAGACAGAACTGGAAGTGGCACAAATGAAGATGTTGAGTGACAAGGATGGATAAGATTAGGAATGAGATCGTCAGAGAAACAGCACAGGTTGAACAACTGGAAGATAAAGTTACAAAGGCCAGACTGAAATGGTTTGGACATGTCCAGAGGAGGGACAGTGGGTATATTGGTAGAAGGATTTTAGAAATGCAGCTGCCAGGAAAAATAAAGAGGATATTTATGGATGCAGTTAGAGAGGACATGGAGGTAGTTGGAGTGAGGACAGAGGACGTACAGGACAGAATGTGATGGACGAGGATGGCTCGCTGTTGTAACCCGAAATGGGAACAGCCGACAGAAGAAGTTATTCTAGAAGAAATATTATGATATTCCTGCTGAAAGTGCTTCAGCTAGCTGCTACTGCTGGTATTTGCACTTCCAAATAACTATTTTTGTTAGGTTTAAGACGGTAACCGATAAGACTTTGATCTTGGTACGTTCAGACTTGTCATTAGCTCGATAGTGCCGTCAGAATGAAACTATTTCTCCAATATGACACAGCTTGATTGAACACTTCATCCTGAAGAATCTGAACTGAAACGCAGCACAAAGCTTTGTGTTTAGAGAAGGCCGGTCCTGAAAAGAAAGTCTTCCTAGAGGGCACAGGTTGTGAGCTCCACCTCAGATTTATAGACCAGGGCATGAGTAACACTAAACCACGGACATGCCCAGAATTCCTAGAGTAATAAGCCCGCATGGTGACAGTAAACCCGGCCTTGACTTGCAGGGGGCTCCACACAAAACCTTCACTGAAGCGTATCACATAACTGAACTTGAGAAGGCCTGATAAAATATGGCCCAACACCCTATGGGACTAAGATTTCAGCTTCGAACGAGTGTTAATCTCTGATCTTTGACCTTTTGTGCCAACCTCCTGCTCTTTTTTCACAGCTACCATTTGTTGTTGACCAGATCAATGCCTTTAAAAAGAAGCTTTACTCAAACCCAGGGCCACCCAGTTGTTATGTAACCCCCCCCCCCCCCCCCATGCAAGGATCAACAACCTTGGCAGCTGCCTACCTGCCCTATAAGGGACTAACTCGTTGCCAAGGTTTGCATAACAAATGGGAAGGAGGCCAAAGCTTTGTCCTTATGTGTGAATCGAACATTTAACTTGTACACCACAGCAGAGTTGTAATTTAATCTCAATCTCACAAGAACCGCTAAACCACGGTTGTGTTTCGGAGTTTAAAAATAAAGAAAAACCCTACCAGAGTCCACATTTTCCCACACTGCTTCCCAGTGAAATCATTCTGTTTACAGTCAGTCCATTAATAGATGAGCTGCTGCTCAGTAGCTGTCTTATGTAATTGTATCAGTCTGAGCATTTTCAGACAGGTTTGCAACACTTAAAATAGGCCACCTCCTTTCCAGACAAACCTGTTCCGTCTGTTTTGCTCCACTTCAAGCCCTGAAGCCACAGCATGCTTCATCAAGGTGCATGAAGATACTGCAAAACGATTCTGACACAGATCACGAGAGCAGTTCGCAAACCTTCACAATCATGTGTGCATGGAATATTCCATCTCATGCACAAGAAAAACGTATAATGTGGGTGCACCTTTCCCTCATTTTTCTTCTGATTATCGCTCGGTAATTTTAATTAGTATGATAATGAGGCATAATGTGCGCCACATTTCCCAAACACAAGCTGTAAATCAGGGGAGACATGGCAGTGTGAGCGTGACTGCCTGTTTCTGGAAGCCACATGCTTTTTGTTTTTGTTTTTGTGGAGGAAGGAGGGGGGGCGGGCTGCTGCATGGAGAGGTTCTTACCTTCCATCCTGCAGAGCTGTTGCTGTCACCTTTGTCCTTGAAGTAAGGGATGGATCGGACCATCCAGTCGTAGATCTGGGACAGGGTCAGTCTCTTCTCCGGTGAGCTCTCGATGGCTTTGGTGATCAGGTCCGCGTAGGACAGATTCCCCCAGGCGTTGCGACGGGAGGACGCTTTCCTCGGGGTCTGCGCGGCGGCCAAGCTGCCGGGAGTCAGAGCGCCCAAGGCGGCCGGAGGGGAGTGCGCGGAGAGCGGGGAGCCTCCGCTGTCCTGACCGGGGGAAGCGAACGGTCCGTCGGCGACGGGGCTGCCGCTGCCGCTCTGGTCCTCCGCAGCCGCCCCGGAGCCACGGACACGGATGCCCGCGGCGCCCTCATCATCATCCTCCTCCTCCGGGATGATGTCGTTGTTCTCCGGTTTCACCGCGCTCGAATCCGGTCGCGGCAGCGGCCAGGTGCACGACCTGGGCCGCTTCTGGGGCTCGAAGTCCGGGTCGATGACCACGTTCAGGTCCGGGAGTGCGTCTGGGAGCGAAGCCTCCGCCATGACGACGAACGACGATGATGATGGGTGATGATGATGATGATGATGATCTCCAGACACGGTCGGCCGCTGAGAAACTTACAAGACTGGAGACTGAGGAGCTGTCAAAGTCGCGTCCCCATGAACGCGCGCGCACGTCCTTTTTGTTGCTGCTCAACAGCAGCCAAGTCCCACGAGCCACTTTGTAATGAACGCCTGTTGAGGAGATAAAAGTAACGTGCATGTGGTTCAAACTGAGCAAAATCTGGAAGCACAACACAAATCTTCAAAAGCATAAAAAAAAGATCTGAATCCGCCCACTGGCGAACATAAGTCTCAGAGAAATACACCCCCCCTCCCCTGAAGATCTACTTTAAATGAATTACCTTACTCAGAGGCAACACAAAGACAAGCACGGATCAGATCCGGGACGGTCCACCTCCACGCGCACATGCCATGTTGTCTTTCCACGCCGCTCCGACACATGAAGACGAATAAAGATAAAGATGCGCGCGTGAGCAGGTCGATGTGGATTAAGACGGACTGCCACCTCACTCTGCGTTTACTACTCTCACACACGAATAGACGCGCTCTTACGCACGCACACACACTGTACGCATGCGACTCGATCAAGGACCTGCCTCCCCCCCCCCCCCCCCCCCCCCCTGGATCCTGCGCATGGGATCGCCTTTTAAAGAGACACAGCAGCTGTGATGGAGGCAGGTGGAGGCGCGGACACGTCCAGACATGCTGCAGACACCAAGCAGAAGTTAAAAAAGATAATAAAAAAATAAATGTTCAGAGAGTTTTTAGTTTATTTGGTATTTCACGTTTTAGTTTCAGTTTATTGTTATGACTAGACACAAACCTGTCACTATATTTAGCCATTAGGTATCTCGAGTCTGTTAGCAAAATATCTCATAAACAGCTTGACGGATTTTAATGAAACTTTCAAAAATTAATCAATGCATGCACTTCTACAAGTTTTTTAACATTTGGACCCAATGTGATTCAAGACTGCCGCCACAGCCGGCTGAACCTAAAAAACACAAACGTAGATATAAGTTATTAATTTGTACAGGCATTGAGATAAAGTTTGGCAACCTTGAAGCTGAGAGTCATTCGCAACACAAATTAATTCATTACACATTGTGCAAGATTTTAACTTAAAACTTGAGCATTAGCTATAAGACTCAATAAACTCTGTTTGTTTGTTAGCAAAATATTTCATGAACCACTGGACATATTTTAATGAAACTTTTAGGAAATAATCAATTAACTCAAATGTACAAAGGCTTATATTTTGAGGTAGCTCCAATTATAGATGAAGTCCAGAGTTAATAAAATAACTAACATAAAGATGCTGATATTGAGCTAAAGTTTGATGTGGCGGTAGTTGAGAGTCATTCCCAACACATACTCTGAGCACTCTAAGATTGTAAGTAATTTTCAAAAGTTTGACCATAACAGCTATAACTTTATTGTTTGTCAAGATGATTAGTCTCAAACGCTGGCATGAAAAGCAACATTCATCTATTTGACGATTGTTAGGTCGTTCATTGTTACTATTTAGCTTTATAAAGACATATCCAAATTTTTAGCTCATCCTTACTCCCAAAATTATTTTTTTCTAATCTTAAACATATAAAATAGTGTTTAATTTCATAAATAAACTGTGTACTTCAGCTCACCTGTCAGTGCTTCTAAATCTATTAGCTGAATGTAAAACTGCATTAAATTGACAAAAAAGCTTTAAAAAGACCTGCATATATATATATATATATATATATATATATATATAT